>NC_133799.1:34886931-35219431 GCF_043250625.1 Sebastes fasciatus
GGTTTGAGTCGGAGTCGGAGTCTCAACCGAAACCTCCGTCGAGATCAAAGGGCAAACACAGCCGCAAGGAGCAACCGGGTCCCCCGACGGAGCAGCTCGAGGACAAGGTCTGTAACGTGACCCTCGCATGCCACATCTGTAGCCTACAGATCATACACGCTGACGCCATAGCAAGACAATTACCTAGTTACACTTCAACGGAGCCAGAAAACAAGCTCAATCATACAAAATTTATACGACTCGTCGACATACGAACATTCTCATAGTCCATGTAATCGTTTGGATGTAGGTATGAGTAAGTTCAGAGTTCCGAAGTATGTACGGGGCATGTTTGTATGTTTGCATGATAGGTTAGGGAGATACGATGAGATTATCGTTCAATGCGATGTCGGTTGGCCACGATAATGGTCCTCACGTGTCCGCGATAACAGAACGATACTCAATAATGCAACACCTGTAATGAATTTTGCGCTCTATTCAGTCTCTCACTTTCTGTTTTTCTCTAGCTTTCTCTATGCCTCACAAAAAGTCAAAAACATGTACAGTAGCATACGTCTGACATTGTAGCCTACATAATTATCCATGTAGCCCTAACTCCCAACAGGAAAGATGTCCGCTCTCATTAGCAAAAAGACACCAGATAGGTAGAGCCCGAGCAACACAACCTCCTCTCCACGCCAGATAGGTAGAGCCAGAGCAACACGACCTCCTCTCCACTCCAGATAGGTAGAGCCAGAGCAACACGACCACCTCTCCACGCCGAATAGATAGAGCCAGAGCAACACAACCTCCTCTCCACGCCAGATAGGTAGAGCCAGAGCAACACGACCTCCTCTCCACGCCAGATGGATAGAGCCAGAGCAACACGACCTCCTTTCCACGCCGAATAGATAGAGCAACACAACCTCCTCTCCACCATTGAACCTAGAGAGAGGAACAGAATTATTTTTAATTCACAGCTTGAGCAAGATACTGAACCCCAAACTGCTCCTGAAGGCTGAACCATCGATGTGCGAATGAGTATTTAGATTAGATCCTGATGGACAGGTTGGCACCTTGCATGGCAGCCTCTGCCATCAGTGTATGAATGTGTGTGTGAATAAGTGAATGCTGACATGTAGTGTGAAGCGCTTTGAGTGATCTGAAGACTAGAAAGGAGCTACTGTATATAAATGCAAGTCCATTTACCATATTTAATCCTAGACGTGTTTAGTCATCAGATCGTATTGAACATTTATGTCATTTTAGTCAAACTTATTTCACAGAAAATGATATCTTACACATTCAGAAGTATTTGTAGTTAATATTAATTTTCACATTGATGATGGCGATTGCAACTCTGTTGTTCTTGGTCAGATTTCCGACGCAGACTTGGGTCCAAAGCTTCAGCCTCTGCCCTCCTCCAACATCCTGATGGTCGAAGTGGACAACATTCAACACGAGCAGTTCACTGTCACAGAGGAGGTCAAGGTACAAAACAAAACATTGCATGTAAATGAACAGTAGGGGGTTATAAGACAGGAAGTTCCATCAAGTGGTTTTCATTCGTTTCTGATTCTGTAGCAGATGTCCTAAAGCATCTAAAAACTATAACATCTGTGTGTGTTCTGCAGGCGCTGACTGCAGAGATAGTGAAGACCATCAGGGACATCATCGCACTGAACCCCCTCTACAGGTCAGTCCTGACTCGTTAGTCAGTTATCTGTCACAAGTCATCTCATATTTGGTTGTTGGTCATCTGTTTACGTACGAACGTCCATGTTAAAAACTATAACTGCTAACTTTGTGTTGAAAAATAAAACCTGCACCACAGGTTTCCTCTGATGGTTTCCAAGGATATTTGATATAGTGTTACTATTAGGGTTGGAATGGTACACATTTACAGTGGAGGCTGGTCCACATAGGCAGAGGTGGTTGATCCTCCTCTATTTTTCAAAATATAAAAAAGGGTAATTGGTTGAAATAAACCATTACTAAATCCCAGTATCATTTATACAAATATATTATAATATTCTCTTCATTGGAAAAATCCATTATTTATATTCTGATTTAAAAGCTTCAACAGCAAGAAAGTGGTGGTGGTGGGGGCAGAGGAGGACGAGGTCCTGCTGTCCTCCCTTGAGGCGGGACCTCTTTTATCAGTTTAAAGCTGAAGTAGGCTGAGATTGGAGAAAAAAAGTTATTTTTATAAAACGGTCGCTACATCGTGACAGTAGTACATGAAACGGGTTAACCTGAAATAAGTCATGTGCCTCTGTGTCCTCCGGTGCTGAAATAGAAGTGCCCTGAAATGTGCTTCTTTCTTTCTGTGTGTGTGTCAGAGAGTCGGTCCTCCAGATGATGCAGGCTGGTCAGAGAGTAGTCGATAATCCCATCTACCTCAGCGACATGGGAGCAGCTCTGACGGGAGCAGAGTCACAGGAACTACAAGACGTCTTGGAGGAGATCAATGTGAGCAGCCTGTTTGAAGGACTGTCTTATCCACTCTGTGGAAGACAGTCCTAGATGACCCCTACTGTATGTCAAAGCTCCGGAAGCGGCTTGTCTGCTGCTCTTTAGAGTTGTGGAAGCGGATCAGACGTCCATTTACCAAACCAATCAGTTAGAACTCATTCAACTGAAACACAGCCTACTGGTGGAAAACTATTCACATAAAGCATCAACTTTGAATGGCAAATGGACTTCTGATAAAGAGCAGCACACAGACACTTCCCTCAGCTTTTCAATATGTTTACGTCTTATAATATTTAGCCTCTAACACCGATGAGTTGGAAGCGTACAGGCCTTTGAAATCCACTGCTGTGTGTCTCTGCAGATCCCAAAGCGTCTCTACAAGGCTCTGTCGCTGCTGAAGAAGGAGTACGAGCTCAGCAAACTGCAGCAGCGACTGGGCCGAGAGGTCAGAGGTTCATCGCCAAACACGTACGAGCTTTAGATACCGCTCTTCTCGTCACCCCTCGGTCATTCATCCGTCTCCCTCCCCTCCCTGCTCTGCTCACAGGTGGAAGAGAAGATCAAACAGACCCACAGGAAGTACCTGCTGCAGGAGCAGCTCAAGATCATTAAGAAGGTACAGCAGAGTTTGTCGTATTTATTATTGCCGTAGGGCAGGGGTCAGCAACCTTATAGTATAGTATATACTGTAAGTCTAATGCAGTGAGGGCCAAAGTGCAAATGTACCACGGAGTATTAGGGTCACATTGAGGGGAAAAAAATCTGAGATTTCCAGTATTAAGTCATAACTTTAAGAAAAAGTAAAAGAAAAAAAGTCGTAATATTATGAAAATAATGTCAGAACTTAAGGAGAAAAAAAGTTGTAATATTACGAGAATAAAGTCATAACTTTACAAGAAAAAAAGAAAATAACACGTAAAATTACTACTTCATAATATGATTTTATTCTCATAATACTACGACTTTTTTCTTGTAAACCTCTGACTTTATTCTCGTAATATTATGACTTTATTCTCGTAATCTCAGATTTATTTATTTTTTCCTCAATGTGGCCCTAATACTCCGTCGTATCATCATACATTAGACCTACAACAATGATTAATAAAATTGAAAATGTAAACAAAAAACAGTTATTCATTTCCAATTTTTATAACTCCACAGGGAGCCACTGGAGAGGAGCTAAAGAGCCGCATGTGGCTCCAGAGCCGCAGGGCTATTGTACTGAATAGCATAAGATGGCACCCATGTTTACCATGTTGTATCCACCCCCAGAATGTGTCAGGTTTTTATAGTGCTGACAGACTGACTGCAGTATAGTGCATATCACAGAATCACCTGTATGGGGAGAACATAAAACATCACTACAGGCAACATACAGCACGTCGGTAGTATCTTTACGTGTACCGTGCTGTGATTTCCACCACTCAGACTGATCTCAGAACAGCTCCAAAAGTCTTTTTTTTTACTTGGGAAGGTTCCTGAATGAGTGAAATAACCCGGAAGTAATAACATCCACCGTTGCATTATAATTACGGAGCCTAGTGTGAGCGCAGTCGGATTCTCTGAGCAGTGCGGCCGTCTTTTCCTAGGTCCTTCTGAATCCTCCTTCACGTCTTTGACCTCGACATCTTGACCTCGTGTTTTCCAAAAGACATTAGGACGTTCATTTTTTGACTTCTTCGACAGCAGCCTAGTTGAGGAACAGGTTGGTCTGTGGACTTCTTGGACCCACATTAAAACGATGTGTTTTGTGTGTGCTGTGGGATTTCAGGAGCTGGGTCTGGAAAAAGAGGACAAAGACGCCATCGAGGAGAAGTTCAGAGAGAGACTCAAAGAGAAGACCGTCCCGCAGCACATAATGGAGGTCATCAACGAAGAACTCAACAAACTGGGACTGCTGGACAACCACTCCTCAGAGTTCAAGTTGGTATTTTTTTTTTTGTCCCACTAAGCTTTTGAATTATGATGTCACTCGGTTGGCTTGAAGAACGAGATATCTCAACAGAGTGGCGTGAAATTTAGTTAAGGTATTCACGATCTCTGGGAAATTATTCCTGATTTCTTTCTAGTGCTACAGTTTATCCAGGCTGACTTATTTCCACTTTTGCAAAAAAAAAGTCCAAATCCGTGCATTGAGGTCATTCATGCTTTACAGAAAATCAACCCTCTCCATGGATACTTCATGAGATTTCCTCGAGGACAAACTATAGTTAAATGTAACACTCTTTGCCTGCAGGTGGCACTAATGCCAAGGCTGCAGCAGCTTGTACAGTCTTTGCCTGTAGAGTAGGGGTGTAACGATACGTTTTTACTACGACACGATACAATACGATCTCCATGGTTCAGATACGACTCGAGGACGATATTTTGCTCATCTAGAGCGATACGATACGATTCAATGATTTGAAATCTAAAACTTTTTTTGCCAAAAATTCAATCTTTAGGACTTTGTTTAGACTAAAACTCGACTAAAGTTATCTTTCAGAGCAGTACGTTGAAAAGAATGTGGTATAGTGACATCATTTAAAACAGTAACATATAAATATGACTTCACATATATATATACAGCCACATGACCCAACTCTGTATTCTGTACAAGATGTAACCTCAGAATTATGAATACTCTGTTTAAGCCGAGTTTCAGTCCAAACCAGGATATCAGGGTCAGTCTGGGGTACAAGAATTCTCAGGTGATCTAATTTTAGTTGATCATACAGACTTCTGAAATGTAAATACATCAACCCCAGGCCGTTTCTGGATTTGAAAGCACATGGGTTAATTAAGTAAGACTTGCCTGGAGTCACAGGAGGGTTTTACTCGCAAATGGAAACCTAGAGCTTATTTGGCGTTTGGGTGTTTTATGATTATTATATTTTCAAGGTTATAATAATAATTGTACAAGAAATAGGCTGGTGGTGATCAGTGCAGGAATGTCAAACAAAGGAGCGTAGAGTGAAGGACCGAGTGAGGATACCTTAATCATTTCTGTTCTGTTTTACACTACAACAAACATCAACAACAACTACAACGACTGTGTGTTTCAGTGTGACCCGTAACTACCTGGACTGGCTGACCACCATGCCCTGGGGCACCAACAGTGAAGAGAACTTATCACTGGCAAGAGCCAGAGAGGTTCTGGAAGAAGACCATTATGGAATGGAGGATGTTAAGAAGCGAATATTGGTAAATGCACACGCACACAGTTTAAAAGCACAAAAAATAAAAAAAATACTTGTTTACTTGGATGACATATAGTTATCCACACATCAAAAGCTGTGGAGATTTTTTTTGTGGAAATGAACATGAGCTTCCGCTCTGTCTTTGTGCAGGAATTCATCGCAGTGAGCCAGCTGCGTGGCTCCACCCAGGGCAAGATCCTGTGTTTCTACGGTCCTCCGGGCGTAGGAAAGACCTCCATTGCCCGCTCCATAGCGAGAGCCCTCAACAGAGAGTACTTCAGGTTCAGCGTGGGAGGCATGACCGATGTGGCCGAGATTAAAGGACACAGGTCTGGAAGTCTATACTGCCGTTATTACTGAGGGACCTTATGATAGCTTACATTGTCAGGATCACACACAGGGTTCTGACAGAGAGAGATAGAGAGAGACCTATTGCTTAAATGGGCACATAACATCATCTGAAACAGTGGTTCTCAAACTATGGTATACGTAGCTACCACTGGTGGTACGCGTGCTCTCTCTAGTGGTACGCGGAGAAATCTCTGACTATCGATTCCTCTGTATTGATGCTTTCCAAAAGTTACGCTGCACAATGACGCATACACACGCCGTATCATGTTTCAGTTTGTTTTGGGACCGGAGACACGAAAGCGCTCAACAACATGGCGCTACTAAACCTGAGGGGACGCACCCTATTTTTCCCTGATAAAGCGACACTGTGAACAACAAACCTGTGTTGAAATCAGCAGGAGGAGAGTTAGTGACGTTACCTGTTAGCAGCCGGTGGGCCGCACAGTCCTGACTGGCTAAATACCGGAGATATGAACGTTAACGGAGGTGCCATTGAGTTATTGTTATGAGGCGTTCAAAGTCGGCTCAGGGAAAAAGGACTATTGGGCGAGGGTAAATTACAACGTTATCATGATGCGTTCAAATGTAATCTCGTAAAATGTAGTTTTTGGCGAGAAAATTGAATAAATCCAGTTGTTAGGAGATGTTTTCATATCAATATAAAATAGATATTAGAGAAAGAATTATGACCTGTTTAACTTCCTAACACTAGATCTAAGCAGCTTGCCAAGATTTTTTTTTAATCAAAGCAAATATTTAAATAATCATAATCATTTGAATTGTGTGTTTTTATGCAAACAGCCACTATAGATGACAATAACAAAGTACAGTACAGTACTGTGTACAGTAGGCTACCCTCCCTGCCCCGAAAAATAGGGCTTTTGTTACCTGCAGTGCATATTTTTATATGTTGGCATGCTTGGGGATTCTCTGTTTTGTTAAGGTTTGTTAATGGAAACATTACTACCCAAAACAGTCAGTCCTGTACGGTTCAAAAACTCCTGCATATAATGTCATTTTCTTAATATTATGCCGTTTGGAGTGATTTTCAGTATAATAAATGCTGAAAAAATAAGCGTGCAGTATGTTTTCTATAAATGAATGTAGTGATAAAATAGAGGTCACGTCTAACAGAACTTGTTTGGCCCCCGGCAACAATCTGGGTTTCTCATGTGGCCCCCCAGGAAAAATAATTGCCCACCCCTGGTCATAATGGTGCTACTTGGAGAGCCAATATTTTCTGAGGTGGTACGTGGTGTAAAAAGTTTGAGAACCACTGAAGTACAGGGCTCTGACAGAGAGAGACAGACCTATTATGCTTAAATGGGCACATAATCTAAAAGAAGACAAACATATCTATGTTTTAATGTATTGTGTATGAGGAATGGAAGTTGAAATGTAATTGTGCGTTTGTGTGTGTGTGTCCAGGAGAACATATGTCGGAGCGATGCCAGGGAAGATTATCCAGTGCCTGAAGAAAACCAAGACGGAGAACCCCCTGGTGCTAATAGATGAGGTCAGTATGGTGGTGCTGCTGCCACTGTAGTTCAATATAAATCCATATTAGAGCAACATTAATATCACTGGAGAAAGTTTGCTGATGTGGTTTAAACTGTCTGCAATGAACAGATTCTTTCTGGCCGCTAGTTGTAGCTTCAGTTACCGGTAGATGGCCCGTATAACTGGGGGAGGAGTTTCATGGAGAGTGTTTTGCCTGTTTTGATATAGTGTGGATGACACTGAGTGACATGTGGACAACCAGTATTTGCATGTAGATGTCAGATATCAATCATAGCTGTTTAACCATTCCTCTTTTGCCACTAATACTCATACAGTCCCAGACAATGAACTTAAAAGCTAGTATCATTCATTTTTCTCCTATAATGTGCCTTTCTCTAATCTTACAAGGTGGATAAGATGGGCCGTGGTTACCAGGGCGATCCATCCTCCGCGTTGCTGGAGCTTCTGGACCCCGAACAGAACGCCAACTTCCTCGACCACTACCTGGACGTTCCTGTAGATCTGTCGAAGGTAGGAGTGTGTGCTCTTTATGTACAGTTTCCACAGTGTCAGTGCTACATGGAGATTACCATTAAAGCTTTCCTGTGGAGTTTTCTTCTAAACAAAGTTTTTTTTTTCATTCATTCAATTGAAAAAATGACACGTAAAATACAGTTTATATAAGACCAGCCCATCTCTGTCTGCTCCAATAAAGATTTTGTTCATCTGCACGGCCAATGTGATCGACACCATCCCCGAGCCTCTCCGAGACAGGATGGAGATGATCAACGTGTCTGGATACGTGGCCCAGGAGAAGCTGGCTATTGCCGAGGTATATACAGTATATACACACATACATAATCATTATACAGTGTTATTGTGATTATTGTTGTGTATTTGTAATGATAGTGGTGTAGTTTTTCTTTAAAGTAGTAAGTAAAACATGAATTTGCCTTGCTGTTTCATCATCTCTAGTTTTTTGTCCGTCTGTGCAGCAATACCTGGTCCCTCAGCTCCGCACTCGGTGCGGTCTGACCGAGGAGAAGGCCTCGATCTCATCCGACGCCCTTAGTCTGCTCATCAGGCAGTACTGCAGGGAGTCCGGAGTCAGGAACCTGCAGAAACAAGTTGAAAAGGTTAAAAAAGACTCTTATATGGTTGTACGAAACCAGAGCTCACATGCTCACATTAGGCTGCTCAGAATAAAGATTTCAGTCAGCGTATTCTGCATATACATTCTACTACTACATTTGTATTTATTTTATTTACTTCATCTTTGAAAGGTCCCATATTGTATTGTATTTCTTGTCTTTGTTACAATAAAGCAGTCTTAAGTGCTATATAAATACTGTGAAAGTATGGAAACGCTAAATCCACGGAGAAATGCACACAGCCTGTATTCAGAAACTGCGTTTGAAACAAGCTGTCAGGATTCCTGTGATTTTTCTGATGTCATAAATATACAATATTTAGATCATTTCACAGTCTTAAACATTCTAAATGTGTCCCAGTTTATTTCCTGTTGCAGTGTATGTAAGTAACATCAGCTGACAGGAAGTAAACATGGACCCAAGCTGTTGTCTAGCAACGCAATTCCGTTGAAATTCCGTTGAAATGCGCTAAAACGAAACGTTTCAGACAGAGGGTAAATACAGGCATATTCAGACAGACAGTATGAGGAAAATAAAGTTGTTTTTTTAACATTACAGCATGTAAACATGTTCTAGTAGAAACACAAAATACAAGTATGAACCTGAAAATGAACACGATATGGGACCTTTAATAGGACCAACGGGGATTGCTGATGTGCACTGACTGGGAGGACATAGGTCAGAAATACCAACAGAAAACCACCCGCTAAACTAATCTTAAAGGTCCTATATTATGTATTGTTGTATTTCATGTTTCTACTAGAACATGTTTACATGCTGTAATGTTAAAAAAAACAACTTTATTTTCCTCATACTGTCTGCCGGAATATGCCTGTATTTACCCTCTGTCCTCTCCGTTTTAGCGCATCTCAACTGAATTGCTTTGCTAGGCAACAGCTTGGGTCCATGTTTACTTCCTGTCAGCTGATGCCATTCACATCCACTGCAACGGGAAATAAATTGGGACACATTTAGAATGTCTGAAGCTGGGCGCCTGGGTTAGCTCAGTTGGTAGAGCGGGCGTCCATGTATCAAGGCTTGGTCCTGACCGCGGCGGCCCGGGTTCGAATCCACTCTCTCTCTCCCCCCTTTCAAGACTCTATCCACTGTCCTCAATAAAAAAAATGGAAATATGCCCCCCAAAAAAATAACTTTAAAAAAAAAAAGAATGTTTGAAGCTGTGTAATGGTCTATAGATATATTGTAGACTTGTGACATCACAACTGGACAGAAATCCTGGAGGCTTGTTTCAAACCCACAGTTTCTGAATACGGTCTGTGTGTGTTTCTCCGTATATTGAGCGTTACTAAAAAAAAAAAGACATTAAAATCTCACTTTTTACAATACGGGACATTTAAAGTCATGTATATTCATTTAGAAACCAATAACGAAAACAACATTATTTCTTATTTTAATGACGCAGTCACACCAGAGAGCAGCACATCCTCCAGTGTAATCCTTTTTACCATCTGTCTGTCAGGTTTTCCGTAAGGTGGCGTTCTGCATCGTCAGCGGTGAACAAACCGCAGTGACCGTGACACCCGACAACCTGCAGGTCTACGTAGGTAAACCTATTTTCACAGTGGATCGAATGTACGACATCACCCCACCAGGAGTGGTTATGGGGCTGGCATGGACCTCTATGGGTGAGTGACACAAACACACACACACTAAAACCAGTACCAATAAGAGACGTAACATGCTGAAGGTCTGCCTGCATTTCATCCTCCGTGTAGGAGGGACGACGTTGTTCATCGAGACTTCGTTGCGTCGTCCTTATGGAGTAGGGGACCCTAAAGCAGAGGGGACACTGGAGGTCACAGGTCAGTCTGGAAGACCACGAACTCTAGAGTCATTTTACAGGGCGGAAGTTAATCAGTCTGACATCTTCACCAGATACTGAACAGAGAGTGTGTTAAAGTTGCTGATGCTCCTCTACAGGTCAGCTGGGTGATGTAATGAAGGAAAGTGCAAAGATCGCTTCAACCTTTGCCAGAGCCTTCCTGATGACCCAGGAACCAGAAAATCACTTCCTGGTCAACTCCCACCTGCATTTGCATGTCCCTGAGGTAACCATGGTGATACAGTGCTGTATATAAGTAACTTATTGATTACTATTGCTTCATTTGTTTATTCCAGTGGTTCTCAAACTTTTTACACCATGTACCACCTCAGAAAATATTTGACTCTCCAAGTACCACCATTATGACCAGGGGGGTGGGCAATTATTTTTCCTGGGGGGGGGGGCCACATGAGAAACCCAGATTGTTGCCGGGGGCCAAACAAATTCTGTCAGATGTAACCTCTATTTTATCACTAGATTAATTTATAGAAAACATACTGTACACTTACTGTATTTTTCAGCATTTATTTGACTGAAAATCACTCCAAACAGCATGTTATTAATAAAATGACATTATATGCAGGAGTTTTTGAACCGTACAGGACTGACTGTTTTGGGTAGTAATGTTTTCATTAACAAAACTTAACAAAACAGAGAATCCCCCAGCATGCCAACATATAAAAACATGCACTGCAGGTCCAAAAAGCCCTATTTTTCGTGGCATCGAGGGTACTCGCAGTACTGTACTGTACTTTGTTATTGTCATCTATAGTGGTTGTTTGCATAAAAACACACAATTCAAATGATTGATTATTTAAATATTATAAGCTGCTTAGAGCTAGTGTTATGAAGTTAAACAGGTCATAAATCTCTCTAATATCTATTTTATATTGATATGAAAACATCTAACAACTGGATTTATTCAAGTTCTCGCCAAAAACTAAATTTTACAAGATTACATTTGAACACATCATGATAAAGTTGTAATTTACCGTCGCCCAATAGTCATTTTTCCTGAGCAGACTTTGAACGCCTCATGACAATAACTCAATGGCACCTCCGTTAACGTTCGTATCTCCGGTATTTAGCCAGTCAGGACTGTGCTGCCCACCGGCTGCTAACAGCTAACATTACTAACTCTCCTCCTGCTGATTTCAACACAAGTTTGTTGTTCACTGTGTCGCTTTATCAGGGAAAAACAGGGTGTGTCCCCTCAGGTTTAGTAGCGCCATGCTACTGAAGCTTTTTTTCTCTCTTCACCATGGCTCCGGTCCCAAACCAACTGAAACATGATACGGCGTGCGTATGCGTCATTGTGCAGCGTAACTGTGGGAAAGCATCAATAAGAGGAATCAATAGTCAGAGATTCCTCCGCGTACAACTAGAGAGAGTACCTGTACCACCAGTGGTGCGTGTACCATAGTTTGAGAACCAATAGTTTATTCCTTTTACCTATTTTTTACTAGCTATAAAATAGTATTCAAGAGGAAATACTTTTCATTTGTGTAGCATTCTTCAAAATCACAGTGCTTAAAGGACCAGTGTGTAACAATTAGAGGGATCTACTGGAATATAATATTAATAATGTATTTCTTTTGTTTTTTTTGTTTTGTGTATAATCATCTGAAAATAAGAATGGTTGTGTTTTTGTTACCTTAGAATGAGCCGTTTATATCTACATAGTGAGCGGGTCCTCTCCACGGCACACGGGGGAGGCTTCAGTTGGTTGCAATCTCAACCTCACCGCTAGATACCGCCAGATCCTACACGCTGTTCCTTTAAAGTTGCTATGTGTAGATTTGAAATATCCTGCTTTAGTGTCCCCCCCCCCCCCCCACCCCTCTAACGATGGCAACGATGCTCGTTCCTATCCGTTCATCTACTGTATAACGTCACTTGTTTCTAGGGGGCGACTCCCAAGGACGGACCAAGCGCCGGCTGCACCATCGTCACAGCACTGTTGTCCCTGGCAACCGACCGGCCGGTGCGTCAGAACGTAGCCATGACTGGTGAAATTTCACTGACCGGCAAAATACTGCCAGTCGGAGGAATCAAAGAGAAAACTATAGCGGTAAGTACAAGACACACTCACACACACTCACACACACAGAGATATATAAACGGTTCCCAAACGCATCGATTTTTTTATCTTCTCAATATTAATATATGTTGTCAATATAGATTTAATGTTGGCACATCTGACTTAAATCCAATATATGTAATGTTTGAAGATTTAACATTGCACCTCTTTAACGCTGAAGTTGGTGAGATTGGAGCAAATATAATTTTTTTAAAAAAAGAAGTTATTTCTATAAAACGGTTGCTATATCGTGACAGTAGTACATGAAACGGGTAACCTGAAAAAAATCATGTTCCTCTGTGTCCTCCGGTGCTCCTAACGGCATCTGCAAGATTTCACAGACCGGAGGAAAACAAGCAGTAAGAGCTGATCTGAGGTCTGCTGTCCATCTGCCGTCTATGAGAGCCGGCTGTCAATCACTCGCGAGCTCCGACCAAACGGTCAAACTAGGCCGCGCTGATCAAATATGAATCAATATTATGTTACGTTAATGCCTATTTCTCTCCTCAGATGTTTTGAGAAAGTTTGGGTCGCGGTAGCCATTGTGAATACTCTTGAAGGAACGCCAAACTGCCGTTCACATGACGGGAGCACAGCCAATAGGAACGCTCTCTCTCGCTCTGAAATTACCTGTGATTGGTCAAAGTCTCCCGTCACAGGCTAGATTTTTCTAAAGCCTTTAAACAGAGCCATGAGGAGGTGCAGAAGTCTAGTTATCTCTCAGAACACTTGAATTACAATATGCTGAAAGGTTATTATGGAGCTTTTTGCCCAATGATGCCAAAAACATACTGCCTACTGAAGCTTTAAAGAATAGTGTTTGACACGTAATTCGCTTCCGTTTTACAGCTGTTTCTTTTGTAATGGATATTGTTTGTCAAAAATTTGACTCCGAGGGCATCACATGACCTGCAGTTCCAACAGTGGCCACTAAGGCTCAGAATGTGTCATCAACCATAACAAGGCTAAAGGCCAGCTAAACCCCTCGGCTGTCAGGCCAAAAATATCGTTGTTTTTGTAGAAGTCATTTTGAAGTATATTTCAAACTAATGTCCGTATTTAATGAGGAATTTTAACTGGATTTTCGTGTGTCCCCGTCAGGCCCGTCGTGCTGGTGTGACCTGCCTCATCCTGCCAGAAGAGAACAGAAAGGACTTCTCCGACCTGCCCGACTACATCAGGGAGGGCCTCGAGGTCCACTTTGTCGATCACTACCGCCATATCTACCCCATCGCCTTCCCACGGGACCAGTCTTAACCTACTTTCCAATTACAACACTAAATCCAAAGGCGAGATGGACCAAGACTTCTTTTTGTGGCTACTAGAGAACCCAGAACCACATTTGGTACCACATAACACTGATTGTCATTCTGGTTGTAGTCGTACTAAATATGCAGATTGGACTCCGAGGCACCTGCCGTGGAAAATGGCGCTACTTTATCTGTTGGAAAGTAGCAGCGAGCACGGCTCCAAATCATGAACATCATCGGGTGCGCGGTAGTGGCGAGGACAGAACGAACACGACAGAACGAACACGACAGAACGAACACGACAGAACGAACACGACAGAACGCGTTTCAGCTATAGACCATCATCAGTTGATGATGGTTTATAGCTGAAACATGTTAGTTTTTTCCCACAATAAACAAAAAAGGACCTTTTATCTGTGAGCGCCAGTGATTGTTTGCTACAATATCTGTTCCAAAGTCATCCAGAGGAACAAGCCGGCTCGGTGATCACTCAGATAATTCAGTTTCAGCCACCACAGGACCCCCGAAATGTAGGAGGACCTTCATGTGATAGAAGACAACATCACTGAACTTGAACCAACTGTGCCAAAGATGGACATACGCAGTAAAGTCATGGTGATGATGACGAACACCTGGTCGGTCATCACTGGAGATGATGTCATCGATGAGCAGAGGTTTTTAGGTGGCCGCCTTGCTGCCGGGCAGCCTCTTTACCCACAGCTCTCATTATATTAGAGCTGTGGATGGACTCTTTCCCGTATTTCTTATAGTATTTTATATTATTATTATTTTTGGTCAGATGTGATGATGATGATATTGAAATAAATTAAATCATAAATGCAACTGTGCCGGCTGCTGTTATCTTTACTAATCAATGTGTGGATTTTTTTTAGTGACCCAACTGAGGTTTGATCCAATTGTCTAGATTGTTGTTGGCGATCTTAAAAAAACTAAGTTATTTAAGTTGCGGATATCCGCAACTGAATTGTGGATATCCGTAATTCCAGTTCAAGATATCTTTAATTCCCCTCAATTGCAGACATCTACATTGTCCTTTTTAGATATCTAAAATTAAATTTTGACTAGTCAGAATGACGTTGTAGATATCTCAAACTGGAGTTACACATAGTCAAAATGTAATTTACAGATATCTAGAATTAGAGTTTTGACTAGGTGAAATGACGTTGCAGATATCCGTAATTACGTCATGAGCTACGGCAAGTGGGAGGTGAAGCTATTCAAACAGACTGTGGCGCTGCTCTGCAGCCGTATGGGTTATAAAGTGTGTCTGGAGACAATGAATTTACAATACGCTATTAATTTCTACCACAACTCTAGTGAACAAAGCTCAAGTTGGCCACAGATTCCTCGATGATGAGCTCTTTCTATTTCACGTCATCTGATCCACAGCGGTCTCTGACCACTCGTCTCCCAGCCGGCTGCACATAGAGACCGATGTTATGTCTCCAGCTCGGAGGACTTAAAGGCTCGTTGTGATTAAAATGAGGTTGTAGCTCGTTGTCTACCTCACTACGGTTAGAAAGAGCCCTCGCTCGTGTTTTAACTATGTTTCTCTTATGTGTTATTGATCCGGGGAAGTTTGAATCTCAATATCTTTCACACTTTACCATACTATCCTAGTGAGCAAAAGCTCCTGCTAACACTGTTCAGATCATGGATGTATTAAGAGAACTGGATCCAGCGTTGGAGGCGGGGCCCCGTTCATTCCTATGAAAGTTGCTCATTGGCGCATGAAGCCTAAATCACTCGACTTCCGTCTGGAAAAGTATCCGGATCTTGGGCACATGGAACATAGAACATGCGCAGTAGCGACCGCTCGGTCACATGACTCGGTCACGGGGTCCCAACGTCACGCCGTCGTCACGGCTTGCGCTCCAGCTCTCGGTCTGGGTCTCATTCACATGAACGGAGGAAGAGAAATAACTCTGGATTCAGCTATTAGTGCATTTTACAACTTTAAAAACGTAATTTTTTTAAATAAGGGCTATTAGAGTGTTTGTAATGGGGAGTTGATTCACCTAAAAAAAAATTATCCACTGAGTTACAGACGTCTCTTTCCCAATGTAGGTCTATGGGAGAAAGTCTTTTTGGGCCCAACGGCATCACGTGACGGACACGGAAGTTGTAGTACCGCTGTTTGGCCACTAGGAAAGTTGGGATCAACGACCGCCACTTCCTGGGGGCTTGGTTCAGATGATTTGTTGGGCCGATATCCAATGGGAAGCCTTGATGAGCAACGTCATGACAACAACTCTGACTAGTCATAATGAGGTTTGAGATATCTGTAACTGTTATTTAGGATAGTCAGAACTGAATTACAGATATCTCTAACTGTGGTTGTGACTAGTCAGAATGAAGTTCTAGATATCTTGAATTCTGACTAACTCACAAAGTAATAACGACGAGTCAAAATACAATTGTGGATATCTTTAATGTTAATTCAGTCAAGCTTAGCTATTAAATGTTAAAACGGTTTGTCATATTCAGCTTTATTACCAGCCGCGACAGTGATGCTGGTACTGTTTTCACCTTATGAGTCTGTGTGTGAGTCATCCCGGCAAAATGTGTCCCTTGAGATGCCAACTGTAGCAGCAACTACCACAGAGGAGGTTTTGGAGGACTTTGCCAGGTGTTTATATGTCTGTCAACAGATTTCGTCACTGCGATAGCATCGCAACTGTGAAAGATGCAGTCAGGAAACTTTACAGGTGTGTAGTTGAGATCAAAATGAAGGTAGGTGAACAATAGGTGGTGATGGTATGCACCTGAATGGTTACAACCTGCCATAAAACCCCCAAAAATAAGAAGTTTAACTTTCTAATTGATGGAAAACATCTGAGGCTACATTGGGGAATCTGCTGGGAAAGACATCAATGAAAGTACACAAGTTCAACAGGAATAATAGAGAGGATTTAGTTTTTGTTTAGTTTTATGTATTTATTTCGTTTATTTTAATCCTGCCAATCTGCTGTTCTAAAAAGGGGCATAGAATATCAGATCAGATGTCAGTATTCACAGCAGAGATGATGGCAATATTATGTGCACTTTGGTGGGTAGAGGACAATAAAGCAGGTAATCCAGTCGTATGCAGTGACTCAGCAGCAGCGTTAACTTCAATAAAAGAAAGCGGATCCAAATCCAGACCCGATATACTGACAGAGTATAGTGTGAGGTGGGTTTTCTTTCGGTACCGGTCCGGCACACATGGGTGTAGAAGGAAATGAGGAAGCAGGTTACTTGGCAAAGAATGCTGCTCTTTTGGACAAAACAGAAATAGCCCAACAAAACGGATCATCAGAATATACACCAATCATAAACAAGACAGTCAGAGAAATGTGGCAGAGTACATGGGGAAAAGAAAAAAAAAGGGGAGGTCTTACTCCACAATACAGCAAACAGCAAACGTGCACTACAAGATGATTCTGAAAACATCTGAGAAGAGAAATAGACATTAACGTAGCATGATATTGATTCATATTTGATCAGCGCTGTCTAGTTTGACCGTTTGGTCGGAGTTCGCGAGTGATTGACAGCCGGCTCTCATAGAGGGCAGATGGACAGAAATCTCACTTCTTACTGTGATGTGAAAAATATAAGGATGTGAGAGATGTTTTCTTTGAAAAAATAAATAACATATAATAATAATAATAATAATAAAAATAATAAATTCAACTTATATAGCGCTATTAAAGAACTCAGGACGCTTACATATATCCTGAGTTCATCCATATCCCTGATCCTCAGAACATACCATACTTATATGCGGAGAAAAATCAATATGCAATATTAGCTGCAAAATATGTTGACTGTTGCCATACAATAAGAGGTGCTACAAGCTCCGAACATGTTTCTGACTGACTACATCTTAAAAGAATGTATATTTAAAATGTATTTGGTCTATTGTGATTGTGATTATTTTGTGATTATTTCTTGTGAAATGTAATTATTCATTAATATGTAATTTAGCTTTGGCAATAATGTAACCTGAACGTTCATGCCAATAAAGCTTATTTGAATTTCAATTTGACAGCAGACTTCAGATCAGCTCTTACTGCTTGTTTTCCTCCGGTCTGTGAAATCTTGTAGATGCCGTTAGGAGCACCAGAGGACACAGAGGAACATGATTTTTTTCAGGTTACCTGTTTCATGTACTACTGTCACGATATAGAGACCGTTTTATAAAAATAACTTTTTAAATGATATTTGCTCCAATCTCGCCTACTGCAGCTTTAAGTCACTGTTAAGAGGATCATCTAATAAACAATAGAGGGCAGTAATAATACACCATAGCAGCGTCTAGTCTGTCAAATCCAATGAAGAAGAAGAACGCTACTGTTCCACCTCCAGTCAGCAGGAGGCGGTGATGAACCTCTCAGCTGGTTTACCAGCCGCCAATAAACACCACAGAAGAAGAAGAAGAAGAAGCAGTTTGACCTTCTAGTGAATTACTTCCTGTTAGAGTCAGCTTGTCTCCATCAACATGTCTCTGCTGAAGCTGTGGACACCTCACAGCCTGTTAGCACGGTAAGACAAGCAGGTTAATGGTTGTTCTCGTGTTAGTTTTTAACGTCACATTCTGTCAAAGGTCTCATTGTCAAATAACACGATAAATGAGCTCAGTGAGTTCAATGAAGGAGACAGACCAGTGATACACAAGACAGCTACAGTACCGGTATATGTTCTGTGTGTGTATTTAGGGTTGTCTGCCCGCTGTTCAGCCGCAGTGCAGCGGTACCGCGGCTCGGCCCTGCTGCATCGCTCCACACTGACACCCCCCAGCTGAACTCCAACAGGACGTCAGTGGTCCGCTGCGGCCGTCAGAAGTATGAGAGACTTTACCCGGTGATGCTGGTCCGACCTGATGGATCCACAGTCAACATCAGATACAGAGAACCCAGACGAGTCCTCATGGTGAGTAGTACACCATCATCACAACAACACAGGGTTAGTAGTACAACATCATCACAACAACACAGGGTTAGTAGTACAACATCATCACAACAACACAGGGTTAGTAATACACTATCATCACTACAACACAGGGTTTACAGTCTTCACATGACTGACCAGACAGCTTTAGCAGTAGAAGAATAGACCGGCATCAGAAATACACAAGGTGATACAGTGATGAGATGAATGTGCTAGTTTAATAGAAATGACTCTTGTAATGTAAAGACGCCCTTTAAAGGGGGTTTCTAGTGACTTTAGAATCGTGCTTCCTAGGGATGTTAATTATTAACCGTTAACCGACGTTAAGCATTTTAACCGATTAACGCTATCGGTTAAAACGGTTAAAGGAAATATTCATAATTAATTAAAAAGCTGAGCGGCCCAGAGGAGCTGGTCCACCTTAACAGCCCACCTTAAGGGGCGGAGCCGGAGTTGCGGGATACATGAAGTTGACTCCGGTCTCTCCAGCTCTGATCCACTGCTTAGTTCTCACTAATGTCGCTCCCTCTCTTCATTCACTCTCCCTCTAATGGTTACATGTTGCATCTTTAAGCAGCATAAGCCAGAAAAACGACATCGGCATACCACAAACCAACAGTGCCATGTGCCACTTGAAGAGTGGCGTGTGATTAAACACTTTATGATCTTGACGTCTTTAAATTTGGGGACTTCCAGAGAGACATTAAAAAAACAAAAAAAAACAATGGCCGAGATATCATGACTTTTAGCTCCTCCACTGGGTTGAGTTCTAGTATACATAATGTATTCTTCAAGCCAGCGCTGAGATAACCCTGACGACCTCACTATGACCTCATCAGGGTTTCGTTCTCAGACTGGACAAAGCTCAGCCAGAGCCACAGAGGACATTATAAAGCTGTTTTCACTTTTTCTAGTAGTACTCCCCATGATAAAGAAACTGAAATTCATGATATAGTCTATAAATCTTTTCATTAAAAACAACATCCTGCTCTATCACATCCCTAATCCCACACTGTTAATACTGACAACTAACAGACCCACAGCACCAACATCAAGACGGTGCCCTGGTCCTATAGCATATGAGTCCATGAATTCATATTTCGTGTTTTGTTTCTTTGTGTTTTCAAAGATGCCCGTCAATCTGTCCACTCTGACCGAAGAGGAGCGTCGAGCTCGACAGAAAAAGAGAGAAGTGAAGAAGACGAAAAAACCGACGGCAGTCCACTATGAAGATGACTTCAAAGTTGACAAATACAGCCAGTTCTGGAGGAAGAAGTGACGTCTTTATATGTGAATGTAAAGCATGACTGGGGCAGCCTCTGTTCAGATAACACTCTCACATCAAGCTTCCATATGTCCACATACAGTTTGTTTTAATCAGATGGTTTTCATGCCAAACAAGTGATCCCTCCAAAAGACTAAATTGTGGGACACGGAAGCCCAGACCAAGGACCTTTGAATGGCAGGATGACTGACTGAACACCACGTGCTGCTGAGTGCTAGGACTCTCTTACTGTCCTTGAAGTGTGAACAACTTGCTAAAGCTGGAAATCGTAACAATGTTGAGTTAATAAATTGGTTTAAAGCCGTGTATCTGTGTGGTGAATTTTAATAAAACACACCAGACACGCTGCTTTATTTCCTCATTCATTCAGTCAAAAGTTGACTTTGTGTCTCATATTAGTTTGTTACTCAGGACAGTCTGGTAAACGATGAATTAATGGACAACACTGAATAAAACTTTATTATATTATTGACACTTCCCTGCTCTGACTTTTTGTTTTTTTTCAAGATAACGTGCACAGTCGGCATATACATGCATTAATACCTCTACGTCCACTAGATTAAAATGGAGGCTCTGCTTCTTATTTACCGCTCGTGTCTGGAAGGGAATCCGCAAATTTCAAAAATCTGATCTGAGATCTGCAAAAACTTGTGTGAGACTCGCTGCCCGACGACCAATCCTAACCTTAACTATTCAAGGTCAGTGCCTAACCCACGGGTCAGCAACCTGTGGACTCCAGAGCCACATGCGGCTCTTTAGCTCCTCTCCAGTGGCTCCCTGTGGATTTTTAAAAATGGAAATTAATAACTTTTTTGTTTACATTTTCATTTTTATTTATCATTGTTGTAGGTCTAATGTACGACGGTACAACATAGTATCAGGGCCACATTGAGGGAAAAAAAATAAACCTGAGATTTTGAGAATAAAGTCATAATATTATGATAACGTCATATTTTAAAGTAATTTTACGTGTTATTTTCTTTATTCTGGTAATATTACGACTTTTTTTCTCGTAAAGTTATGACTTTTTTCTCGTAATATGACTTTATTCTCGTAAAGTTATGACTTTATTATCGTAATATTACAACTTTTTTCTCGTAAAGTTATGACTTTATTATCGTAATATTACAACTTTTTTTCTCGTAAAGTTATGACTTTATTATTGTAATGTTATGACTTTTTTCTCGTAATATGACTTTATTCTCGTAAAGTTATGACTTTATTATCGTAATATTACAACATTTGATCTCGTAAAGTTATGATTTTATTCTCGTAATGTTACGACTTTTGTTCTCTTAAAGTTATGACTTTATTCTTGTAATATTATGACTTTATTCTCGTAAAGTTATGACTTTATTATCGTAATATTACAACATTTTATCTCGTAAAGTTATGATTTTATTCTCGTAATGTTACGACTTTTTTTCTCGTAAAGTTATGACTTTTTTCTCATAATATTATGACTTTATTCTGTAAATCTCAGATTTTTTTCCCCTCAATGTGGCCCTAATACTCCGTAGTACATTTGCTCTTTGGCCCTCACTGCATTAGACTTATATACTATATACTTCGACTATAAACTGTGTTACCTTCATCACAATGCTCAAATGTTTTGCGGCTCCAGACAGTTTATTTTTTTCTTTGCCTAAAATGGCTCTTTTGATAGTAAAGGTTGCTGACCCCTGGTCTAACCATAACAGTCTAGCGAGAGTTTCCCCAGTTTGCTGGTTCCCTTCTAGCCCGTACCGTTCCTGTTGCCACGGTGAATCGTGGTATCAGACTGAATACAGACAGCCTGTACCCTCCTGTTGTGTCCATATACAGTACTACTGTGGTGAAACATATCTTTACAAAATACTAAATGTATGTTGGCAGCAAAAGTGGGTTATCATTATCTGTTTAAGGGTAGAACATACGATTACACACTTCACAAACGATCAGCAACAGTAGACTATGTGCTCAAACACTAATCAGTTAACGTGATATTTTACTGTACATAATGAGTGGAGAGCACTTATTGATTTAAGAAAGATAAATAATGAATATAAGGCTACATTAGAGTCTCCTTGTTCCATACAGTAATTTTTCCATCTATCTATATATGGCCAGTCGACAGCGTTACACTCCATTCCAGTAGGTGGCGGTAATGCACCATAGACCGGGGTGCCAGATGCCAATAATATCATGCGAGGAATTGAGTTTCTCGCGAGTTAAATACTTAAGGGCAACAGGAATAATGGAGAAAATTTAATTATTAGTATTATTTTATTTTAGTAAGTTATTATAATAATAATAATAATAATAATAATAGTTTTTTTTAAATTTATTTATTTCATTTCAATTTCTATTTCTATTTCTATTTCTATTTTTTTTTTTTTTCCCCTGCCAATCTACTGCTCCACACTCCAGTAGTCCAGATGGTGGCGGTAATGCACCTATAAGCTGTTTTGCCAACCGCCAATAAACACCAAAGAAGAAGAAGACGTATCTCGCGAGAGTTCCGTTCCTGAGCTCGCGTCCTTGTCCTGATCAGAGATGGGGTACTGGGACATACCGGAGGGGACAGACTGCGTGGAGAAGACATGGATCACCACCAAACTGGCCACCGCTCTGGGTGAATATGAGCAGTGATCAGACAGTGAACAGTGAACAGTCAGCTGGCTGGAGACGAGCAGAGAGCCGCTGGGCCGCGTTGAGACAGGTTGTAGCTAATGCTAATGCTAACGCTAGCAGGTTAGCCTATGAAGCGAGCTGCGTTCAGGAGACAACAACCACTTCAGTGTTTCCTTCTGTGTGTGAATATGACCACGGAGGTGTTTTTACAGTCAGTGTGTGTGTGTGTGTGTGTGTGAGTTTCTGCAGCGTTACGTGTGTTGCTGCCAGCAACCATTAATGGACGGTATAGTTAGGTTTGTTGGACAGTTTGTCTTCTGAGGACGTTAGTTAACTACGTGAACAGGGCTGCGGTCGAAAAGTCAAAACATGACGTCCTAACGTCTTTTCCTAACCACTTCTCCTTGACCTCGATGGAAAAGGTCATGAGGTCAAGGAAAGGTGTGAAGAGTTCAGAAGGACTCAGGAAAAGACAACTGTGGTGTCAATCCGGTCCCTCCACCCTCCCACTCCGTGGAGGAGTGAACTCTGTCTATAGTCTCTCTCTCAGCTCTATGAAGCTCCTCCTTTAAGGTGGAGGGGATCAATACAGCAGCCACTTCTGGATGAACTTCCCTCTCCCTCTGGCAAGGAAATAAATATCACAATCAGAAATACTTTATTGATCCCCGGGGAGGGAAATTGAGTTACGTATTACTCGGATGCTCCAGTGTATCTTATGCTGAAGGAGATAATAAAGGAAGCATTGAAGCTCCTGCAGCCCCGATATCAGGGTGACTGATGGGAGGTTCCAGACCGAACCAGTTTCTCTTGTAATGCCTAAAATACTTTGAAAACACTTCTGATGAAGCCTAAATCTCACCTTGCTTGTCACTAGGCTTTTTTGCCAATGCATCTATTAATTATACTGTAACATGTTGCACAATAACATCTACATTTAATGCAGCTCTTCAAAAGTAGTACACATTTAATAATAATGTGCAGCCATGTTGAACTTTTCTTGCACACATATGAGACTAAAGCCATTCAAAAACAGAGAGGTGTTGCATTGCTTTGGCCTCAGTCCTGAAGGGCTGCTGTGTCTTTCTCAAACCACCAGATGTCACTGTCACAAACTAGTGTGAAATCTGCCTCTCCATACAACCCTGGTGACTGATCTAGTGTGAAGTGGTAGTTTCCCCCAGGCAGTAAACTCACCAAGATGGTGACTTCCCCTTGGTGTCTGAGGTGGTGAGTTCGAGACCCGAGGCCGGAACTACGAAGCGACTTCAACATATCCAGGGTATCTGCAAACTTTAATATTAGACAGATACGAAGATGTTAAACACATAATCCAGACTAAAATTAACACAGTTGAAGCTGCTAAATGCAGGAATGACAGCTGGCAAAAGAAAAAAATTACAGATGTGTGAATGCGTAAATTAATTTATTAATTTAATGGAATACTCAAAAGTCAGATATAGTCGTCTAGATGGGACAGTGATATTATAAATAGCTTTTATACGTGTAATGGATGAGTTATTTACACTTCATTATGGCCTTTGACAATGTGGTGGCGTGTGTGACTATTTCAGCCTTTTTTCAGCTGCGTCTCCGGCGGTGTGAAACGGACTTGAGAGCAAGTAAAAAAATAAATATAAAAACATAATTCAAAGCGGTAAACATCCACAGCATACAGCCAGCTGTCCTTCCTGCATCTGTCAGTTTAAACTGTGTGGTTTTTAGTCTGGATTATGACTGTAACTTCTTCATATTTGTGTAATATTATCATACAGTCCGCTCACCGAGCTCTGATTGGTCAGTAGGCGGTGCTTTTATACGAGTGGATCTACCCCGGTAAGAAGTGATCCACCTTCGTAGGACGGAAAACCCTGAAGGGTTAACCCTGAAGTTACCTCTCTAACGCCAAATCCTGCTTCGTAGTACAGGCCTCAGGTCGAGGCAGAAGGAACATGCTAATGCCTTAAAGGATTAATGACAATGGACTTGTCCTGCACAACAGCTATAATTAATATTATATTCCGTTTCTGCCAGTAGATCTCCCTAATTGTAAAACACTGGTCCTTTTAACATCTCTCTCAAGCTCAGTTTTTTTTAAAATTCTTCACACAACTACCTCGGTCACTTTTTGTGAGTACTACACCATGATGGGCTCTGAGGAGAGTCTGAAAGCGTGTGAGGTTCTCCTCATTTAAACGATCACCACGTCTTTTCCCTTCTATGACGGCATGCTTTTCAGGTGGCCTATTTAAACACTTTAGCCTTTAGACGTGGTCGGACGACACATCATACGAAAACAATCTGGTATCTGTGGCTGTCGCAGGACTATAATGGTCAGCCTACATTTTTTTAATGTGTGTGTTTTTTTTTTCCAGGCCTGGTTGGTTCAGCCTATCACATAGTGGCATTCCAGCCTGATTCTGCATTGGCAGCGCTACAGAGGGCTACCAACACAACGGTTACCATGGGTAAATATTCCTATTATCATTCATCCTTATTTTAGAAAAATCAAGTCCAGAGCTAGAAGAACAACGATGAATGTGTCACTGTCGTGAGACTCGAACACTCTTGGTTGAAATGTAATTGAAAAGTACTGTTCTTTGGATTCCACAAACGATGATGTGATGCTGATATGTCTGTCTGTCTTGTCTGTTGTGCCAGCCACCATGGGAGCCATTTTCGGCATGGCGACCTGTCTCAGTGCTCAGGCTCGTGAGGCCCCAGACGACCCGTTGAACTACTTCATCGGGGGCTGTGCCTCTGGGATCTTCCTGGGAGCCAGAAGTAAGTCCCAGATTTGAGTCTTTTTGTCATGCATTTTAAATTGTTATGTCTTCTAAGCATTTGGAAGCTACAGCTGTTTGCCATCTTTGTGGTGTACAGTGAGTTACCACGGTTACAGGTGTCGTCCTTGTCCTTGTTGAGTTGTTTACACACACAGTGTCCATGTCACTCTGCTCTGCAGCCACACAACATGAACCCAGTCCTTCTAAACTCACCTAGCATTAGCATCACATTGACTTCAGTTCATTACAAACACAAACAGACAAATAACTGATCGTCTGAGCATTCACCTCTTTTAAGGCGGTGTTTGACAGAGGCCCCTCTGGCAGCAGACACAGCCTCGTTTCTTCTCTCTATCGGCACTCGAAGACGGTGCAGGCAGAGAACACAGTCAACTATGACAATGATTTACTGCCACATGTGATTCACACCGTCCTATCTCGATGGACGAGGCCAGCAGCAGAGGACAGATTATATATTTGTATAAGTACTGTTTATTACTGTTTTATGGCAGAGAAAGTGTAACAATATGCGAGAAGTGAAGCCTTATTGTTGTCTGCGTGTGTGTTCAGCCCACAGTGCTATGACCGGTACGTCAGCGTGTCTGGGTCTGGGTACGTTGGCCTTTTTCACAAAAATCGGCAACATGGAGGGATGGAGGCTCGCTGGACCCCCCAAGCTATGAGGAGGAAGACGGCTGTAAATTTAACTGTATGTTGTAAAAAGAGTTCATATAATAAAGTTCTTGTGAAAATTACACAATAAACTCTGAGTCAGTTGCGTCACAATTTGGGGAGGTCAAAGAAAATTATTCGGAGAACTGATACTAAAATGTTGTTTTTTTTTGTGTTTTAGAACATAACCGCTGGGAAACAATCAGAAAGTAACGTTTTATTTCTCTGACTCGCTGCTTTGTTCTCACTAACGCCACTCCCTCTCTTCAGTCACTCTATAGCTTGCTCCGCCATCGCTGCACTCTCTCTCGGGGGCCAACTTTGAATGCAGCAAACAGGAACCGACAACTCTTACATATTATACCTTTAAGGTATCTTGAAATCTACAGTAGTATCTACAGTAGCAGTTTGAATGTTCTCATTTTATATTATTTTTACAGATTTTTAAAAAATGATTTTATCATCAATAATAATAACAATCATCGACATAATCAGCTCCGTTTGGTAAAATAATCAGTAGCAATCTATAATAAAATGATTGGTTTATTCTACATAAACTATAAAAGAAACTATTCAATTACATGAATATTTTTAATGAATATGAAATATCTCTGCATGTTTCCCCTTAAATAAACAGTCTGATGAGCATCTGCACTCAAAAACCTGTATTCTGTATTTCTGTTACGAACAGATCTGTCAGTTTATAAAGTTACTGCTCAAGCCAGCGACACTTTTTCATATTTATGTATTATTATCATGAATAATCTTTAGCAAGTTATCGGTTTGTATTTGTTTTCACTCAGTCACATTTGAGATATAGCCTATGTACACACGTGGAAAAAATTGTTGGTCACTTCCGTTAAAGAAAGAAAAACCCACAATGGTCACTGAAATAACTTGAAACTGACAAAAGTAATAAATAAAAATTTACTGAAAATTAACTAATGAAAATCAGATATTGCTTTTGAATTGTGGTTCAACAGAATAATTTAACAAAAATGGACAAAAATGATGGTACCATTAACCTAATATTTTGTTTCACAACCTTTTGAGGCAATCACTGCAATCAAGTGATTTCTGTAACTCTCAATGAGACTTCTGCACCTGTCGACAGGTATGTTGGCCCACTCCTCGTGAGCAAACTGCTCCAGCTGTCTCAGGTTTGAAGGGTGCCTTCTCCAGACTGCATGTTTCAGCTCCTTCCACAGATGTTCAACAGGATTTAGATCAGGGCTCATAGAAGGCCACTTCAGAATAGTCCAATGTTTAGTTCTTAGCCATTCTTGGGTGTTTTTAGCTGTGTTTTGGGTCATTATCCTGTTTGAGGACCCATGACCTGCAAGTGAGACCAAGCTTTCTGACACTGGGCAGCACATTTCGCTCCAGAATGCCTTGATAGTCTTGAGATTTCATTGTACCCTGCACATATTCAAGACACCCTGTGCCAGATGCAGCAAAGCAGCCCCAGAACATAACCGAGCCTCCTCCATGTTTCACATTAGGTACAGTGTTCTTTTCTTTGTGTGCTTCATTTTTGCGTCTGTGAACATAGAGCTGATGTGACTTGCCAAAAAGCTCCAGTTTTGTCTCATCTGTCCAAAAGACATTCTCCCAGAAGCTTTGTGGCTTGTCAATATGCATTTTGGCAAATTCCAGTCTCGCTTTTTTTTTTTAAATCAAGATCTTTTTATTGTTTTTTTTTGCAGTATATAGCAAAGGTACAGCGCTATTCGGTAACCAAAAAAGAATGACAGGTATTAGTATACATTATTAGCAGCTGGCACCAATGCCAACAAATAAACAAGTCAAAACAAAGGATTTATACAAACAATAAAACAATCCCTCCCTAGTCACTGCCAGCACGCCATATGGGAAGCTAACTGTCACGCCAATGACTTGCGATGAATGATTGAATACTTTGTGATGTAGTCAAGCTGTACTTGGTAATCAAGTATTTACAGTGTCTGGAATGTATTTAAAAAAGGGCCCCATGCTTTCAGGAATTTCCCATGTGAATATTGAAGCGAGTATCTGATTTTCTCAAGCTTTAAGCAAGACATGATGTCCGCCAACCATTGTGTGTGAGTGGGAAGGGCAGCGCCCTTCCACCTGAGCAGGATTGCTCGCCGAGCCAGAAGGGAAACAAAGGATAAGGTACGTCGTTTTTCTGCAGGTAATTGCGTCTCACTTCCGGTGACCCCGAACAGAGCAACCAGAGGGTTTGGTTCTAATTTGACGTTTAACACCTGAGATAAAGTTTGAAAGATCTCCGTCCAATAGTTTGTAAGACTAGGGCATGACCAGTACATGTGAATAAGGGAGGCTTCACTGCTTTTGCACTTGTCACAGTTGGGACTAATCTCAGGATACATGCGAGACAGTTTGGCTTTTGAGATATGAGCCCTATGCACCACTTTAAACTGAAGTAAGCAGTGACGAGCATATAGAGAGGATGAATTAACCTGCTTCAGTATGGAATTCCATGTATCCGGTGATAGAGAGAGGCCTAAGTCCTCCTCCCATGCTGCTCTGAGCTTGTCCATGGGGGCACGCTTCAAGTCTGATATCATGCCATAGAGAGTGGAGATAAGTCTTTTGTGTGATGGATTTAAAGAAAGAATCGTATTGACAATTGTCGTGTCTGTCGATGCAGAGGAGCCGGACAACTGAGAGAGCACAAAGCGCCTTGCTTGTAGATATCTAAAAAAGTTGGACTTAGGAAGACTGAATTTTTTGCTTAGCTGCTTGAATGATGCCAAAGTATTATCTACAAATAAATCTTTGAAACGCACAATACCTTTCCTGTGCCATTCTTGGAAAACAGGGTCCTGAATAGATGGTTTGAAAAGATGATTTGACGCAATGGGGCTTAGAGTAGAGAAGCTGTCCAAGTCAAAGTATTTCCTGAATTGAGCCCATATTCTCAAAGAATGTTTAACTACCGGGTTCCCGATAGATTTCATTGAGGGGAGCGGAAGCGAGGATCCAAGCAATGCGAGAACAGACAGGTTATCGTTCGAGTGGAGTTCCATCGCTACCCAGTAAGGACAGTCGGGCTGATTGTAAAAGTAAGACCAAAACGCAAGACATCGCAAGTTAGCAGCCCAATAATAGAAACAGAAATTTGGAAGTGCCAGACCACCAGTAGCCTTGGTTTTTTGGAGATGAACCTTGTTAAGACGGGGACGCTTACCCTGCCATATATGGGCGGAAATAATTGAATCAAGTTGATTGAAAAAAGATCTGGGGATAAAAAGTGGTAGGGCCTGAAAGAGGTAGAGAAATTTGGGTAGGATGGTCATTTTGATGGAATTGATACGCCCCACGAGAGACATGGACAGAGGTGACCACTGTTTCAGTGTTTGTTTAATCTGGTTTAACAGAGCAATAAAATTCTCCTTAAACAAATCTTTGTACTTTTTAGTAATTGAGATGCCCAAATAGGAAAACTTATTTTTTTCAATTTTGAAAGGCAGGTTGGTGAGGTCTAAGGCTCGTGCTTCATCATTGATGGGAAAAAGCTCGCTTTTGTTGAGATTTAATTTGTATCCCGAAAATTGACCAAACTGATTGAGCAACGACAGAGCGGGGGGTAGTGAGGTACCCGGGTTTGAGACAAAGAGCAAGAGGTCATCAGCATAAAGTGAGACCCTATGCTCTGTGTTGCCCCTCCAAATACCAGATATGTCCCCGCAACTGCGGAAGGCTGTGGCAAGCGGTTCGATGGCCAAATCAAAAAGTATGGGGCTCAGAGGGCACCCTTGACGGGTTCCACGATGTAAATTGAATGGTTTAGACTGCTGGGAGTTAGTACGAATTGAGGCTGAGGGATGCAAATATAGTAGCTTAATCCAAGAGGTAAATTTCGGGCCGAAACCAAATTTGTCCAGAACAGCAAATAAGTAGTTCCATTCAACACGGTCAAATGCTTTCTCCGCATCGAGAGACACAACACACTCAGGGATTTCCTCAGAGGCAGAGTAGATGATATTGAATAGTCGTCGTATGTTAAAGTACGATTGTCTGCCCCTGACAAAGCCAGTTTGGTCTTCGGATATAATTGTAGGAATGACATTCTCCAGTCTACGGGCTAGGACCTTAGCCAAAATTTTTGCATCTGTGTTTAAGAGGGAGATAGGCCTGTAGGAGGCACATTCGGTTGGGTCTTTACCTTTTTTAGAAATGAGAGTGATACAAGCCTCGGTAAATGATTGAGGAAGGGAACCTTGCCTACAGGATTCAGATAGGACTGAACATAACTGTGGGGAAAGTAGCGAGGAGAACTTTTAAAAAAATTCTGCTGGGAAACCATCGGGACCCGGACTCTTACCTGACTGCATTGAGGAAATTGCTAAAGCTATTTCTGCCTGAGATATGGGCTCTTCCAGTCTCTTCCTGAAGTCCAAAGAAAGTTGGGGAATATTTAGACTGTGCAGGAAGTCAAGAATTACATTACAATCGGCCTGAGACTCTGAGGTGTAAAGCTGGGAATAAAAATCCCTGAATGTCTCATTAATTTGTGAATGATCTGAAGTTATGTGACCATTTGACATTAGGATTTTAGAGATATTTTGTTTTGCTTTAAAGCCTTTGAGTTGGTTGGCTAGCATTTTGTCAGATTTGTCTCCATATATGTAAAACCTGGCCTTGTTTTTTAAAAGCAAGTGTTCAGTTGAGTGAGTTGTAAGCAGGTCAAATTTGGTTTTGAGTTCTAATCGTTTTTTATAAAGGTCTGGACTTTGAGTCTGAGCATATTGTTTGTCAATCTCTCCAATTTGGTGGGCCAGATCCAAGCGCTCTTTATAGGATTTTCTCTTCACTTGAGCGGTGTATGCTATGATCTGCCCCCTAAGATAAGCTTTAAGAGCATCCCATACAATTAGGCTAGAGGTTTCAGGGGATATATTAGTAGTAAGAAAAAAGGCTATCTCTTTCTCCATATGTTTCACAAAATTATCGTCAGGCAGTAGGGTTGAGTTAAACCGCCAGTGCCTGCTCCTCTGTGGGAGGCCAGGGAGGGACATGGTCAAACCAATAGGAGCGTGGTCTGAAATGACAATACTCTGATAGGCGCAGGACTGAACCAGCGGGACTAGTTGGTTGTCGATAAAAAAATAATCGATCCTGGAGTATGTATGATGGACGTGCGAGAAAAACGAGTATTCCCTATCGTTTGGATGTAGAGAGCGCCACACATCACAGACACCGTAGTCAGAGAGAAAGGCTTGAATGAAAGAGGCTGATTTACTTATTGTGCTGGGGTTAGTGGAAGATCGGTCTAAAACTGGGTCTAGCCAACAATTGAAATCACCACCAAGTATGAGAGAGTATGTGTTGAGGTCTGGCAGCAGAGAAAATAAATGTTCGAAAAAACCTACATCATCTGAGTTAGGGGCATACACGTTCACAAGCACTACCAGTGTGTCATATAATTTCCCAGATACAATAACATATCGACCGAACTTGTCAGCAATCACATTGTGTGGTTCGAAGGAAATACTTTGACTGATAAGGATTGAAACCCCTCTGGCTTTGGCTTGAAAAGCGGAGTGAAATTTCTGCCCCATCCAGCCTGACAGAAGGCGACCACTGTCTGAACTGCGAATATGGGTTTCTTGCAGGAAGGCTATTTCTGTTTTAAGTTGTTTGAGGTGTGAGAAAACCTTCTTTCTTTTAATGGGGTGGTTCAAACCCTTGACATTCCAGCTCTGTAGTATTAAGTGCCTATCCATGCAGCTTGACTAAAAAGGTTAGGATGTGAGCACAGTATTCAAGTGGTTGCTTTAAGATACAGCTGTAGCAGGTCAGTGAAGACCAGGAGTGACTAGTGTACAGTAATAGGTTTGTGTAAGTTACTAAGGTGTTACTGGCAGTGACATATCCCTTCCCCCCACTCCCCTCCCCAACCAAGAAAACTGCTAAAAAAGAAAGCAGCAAGCTCTTCAGAACAAACATTGCACAACAACAACTCTTCCTGTCTTAAACTAAATTAACTGCTGCTCCGGTATACATACAAAAGTAGATTACAAGCACCTCTTAAACAATATTTTGGCTTAAACAATCAACTTTATGAACTGTGGAAGCTGGGAAGCTCTAGCACGAGTTTCAGAAATCAGAAATCAAATTTAAAAACAAAATTTCACCAAAACCATAGAAGCAGGAATCAGACAGTCATATGGAATTGTGATTTCAAAGTAGACAGAAATAAGAGAGAGGAAAAAAAAAATGGATTCACTTGTGCCATACCAGATAGCTAAATAGTTGAATTAACGGTACAGGACAAGACCCACTTAAGTACTAACAAACGTAGAATAACCAGTCTTTAAAATGATAATTCCAGCTTGAAATGTGAACTAACTGTTCAACTGGCCCTTTAAAATCTAGCGCAGATTCTAATTGAAACGGCATCACACTCAGAGAGGGCAAAGCTGTCATATGTGATAACAACTCCAAAGAGCCAGTATAGAACCAGGCTAAATAAAGTAATGTTTGCTTGTAAATGTTTGCAACTGTCTGTATATGTAGCCTAACAAGAGAGCAGCGCAAAAACACGTGTATAGTCTGGATAAATGAACATGTTCACCGATGTAAACAAACCCACGTGACAGTTAACATACGCCGCACTACGTGTAAAATGGTAGGGCTATAAACAGTGATACCTCTCATCCAGTGGGTCCATAGTTACTAAAGAGTCCCTTTATGAATGTTCCGGTGACCTGCGGAGGCTGCTGATGTACTTGTGTGCCTCGTCCACTGAGCTGATCCACTTTCTGGCTCCGCTGGACAGCGTCAGCCGGAGCCGGGCTGGGTAGAGCAGAGCAGGCTTCTGTCCCAGTTGATAAAGTTCTGCCATCACGTCTCTGTATTCCCCCCGCTGGTTCACAACTTCAGGGCAGTAGTCCTCCAGAACACGGATGGGCTGGCCACGGAACTCAAGTTTACCTCTCCGCCGTGCCTCTCTGATGAGCAGATCCTTCGCCTGATACCGGTGCAGTCGGAGAATAGTAGCGCGGTCGCTGTCCGGGGGCCGGTTTAGCAGCTAGGGAGCGGTGGGCCCGGTCCAGTTCTGGGAGGGATGGCAGTGTCTCGGTACCGAACACCTCGCGCAGCAAATTTGAGAAGAATTCAGTGGGGCGTCCGCTTTCAATGGATTCCGGGAGACCCAGGATACGGATGTTCTGGCGCCTGCTTCGGCTCTCCAGGTCGGTGACTTTAGCCTTTAGCCTAGCATTATCTTCGCTCAGGGTGGTGCACACGTTCTCCAGATCCACGACTCGTTGGCTGAGGTCTTCTGCAGCTAGTTCCAAGGAGGAGACACGTTGGCCGTGGTCCTCCACTGTGAGCCGTGTTTGGTCTAGTTTTGAGTCCAGCTGGCTGAATGATGTTCTGAACTCGGTGGCTAGCGCATCACGGTGTTGCTCAAGCAGCGTGGTGATAGCCTCCAGTGTTAAGCTAACGTTAGCATCTTCTTTTTTGCTCCCCTTGGCTCCTTTCGAAGTCATTGTGAGAAATAAAAGGGTCGGTCAGGAGAAAAATTAGATAAATAAAAAAAAGGTTTCGTTTTGGCGTGGAAGTTAGAGGGCTGGATGGTATAAAAATGAAAAGTTTACCGGAGCACCGGCTAGTGCGTCTACTCCATCTGCCTATCGACCGGAAGTGAGTCTCGCTTTTTTATGATTTGCTTTCAACAGTGGTGTCCTCCTGGGTCGTCTTCCATTAAGTCCACTTTGGCTCAAACAGTGACGGATGGTGCGATCTGACACTGATGTACCTTGACCTTGGAGTTCACCTCTAATCTCTTTGGAAGTTGTTCTGGGCTCTTTGCTTACCATTCGTATTATCCGTCTCTTCGATTTGTCATCAATTTTCCTCTTGCAGCCACGTCCAGGGAGGTAGGCTACAGTCCCATGGACCTTAAACTTCTGAATAATATGTGCAGCTGTAGTCACAGGAACATCAAGCTGCTTGGAGATGGTCTTATAGCCTTTACCTTTAACATGAAGGTCTATAATTTTCTTTCTAATCTCCTGAGACAACTCTCTCCTTAGCTTTCTGTGATCCATGTTCAGTGTGGTACACACCATGATGCCAAACAGCACAGTGACTACTTTTCACCCTTTAAATAGGCAGACTGACTGATTGAAGGTTTGAAGATACCTGTGATGCTATTTACAGGACACACCTTAGTTTAACATGTCCCTATGATCAAATTATTTTACATCTTTTCTAGCAGTACCATCATTTTTGTCCAGGTCAGTTTCATTAGTTTGTTTTTTAAAATGATTCTGTTGAACCACAATTCAAAAACAATGTCTGATTTTCATTAGTTAATTTTCAGTAAATTTTTATTTATTATTACTTTTGTCAGTTTCAAGTTATTTCAGTGACCATTGTGGGTTTTTCTTTCTTTAATGGAAGGGTACCAACAATTTTGTCCACGTGTGTACATATAGTCTTTACCTTTTCCTTTAAACAATCTGATCATGTCCAAATGGAATAACAGAAACCGGCGTTGCTTCAGATATCCGTTTCAGCAGCGTTTTTCAGTCGTCCACCGAACAAATCTGCTTCGCTTTGAATGAATCCAGCTGTCTACACAGGCTGCCAGTGCTTCAAAACAAAATATAAAAAATTAAGACAGCTGAAGTGCATGAAAGAGTTGCAGAGATACACATCAATTTACCATTACATTAGACCCAGAGAAGGTCTAAAGTATGTACCTTTGACCTTTAAGAAATATGGCTATACTACTATGGCTGTTTAACGCTGCGTTTTACGTCCGTCAGGAGAGCTGTGTGCTCAGCACAGGGCACCTGGATAGCTGGTGTCTATCTTGGCCAGGCTTTTGAATTGTTTGCCCTCCCGCTGTCAGTTAAATACATCACCATCTAACCCAGGGTCAGCAACCTTTACTATCAAAAGAGCCATTTTAGGCAACAAAAAAAAAATCTGTCTGGAGCTGCAAAACATTTGAGCGTTGTGATGAAGGTAACACAGTTTATAGTCTAGGTATATAGTTTATAAGTCTAATGCAGTGAGGGCCAAAAAGCAAATGTACTACGGAGTATAAGGGCCACATTGAGGGGAAAAAAATCTGATTTTTCCAGAATAAAGTCATAACTTTACGAGAACAAACGCTATAACATTACAAGAATAAAGTCATAACTTAATGAGAAAAAGTCGTAATATTACGAGAATAAAGTCATAACTTTACGAGAAAAAAAGTCGTAACACTGCAAAAAATAAAGTCATAACTTTACGTGAAAAAAAGGAAAATAACACGTAAAATTACTACTTTATAATATTATGACTTTATTCTCATAATACTACAACTTTTTTTCTCGTAAACCTATGACTTTATTCTAGTAAAGTCTCAGATTTTTTTTTTTTTTGCCTCTATGTGGCCCTAATACTCTGTCGTAGTGTCGTACATTAGACCTACAACAATGATAAATGAAAATGAAAATGTAAACAAAACACAGTTTTTCATTTCCATTTTTAAAAATCCACAGGGAGCCACTGGAGAGGAGCTAAAGAGCCGCATGTTGCAGACCCCTGGACTAGCCTAACATCTTAAACAACATGCGTATTATTTTGCTAAATGACATGTTCCCTCATAAATTAAATCGAGGTAAATTGGGTCCGAGGAAAAAGAGCCTTTGGATGCTTCTTTATTGAAGGATTAAATATTAGTACACACCTTGATGAGACATTTACACACTTATGAATAACATGCCAAATTAAGAATTTATAGAACTATACAGGTCTAAGTTCTATACAGGAGCAGCATACTGTCACTGACCCGTGTAGCATTAACCTATTAAATGTGGAATCAAACTACATCCTACATACTGGACTATACCCGTAACCACCTGTGGATCACCTTTTAAATGTGTGTCAGTCTTTGCCAATTCTAGCCAACCAGTGAAGTTAGCCTGACTTGATAACAGACTGATTAATAATTAAGCTTCAGGTGGATTCCACAGATTCACACACCTCGGTCAGGTTTTTACCAGCAGGATCGACTAACTCGGTTACACAGAGTCTGAAGAACTCCCTGGAGGAAACGCCGGAGGACTGAGTGTCTGTAAAGAATCAACACCATCTGGAAGATTGGAATCAACATGTCTGCCACAAGTCTCCCTACAGGTCTGACTTTCTTTAACTCAAATGTATGCTCGGAGGCTCCATGTATGAAAACAGCAACAAGCTTTATTTTTTTATAGACAGGGAAGCAGAGATGTGTGTTGCGGACTCAGCAGAAATGGTCCGTATTAGCGTTTCACCTTCAGCCTTTGCTTTATAAGCCTATTGTCCTATCTAGAGGTATAATGAGGAAGTAACAGTTGAACAATGTGTCTTTGGTGCCTGTTTGATGCAAGGCCCTGTAAGTGGTAAAGACATCTTCAAGTCAATTACACTTCCATAATTAAGGACGCAGGAATAAAATTCACATCTATAACTATTTTTGTGCACTACTGGAGTGTTGGTTTTGGTATTTCCTCAGAGCTCTGACTGCCAGGACTTGTGTTAAAGGTCCCATATCATGCTCATTTTCAGGTTCATACTTGTATTTTGTGTTTCTACTAAAACATGTTTACATGCTGTAATGTTAAAAAAACACTTTAATTTCCTCATACTGTCTGCCTGAATATACCTGTATTCACCCTCTGTCTGAAACGCTCCGTTTTAGCGCATTTCAGGGGAATTGCAACGGAATTGCGTTGCTTTAGACAACAGCTTGGATCCATGTTTACTTACTTCCTTTCAGCTGATGTTTTTTACATACACCGCAACAGGAAATAAACCGGGAAACATTTAGAGTGTTTTACGTTTAAAACCGTGTAATGGTCTAAATATTGTATATTTGTGACATCACAAATGGACAGAAATCCTAATAGCTTGTTTCAAACGCGCAATTTTTGAATACGGGATTTGTGTATTTCTCCGTATATTGAGCATTTTGATATTTAACAGTATTTATAAAGCATTTAAACCTGCTTTATAATGTAAAAGACCTGAAAATCTCACTTTTTACAATATGGGACCTTTAAAGGGACTATTTGTAACTTTGTACGCGCATAAATGTAGCAGTCCGTCACACATGCGCGCTCGCATTTGCGCGTTCGCGTGTAGCCGCTGTACCCTCCTCCTCTGCCTGCTCGCCTTCACTCAGACAGCTCAGCTCGCTCCACCTCTAGACGTGAACGCGCGTTCACTACACACTGCAGAAGAGTTAGTTTAGCTCTGAGAATATCTAGTGAATGTACAGGTGACGTTTGTGCAGAAATAACTGCTTCAGCTCCTCCAGACCAACAGAGGTTTTCCGTGTCTTGTGAAGTGACGGAGCTCTACAGAGATTTACGTTGTCTGCTCGTTACCGACCGGGTGACGGTGTCTCCTCTGCTCTCTCCGGCTGCGGGCGGAGAGAGCAGGGAGACACGCTGGAGAGCCCCGCTGCTTCAGCCTGCACTTAGGCAGGAAAAGCCAACACTAGGATCAGATCTAAATCATGTTCATGGAGAGACCTTCGTCTGGTCAGCTAACATTACTGACAAGCAGCTGAAATATAGAGTGATATTGTGGTTTTAGCTGACGTGTGTCGCCTCACTGTTTTGAGTGATGCTCGTTCAGGTATATTGAGAGCGAGCAAGCGCGAGCCCAACGCTGACTTTCGTTGATATCACGGCCACAGGTGTCGCTGTTAAGAAGCATTTCTGAAAGTTACAAATAGTCCCTTTAATCAAGATGTAGCTCTGAGTAACTGGAGGGACTTCCACCTGACAGAAGAGTAGAATTATTTTCAATATAATTTCCATGCAAACGCATCTCCTGCATCCAGAAAGCGTGAGTTAAGTGTTGATGCCACTTATTAGGTTTTAAAAACAGAATCGACTCATTAAGGAGCGATAATGTGACGGACCTGCTAAACACTAATCCTGTCCCTTGCTCGTGAACACATCTTGTCATTTTGCAGCATTTCGCTGCACTTTTCGGCAGTGCTTTTCTCCTTCTAAATATGCTTCTCTTTTCTCTCCTCTTTCTCCTACGCTGTCCATTCTTTCTCCAGTGTAGAGAGGGTGGAGCTCTGGACCTAATTCTATAATATAAAATCAATTATCAAGTATAAATGATGTAGAAAGAGATAGTGTATGAAAATTAATTTCCAGGCGTGATAGCTGATCATAAATTATGTTGGAAACCACACATAAATAATGTCAAAACAAAAATGTCGAAAATCAATATTATATCAAACTAAAGATATGTTGAATATATATTTATACTGTATTGTTCTTTCGTAGTTACATCCATTTCCTACGGAGGAGTTGTAACAAACCCGCTGACCTGCAGATTCTATATTTGGCAAACCAGTCTCAACAAAGGGCAAAAGAGAACAACACAGGGAAAGTTTAAAAAGCTTATTTTATTATCTATTATAAATACTAAAAAACACTGAAATCAAAGGGGAATCCCTTGACTCATGGCAGTACTAATTATCCTCGATGACTAAGGGAGGAAGGGAAAGCGGTCAGTGTGCTACTATAGAGGGGAGGGGAAGAACAGTCCAGACTCCAAGGGTCAGCTGGTTGCTTCCTCAGTCCATTAACTTTCAAACATCAGTCTTCTGAGCCATACTGGCTGAGAAATGTATTATACTGGTTCTGTCTTGAATAGTCTTTTACCCCCCCAAACATCTGGGCATTGGATAAGTCATTACATGTAAAATGGTTGAACCAGCCATCGTAATAATATGTCAAGCATATTTGATATACATATCTATTAGACTTGTTTTGTAACTGTGTCCTGAATTGAGGCGACTTTCACTAATGAAGGGGAATGTGTGAAGTGTTAGATCCAACCAACGATCAACCAGTTCTCTCTAAAATAGCTCAGATGTTTACATTTCTAATTTATAAATAAATAATTGAAGCCACAATTTATTAATTTGTGCACATAAGATATAATTAATGTCCTTAGTTTACCTTAGCCATTACATTATAATATAGTGTTATATTGACAATATGGCTAATGACACAAGGACTAGTCATTCTGACGACACTGACATGTTCATTGACATATATATATTTACTTTGGAGAGATAAACTGAGGATTTTGAGCAAGTTACGGGCTTTCGCAGGTAATCCATCATGTGGTGCCGTTTGTACGAATTATTTTGAGAAATGCGCTTATTGTTTTGCAAATGTTAAAGGGAATGTTTGTAACTTCTTACACGTATAAATCTACCGGGTCGGTGTCCCATGCGAGCTTGGATATGCGCGCTCGCATGTGGCTACGCTGTTCAGACAAGACTCCAACACAAACTACACAGAAGCACCAAAACCGCAAAGTTCTATTTAGCGAAGCGCGTCTGTTAAACAGTGTTCACAGTGTGCCGCGGTCGGAGGACATGGGGGAGACTATAGCTTTGGTCTCCAGGGCCAGAGTCTCTGCTGTACTGCCTTACTTCACTCACACACCGCGCTCGTTCTCGCTCCACCTCATGTTCATGCGCGCACACTCCACACTGCAGAAGAGTTAGTTTAGCTCTGAGAATATCTAGTGAATGTACAGTGGACGTTTGTGCAGAAATAAATGCTGCTGCTCCTCCAGACCAACAGAGGTTTCCCGTGTTTTGTGAAGTAAGAGGGCTCCGCAGCGAGAAACGTTATCGTCTCCAACCGGGTGCCGGTGTCTACCTCCGGCTGCGGTCGGAGACGATAAAATTTCTCTTCCTGCTTCAGCCTTAAGCCAACACTAGGATCAGCATTGATTCATGGAGAGACCTTCGTCTGGTCAGCTAACATTACTGCCAAGCAGCTGAAATATAGTGATATTGTGGTTTTAGCTGACGTGTGTCGCCTCACTGTTTTGAGCGATGCTCGTTCATGTCTATGTAGAGGGAGCAAGCGCGAGCCCGACGCTGACTTTCGTTGACTTAACGACCACAGGTGTCGCTGTTAACAAGCAATTTCTGAAAGTTACAAACAGTCCTTTTAAGGGTGATTCGAGGAATGTACCAAAGCGACTGAGGAAAAAATTTAACTATGACTTTGAAGCTCTAAAAATTGCCATTTCATGGGTTGAATATGGCTCAACGTGCCATCTAGTAAATCAGCCCTGGACCTCGCAAGGCCAGTGCTGACATAAAGTCCACCGGTTTGGGGTTGGGCTCAGACCTTAGGCTGAAGTTACACTTATATATCAGACTATGCTTCTCAACTATCTCAGAATGGTTAATAGTTTCAACCAGACCTTTTTTGTGCTGCGCTGGCAAAGGCAACAACACAAATAAATTCAACCCCACTGCTGTCACAGCTGACATTCTTGCATCCTCTACGGTTGAGTGACAGTTTGTACTTGTACTTTGTATATATTGTACCTACATTATTTCTGCTTTGATATAGCTAAAATTATGTCATAGTGACGTCCTGTTCTGTACTTGCAGGCAGCAGCAGCTCCTCTGGGTTTACCACTGCAGCACCTCCCAGCGCAGGTGTCCGTGTGGGTGCCGCCGACATCGCTGTGGTCGTCGTCTACTTTATTTTTGTCATGGCAGTTGGAATCTGGGTAAGCCCTGGAAATGGCCCAACTCAATTTACACTTGCACCTGTTAATGACCATTATTCTTAATAATATCTTAAAGGGACAGTGTGTAGGATTTGGTGGCATCTAGTGGTGTGGTTGCAGATTGCAACCAACCGAGCACCCCTCCGCTCACTCCTCCCTTTTGCAACGTGAACCGCTGAGTGCAAAACCATGATAACGCCGTTGGCCATCCTTACCATAACCACTCTAAAAAAGAATACACTGGCTCAATTTAAAAAAAAAATGTAGGTAACAATTTGCATTCATCTTTTTGAGAAGTTCCAACTATGGCATTCTTTTGTCTTTTGTAGTCTGACTAACCCAATTAATGAAGTTCAACCAACATGATTTGCTTTGACCTCTAAAGGCTTAATAAAACCAACTTAATATTAATCCAAACATTGTGGTGATATGAAGTTGTCAAATTACTTTATTTAAGCTACTCTTACTTATTTATTTTAACTCCATCCTACTCAAAAACGTCCATGCACATTGTTACCTTAATTTTTAAATCACTTCACTTAAGTCAAAATAAATAACACATTTCAGTTCCAGTTTTTATGATCAAACAGTTTATTTTAGATTTTTTAAACACTTTTTGTCCAACTAGTTTCTTTTAACCATGAATATTGTTTATACCACGGTGTGTGCACAAAACCATGTCCAATGTTCCTCATTCCCAATGAGATCAGCACAGTAACTGAAACTTTCACCAGGAAACAATCGGTCAAACGATCTCCTGAAATGTGTCCAGCTCTTCACTCACAACTTTGTACTTCAAAAATAGAAATAATACAAATATCAGAACTGAATTTAAACAACCTACACTCCATTAGCAGTTTATTGGATACACCTGGCTTAAACTAATGCAGTTTATCACGACAGTTCTCCAATAAATCCTCCCTTCGTGAAGGTTAATCATGGTCAGAGATGTGTTGACTCAACGTCATGGTCACTGTGCTTTAGGAGCAACGGACGTCAGCTGCCAGGTACCGCGGTTTTACACTCTGCGGCTCACGTTATCGCAGTTTCACAAGCGTGTCGGAGAACTACGGTGGCCTTCAGGTAATGTAAAAACGTGAAAGGCCCTCTCTAGAGCCAGTGTTTGGTTTGTCTGTTCTGGGCTACTGTAGAAACATGGCGGAGCAACATGGCTGACTCCGTGAACAGGACCCGCACCCTATGTAGATATGAAGGGCTCATTATAAGCTAACAAAAACATTCTTAGTTTCAGGTGATTACACACAAATGAAATTATAGTTATGAATATGTCTGCTAATAGATCCCCCTGAAATGATTCACACTGTTCCTTTAAGACATAGCTCAACCCTGTGAGCCTACACTAAGTCAAATTTAACTAATAACTATTTTTGGATTCCACAATTTCTATTTAAGTATCCTAAAACATGCCCAGAGGAAATATGCTAAACCCTGGATAGTATGAGGTACCTGCCGAAGAATCAGTTTGGGCTGATAAGATAGATGTGATATGATAAGGTGACAGAGTTTCAAGTCCTTTAAATGTTTCTGTACATGCATTATACTTATTTATTTCATAATCTAGGTTACCTACACATCAATTTTCAGTTTTAATTGTACCGCTGGCCTCTTTTCTATAGGCATCAGCGCGAGCCAATCGCAGCACTGTGAGGGGCTACTTCTTGGCTGGCCGTTCAATGTCTTGGTGGCCTGTGAGTACCAAACGTCTCACTGATGATATGCATGATGTTTTGTCCTCAATTCAATGTTAATGTGCTATATGCAATATGGCATTGTCAACATATTATACATTTCTTTTGTCAAGATTTTTGTTTGGTTCCAGATTTGCTGCTCTTACACCTACCTTAGCATTACAGAACAGATATTCTGACACAGTCAGGAGTCAGTACCCAATAGAAGGTAATTATTGAACAGTATAAATAGAAAAGGAAGCCAAACGTGTGGTGCATTCAGTTACTGTAGTAAAAGAAAAACTTGTGTTATTCTTAACTATGATATATTATATACACTAACACCTCCCTCAATTCTAGTATGCCATGCTAAAATACCATTACTTGATATACGGTAGCTGTCATGGAGAGCCACAATGGACTGTTGCTTTAAAGCTGAAGGCGAGATTGGAGCTAATATGATTATAAAAAGTTATTTTTATAAAACGGTCGCTATATCGGGACAGTAGTACATGAAACAGGTAACCTGAAAAATATCATGTGCCTCAGTGTCCTCTGGTGTCCTCCGGTGCTTCTAACGGCATCTGCAAGATTTCACAGACCAGAGGAAAACAAGCAGTAAGAGCTGACCTGAGGTCTGCTGTCCAGCTGTCTATGAGAGCCGGCTGTCAATCACTCGCGAACTCCGACCAAACGGTCAAACTAAACAGCGCTGATCAAATATGAATCAATATTATGTTACGTTAATGCCTATTTCTCTCCTCAAATGTTTTCAGAATCATCTTGTAGTGCACGGTTTAGCTGTAAAATGAGAAAGTTTGTGACGCCTGGTGAGGGAACGCCACGTTCTGGTCACATTACCGGAGCACAGCCAATAGGAACGCTCTCTCAATGAAATGACCTGTGATTGGTAAAAGATTTTTCTAAAGCCTGAAAACAGAGCCATGAGGAGGAGCAGAAGTCTAGTTATCTCTCAGAACACTTGATTTACAATATGCTGAAAGGTTATTATGGAATTATTACCCAACGATGCCAAAAATATACTGCCTACTGCCACTTTTTTTTAAAGTAAATATAAGCATTTCTTGTTACTGTGTATTATCTGTATGTGTTTACAGATTGGAGCTTCTCTGATGTCCAGTAATGTTGGAAGCGGTTTGTTCATCGGTCTAGCGGGAACAGGAGCAGCCGGAGGCATCGCTGTCGGGGGATTTGAATGGAATGTAAGGAACACCGTCTGGGACTATGAGATTTTGGGAGAGAAATGGGCCACTTGTTCACATTTTCTTTTGCCTTATCTACTATATAAAATATATATATATGCCCTACAACTCAGTTTTTAGTGGATGCACCTCTGGCATCAATTACAGCCTTGAGCCTGGATGAATAGGTCTCTAGAGCTTTGTAAATCTTGACATTCCATTTTATCGGTTTGAGATCTGTGGCTGGATGTACAAACCATGCATAGGCATTTTCCCCACACATAAACTGGTATTCATAATAGAATAATGTGTGCCTTCCGAGAAACCTTCCAATTGGTGGACGACCCGCTCTATCTCCTGAGACACATTAAACAGTACAATAGCAGACATTACTGACAATGTGTTGCTGAGCCTGTGTGTGTTTCCAGCCTGTTCTCATTCCCAAGGCGTCAAATACCGACGCTTTGTCACGGCCATCGGCGTTCAATACCGCCGCACAAGGCACCCTTTAGCATTGGTATGGGACGCACCGGGATTTCCATTAACTACAACGTAAACCCATCTGCAGCGACAGTAAACGCTCAGAGAAAGTGCTGGGTCCAAGTGTGGATGGGTCCAACAAACACAAGGCTTTCATCCAGGAGTCCGCTGTTCGTGTCCCGTGCGTCACAATCAGCTGTTCGTTTGTGTCCCGTGTTCACAACGTCAAGTCACATTTTCACTGTACAAACGCAGTAATTTAAAGCCCAACCATGTTGTTTTTTCCTCAACCTAACTAAGTGGTTTTGTTGTCTGAACTTAAGCAAAGTGTTTTTGGTTGATTCGCAACATTAAGGACGTGTTTACTGCGAGCCAAAAAGTGACACCCACCGAGGGGTCTGACAACGCGTCAGTATTTGACGAGTTGAGATGAGAATGAATGTGTCTGTATTCCTGCAGGCGGCGTGGGTCCTGGTGGCTCTGGGTTGGATCTTTATCCCCGTCTACATCTCTGCTGGTGTGGTGACCATGCCTGAATACCTGGCCAAACGCTTTGGAGGCCGGAGGATACGCATATACATGTCTGTTCTGTCACTCCTCCTCTACATCTTCACCAAAATATCTGTAAGACAAACACACACACACTCCCATACATTCTTATGATATGATATGATATGATCATTTCAAGGCATGCGGAGGGGGTGGGGGGTATATGCATTGCACACATAGGCCTAGGATACTGTTGAGTAGTTAGAGAACACTTTTTTAGTCGGACATGCAGGCCAGGCACCAGAATGAAGTGACTGAGGGGGCTGTTAAAATGGCGAGGGGACGCTAAATATATTTAGAATTTATGAACGATTATCTTTCATAATCAGCAGGGGGAGAGGGGGCATAGAAAGTCAAGTCAATTTTATTTGTATAGTCCAATATCACATCTCAGGGGGCTTTACAATCTGTACAGGATACGACATCCTCTGTCTTTTACAGTGCGACCCTCTCATTGGATAAGGAAAAACTTAACCCGAAAAAAACCCTATAACAGGGAAAAATGGAAAAAACCTCAGGAAGAGCAACAGAGGAGGGATCCCACTTCCAGGATGGACAGACGTGCAATAGATGTCATGTGCGCAACCACAAAAAGCAACCAAACTTAAGAAACCGTGTTCTGTGTATCGATCTCCTCCGCTCTGTATCAGTACCGCGGACAGCGCCACACCTCCACACACAAGATGCATGCATACATGTTAGAGCAGGCTTTAGTTGAATGCAGGTAAACGGTCCGCGTTTATGGAACCTAATCTGGGAACCCACCGACTATCGTCTGACAATGATTTCACTTTTTCTTAGTTTAAAATTAGCAAACTGGCTACCGTGAAACCATCTGGTCGTACGCGTTTTCTCTCAAATCCAACCTCACATCTCAAGTTTCTAATTGGACCGTAAACGATGAGCAGCGTGCAGATATCCGCTGGCTAACACCAGAACACCAGAAATATAGCCCCCTTGCCCCCAGAGACTTATTCGTCATCATGTGATGGGTAAATGTCAAATGGCATCGCAGCAGTTTGGTTTGGAGAAAAAACACACAGTTGCAATTCAGGCTTATATTCATACAGATATTGTATCACTACTACTACTACTACTACAGGTATGGCCATGAGCTTTGGGTAGTGACCGACAGAACAAAATCGCGGATACAAGCGGCCGAAATGAGCTTCCTCCGTAGGGTGGCTGGGCTCAGCCTTAGAGATAGGCTGAGGAGCTCAGACATTCGGAGGGAGCTCGGAGTAGAGACGCTGCTACTTCACGTCGAAAGGGGGCCAGCTGAGGTGGTTTGGGCATCTGATCAGGATGCCTCCTGGACGCCACCCTTTTCCGGTTTTACGGTTTTCCACATCCAAATGGTAAGAGGCCCCGGAGCAGACCCAGAACACGCTGGAGAGATTACATATCTGGTCTGGCCTGGGAACGCCTCGGGGTCCCCCCAGGAAGAGCTGGAAAACATTGCAGGGGAGAGGGACGTCTGGAATACCCTGCTAAGCCTGCTGCCCCCTACCTCCTCCCCAACCCCCCGCTTCTGCGGTCTGTACAATCCAAGACACAGTAGACACATCTGTGTGTGTGTGTGTGTGTGTGTGTGTGTGTGTGTGTGTGTGTGTGTGTGTGTGTGTGTGTGTGTGTGTGTCTTACCCAGACAGATATATTTTCGGGGGCACTATTTATCCAGGTATCGTTGGGCTGGGATCTCTACCTGTCTACAGGCGTTCTGCTGCTGGTCACTGCTGTTTACACTGTGGCAGGTAAACACACACACACACACACACACACACAAACACAAACACAAACACACATGTATCTTTCCTGCTGCTGTTATTTGGTGATACGTCGATGATGTGTCACTTTGAGTTGATCTTTCTGTAAGTCAACTTACAACAGCCTGCCTTTGCAGCAATTCTGTCACTATTTTTCACAACGAAACAGCGTTTCACAACAGCAAAACTATATTAAGACATCTGTTTACAAACTCTTAAACAACTTGTTCAGAATAATCCAAGTCTCATTTATCCAGTCGTATGCTCTTCAACTACTTTCCAAACATGCTCTGTAACACTTCGATGTAAATTTACAGCGAGATTCTAACAGTTACCTGTAAAATGCTTTTACTGTATATTAGTGTGAAAGCAATGCATTCTGGGAGTCAGAACGCTCGCTCCCATGATCCCAGCGGTCAAGTGTATCGTTTCACAGTAATCTGCTGCCGCTGAGAATCTCGGGAAAATAAATGAACGGCTATTTTTTAAGTTCTCGCGCGTATTTTTTTCGAGTTGACCGTTGAGCGCCACAGCTCAACAGCTCAACAGCTCAACGGTCACTCTGGCAGCAGCAGCAGCGTTGTTGTCCAGTGCAACTTGAGGAGAGACAGCAGCAGTTTGGATACACACTTTTTATTTTCACCACCGCCAGTTCCATTTTGATCGTCAGACCAGACGAAGGGAAACTCCAGTGGTTACATTACGTTACTTTATGGTAAGTCAAATGATCAAGTTGTGTTGTACCTTTGCTAACACAGTGCATGCTCCTCAGTGTATGTACATTAGCTAGCTAACGGTAGGTCGTTAGCTGTTCTTAGCTTCGTCTATATTTCAATACTCATTAGTATCACAGGTAACAAACATCAGTAGTCTATCTTATATTCACGGTAGCTAGCTAGCGCTAGCTCGTTAGCTAGCTGGTTTTAGCTTAGTCAGCATTTAAATTCTCAATAGAATTACTAATAACTAGTAATAACTACTAATAGCAACATCTAAAAGGGAGACGAGGCAGTATCTATCTTGTGTTTCCAGAATGTTCAACTGTCAATTTTGCCGCCATGCATGTGGTACTAAATATGCCTTTGTTAGGCATATGAAAGTTCACCAAAACACCCCACACATCACATTTAAATGTGCTTTCCACGATTGTAACCGTTCATTTGGCAAAGTTACAGCTTTAAAATGCCATGTATATAGAGATCACCCAGATCAGAGGGAGTCAAGCTTGAGGGAAGGATGTTCTGGCATAAGGACATTAACATTAGACGTTTTATCATGCCACATCGATTTCTGTACTGTCAAATGTGACAGTTTGTCTACATTATTTTCTCACTTGAAGACTCACATTAAAGAGGGGAAACCAGTCTTATGTCCATTTACAAATTGTGGTGAAATGTTTACTGTGATATCCACTTTTTCATCACACTTGTCAAGAACACATAAAGGTTGTGTAGTTGGTAATCTTTTGAGTCAGATCAGGTCAGGTAGAGATGATGGAGAGAATACTGTTGAGCATGCAGGGTGCTCACATGAGCATGCAGGGGGCTTCGAAGAGAGGAGAGATGCCCTCATCTTGCAGGCGGATGTGGGTAATACTGATGTAGTTTATTTCAGATTAAGACATTGAAATTACTGAAATGCAATGAGTGGAGCTCAGTGTGATTTTTAAAATAATTTCTTTAAAAGGAAAATTGATGACAACTATAGTTAAAGCATTGTTTAATTGTATTAACATTAACTTAGAAATGCAATGCCTTTTTTGTCTCCTATATAGGTGTCAGACACAGCGGCGACTGTGAAGACATCCCTCACCCTTCCTGATAGCCCTCGGTTGATCGCTCTAGGTAAGCACTAAGCACCACGTTTCTACTTACACTGTACTAGTGCACATATGCAGAGTACTTCTATTGAGCCTGTCAGCAGGCAGTCAGAAGGTGTGGGGCAGGCAGGAAGACGCTGCTTGCCGCTGGAGTTGGAGTTCAGTTGTAGTGAGTTTCTATGGTTATGTCTCCTGTATTGTATATAATACACACACCTTTACATTCTTATAAATAGATACTGATTCATAAACAGTTGTGCATACAGAAATGGATAAATAAATACATAGATTTAGATGGTTAATAAATAGTTGACTATAATACATACACAGTAAGCTACGGAATAATAATTTCTCTGATTCTTCTCTGATATGTAAATAGTTCGTTTGAGCTTTTCTCTCACTCTCCGTCTGGATTAGGGTTTAGATTCCTATAGCTTATAAATGTGTAAATGGTTCGTTTGATATTCTCCCTCCCTTTGTAGATTTTATTTTATTTGTATTAACTTTTTTACTTGATTTCTCCTTCGCTGCAACCGACACAACCACGCGATGGTGTCCCAAGTATGTAAATGGCTACCTGGATACATCAAAGAGCAGTGCAGTAGATGAGTAGCATCTCACATCCTGCATCAAGAATTCCTGATATCTAGCGGAGGCTTACATTTTTTTAGAAAGGTTTTCAAATATCAGTTGGAAATGCCAATACCATACAAAAACAATAAAGCGGTAAGTGGCCACTTGATAATTCGTCAAATGGTCAATTTGGTTTTCAGCCTAAAGCTTTTTGCATTGTGTTTCAGGTCCAATGATTTCCGACCAGCGCTGGATGGTAAGCATCGAGGGTCAGGTCGTGTGTGAAGAGGCATTGTTTGCGTTGGGGCTTGCTGTTGTCTTCACATCCTACTACAACTTCAACCTCCAATATCAGGATCACGCTGCCTGCACACTTGAATTCATACAGAGGTAAGTTTGAATTCCATATAGTCATTTGTGTCAGATGTTTGGGCCTTACTATCTATGTGTGATAGACATACGATCAGAGAGTATGGTATGGAGAGTTCATTCCAAAATAAGCTTAAATGATCACTTGGACGTTTGGGTGTGTATGTGTGGTTCTAAAATATATACAAGAAACATAAAAACAGTATTAGCCTGCAATAATATCATTTCATATATAAATTAATAACCCATTGTTATTAGTCTTGAATAATTAAATACAATAGACTGGTTAAGTTAAATGTAGGTATTCTGGTTTATACGTGAAATAAATTTGTTTTATCAATGTTACAATCAGTAGAAATACACTTAAACTCAATTGCTGGTTTAGCCAGATTGAGCAATTCTGTGGTCAACAGAGCCTTCTAGTGGACAAATAGCATGTACTGCAGCACTGAAAACGGCACATGGCGAAACACTGCAAATGTAATAAAGACATGCACTTATTAGGGCTGGGCGATATGGACAAAATCTTCTACCCTGATAAAGGTCATTTCATATCTCGATAAAGATATATATCACAATATAGCAAATGTTCTGGTAATTCAATAAATAAAAAGTCCATATGAAATAAGCACATGGTAAAGTCTATTTTCGTATACTCCTGTGTGAATTAAATACTTGACAAATGAAATGTACTGAGTATTTGATCATTTTATACAGAACTTTACGGACAACAGATAGCCTGCACTCAAACTTTGCTTGTGGCATACTTTGCAGAAGATTGTTTTCGGGTCTGTGTCTGACGTTCTAACGAGCTCTTCTTGTTTTGGTTGGGCTGAGTCTGAGAGAGTTTCTGCATGTTGTGCCCTCTCAAAGTAAAACAGCTGTTCGCTACAACTCCGCCCGGCTCGCTCATGGGAGAAGTTTGCCTTCAGGGCTTTCTGCCAGAAAGGGTTTATTTTAACCCAAACTACTACTAACCAAGTTTGTTTGTTGCCTAAAACTTAGAATATTTTCAGGCAGAAAGCCCTGAAGACAAACTTCAACCACATGCTAGGGACGTAAAGAGTCGTACAAATGACATAAATATTGCAGTAAAACAGTTCAGCCACTCGTTTTTTGACATCACAATAGAAACAATATAGAAAAAAAAATCTAAACATAGACATTTCTTATATCGTTTGACGATATATATCGTCATATCGCCCAGCCCTAGTACATACTGTATGTACATAATTATCAAAGAGTCATCAAGTTACCAAAAACACTCAATGTTATATGCATATTCCAAAGGTGTGACACTCATAAAACATCAGGCAAGTAAACTATATTAGCAAGAAATATTTCACCTTGTCCACGTGTATCTACTCTAATATGCATTACAAATTACAAATATATATATATATATATATATATTACAAACATAAAGCATGAAAAAGAACGATTTGGGGACTTATAATAAATCAGGTATTATTTATACTACAATATTTAGCGGTCTAATATTAGGTAAGAGGTGGTTTGATTCACATTTGTGTCTTTTTGTTTTACCTTCCTGTGCCTTGTAGAAGCTGTGTCGGGATCAACCCAGAGAGAGGGACAAAGGCACGACAGGGAAAGGTGACCCGCAAGAAGAGCGGGAAAATGGTCCATAAGAAAGTGACATCCCTGAATCCTCATGTATGCACCCTCCTGCGGGAGCTCATGGATTTCGAGTGGGACTTTGTGTGAGTTTAACAATCACATTCCTGACTCTGTCTGTAGAGTTAAAATGCACACACACAAACCCTCCATATCTCACTCAATTACTGACAATCCCTTTATGTCTGTGTCTCACTCATTCACAATGTTATTTTTATTTAATTTTGTTTAAAATGTTCAACCTTGCATTATTTATACGTTTAATATTGAGCCAGCACACTGTATTGTTCAACAGCATGGTTCTGTCTAGTGAACCCCCGCAGTGTAACGGGGGAGGCTATTTCATTTTGAAACAGAAAAGTTATGGTATTTACTCAGTCCATGGACTCAGATATTCATACACAGTCAAATATACACACTCACTCAGTCAGTCAGATACACACACACACACACACACACACACACACACACACACACTGTGTCTCTTACTCACTCACAACTCATCACACTATTTTTATTTGTAAGGGCTTGAGTATTTGAATGTTTTATTTGGATGTTATTTTCTGTCAAACTCAGGTTATTATAATAAACAAGAATAATATGAATATGCCATGTTGTTGTGTTTATTGTTCTAAATTGTTATTTTTCATTTGCTTGTTAGTTTTTATAGATGCTTAAAATACTGTAATTTGTGGAATTATTACAGGAAATTATTGGACATTTTGATTACAACAAGTTACTGTATATCTCCGATACAGTAGAGATACTGTAAAGTGTACAGTATCTTGCTGGTGAAACTGCTACCAATAAATTATTGTATTATTTGGAATTATTACAGCAAATTACTGTATGCCTTGATTACAGTAAGCTGCTGTATTCTTGTGATACAGTACAGATACTGTAAATTGTACAGTAACCTTACTGGCGAAACTGCTGCCAGTATTTTACTGTTATTTTTGAATTATTACAGCAAATTACTGTATGCTTTGATTACAGTAAGCTGCTGTATTCTTTGATACAGTAGAGATACTGTAAATTTTAAAATAAAATACTGGCAGCAGTTTCTCCTGTAAGTTACTGTAATTTTACAGGAAAAAGTTTTACAGTGTGATCATTGCTAAAATTTAAAGGTTTTTAGCGAAGATGCATGTGTTTGGGAAGTAGTGAGCAACAGAGGCGAAGTCCCTCCCCTTCCAGTGTCCCCCATGGGACCATGAGGTCTTACTAAACAAACTCCATAGAGAGTAAAAAAAAGAATTGTCCTAATACTCTGACACAACGTATGTTTTATTAAGGTTGTCAAAGTTAACGCAATAATAACGCAAATTTGTTTTGATGCCAGTAATTTCTTTAATGCATTAACGTAACTTGCAGTTTTAAAGCTAGAGTGAAGATACTGACATCATATGAAACTAGAAAAACTGAGGTATCCATCGGTACCAACCGTGTCACACTAGCTTGTCGGGAAGAAGGTTAAATAACGCTCCAAATGTACGCTACCTTTTGGCGAGGAAAAACTGGCTTGGCCATTTTCTAAGAGGTCCTTTGACCTCTGACCTCAAGATATGTGAATGAAAATGGGTTCTATGGGTACCCACGAGTCTCCCCTTTACAGACATGCCCACTTTATGATAATCACATGCAGTTTGGGGCAAGGCATAGTCAAGTCAGCACACTGACACACTGACAGCTGTTGTTGCCTGTTGGGTATGAGTTTGCCATGTTATGATCTGAGCATATTTCTTTTATTTATTTTTTATGTGTGTGTGTCTCTGTAGGTGGTTTGGCAGCAGTGATCTACACTGATGTGCTCCAGACTGTGATCATGGTGGGGGGAGCCTTTTCTCTAATGTTCATAGGTAGGACACACATGTGCCCATATATACTGTATCTATATATATATCTATGGGCATGTATTGTGCCCATAGTGTTCTAGTTCTAAAGTAAAGTAAAGTGTGTGTGTGTGTGTGTGTGTGTGTGTTTGTGTGTTTGTGTTTGTACATATTCCAGCATTCTCCAAAGTTGGCTGGTACAACGGCCTTGTTGATGGTTATATGTCAGCTGTTCCCTCGGTGACGGTCGCCAACACCACCTGCCACCTGCCTCGTAGTGACGCCTTCCACATGCTCAGAGACCCCGTGTCGGGGGACTTACCCTGGCCAGGTCTGCTGTTTGGGCTCAACGTACTGTCTACGTGGGTCTGGTGCACGGATCAGGTAGCTTCACCGACACTAGTAGTCCATAGAATCTTTGATCGGATCATCAGTCATTTTAAATGTGTGTATGTGCTTTGATGTGTGTGTGTTTTAACTGGTTATGAAACAGTCTCACTTTAATACTGATGCCTCTATATGACCTACGATGATTGAACTCTGTATCAGTAACAAGGAACAAACAAGACATATTGGCTATTTTACACTTTATTCATTTAATCCACCGTCAGGAGCCTCAGTAGAGGTGGAAGATCCATACGCAGTCACAACAGCCTGGCACCTCCTCCTCATGCTGGTCACCAACCTGGTCACACGTTGCTGTGGGATGGCGTTCCATTCCTCAACCAGGATTGGTTGCAGGTCAGCCAGCGTGGTTGTGTTGGTCACTCTAACACGTACAGCACGCCCAAGCTGATCCCACAAGTGTTGAATTGGGTTGAGGTGTGGAGTCTTGGCAGGCTGTTCCATTCTCTCTACTCCCACATTGTGGAGGTAGTCTGTGATAACCCTGGCTCTGTGGGGGCGAGCGTTGTCATCTTGGAGGATGAAGTTAGGTCTCAGATTGTGGGGATATGGGATCGCCACTGGCTGCAGAATCTCATCCCGATATCTCACTGCATTGAGATGGCCTTCAATGATGACAAGCCTTGTTTTGCCAGTGAGGGAGATGCCGCCCCCCCCCCCCAACACCATGACACTGCCCCCACCAAAAGCTGTTACTCCATCGGTGCAACAATCAGCATAGCGTTCTCCGCGTCGTCTCCATACTTTGACCCTGCCATCCAACTTTGGCAGACAGAACCTGGACTCATCACTGAACATGACATTCCCCCACATGTTCAGGTTCCATTGTCTGTGTTGTCGACACCAGCGCCAACAGGCCTGACGGTGAAGGGCAGTCATTGCAGGCTTCCTGGTAGCCTTATGAGAATACACTGTTTACCATTGGCAGAGCATTTTGGCAAATTTTTCTTGGGCGTGCCACTTTGGTCAGCTCATGTTGGTTTAAATGTGCTATCGTAATAAATTTGACTTGATGTATTATGTTCAACGAGGGTCCTCAAGTATAGAGAGAGTAATATGCGTGTGTTTGTGTGTGCAGATTATAGTCCAGAGGTCTCTGTCAGCCAAGTCTTTGTCTCATGCCAAAGGAGGCAGCGTGTTGGGAAGCTACCTCAAACTGCTGCCCATGTTCTTTGTCGTCATGCCAGGCATGATCAGCCGATCACTGTTCCCAGGTCAGTCTATCTGCCTCTCCTCTTTATGTTCGAGTTCATTCATCATTTTTGATTTGACCTCAATAAACCAGCCAAAATATTTTCATTTATCTAATTAAATATATTTACATCCGTCGTCAAATTCATGGAATTGAATGAATGAAATTCAACACAGTTTTCTAACTCACACATTTGGCTTTGAGAGACGGTGATGCATCGTAGAAGCTGGACAAAGATGTGTAACTAACTAACTCTAAATATCTGTTATTCTCTGTGTGTGTGTTGTTGTAGATGAGGTGGGCTGTGTGGATCCAGCAGTGTGTCAGAGTGTGTGTGGAGCTTCAGTCGGTTGCTCCAACATCGCCTACCCTAAACTAGTGGTGGAGCTGATGCCTGCGGGTGAGTCACACACACACACACACACACTACAAACACAAATATGCACACGTGCACACTACACACACACATACTACATACACACACGTGCACACACACACTAAGGTCTTGTTTGGGCCCTCAATGCATTATAAAATAAAAGCACAATATAATAAAAGCACAACATCAGCGTAATCACTTCCTGTATTAGATTGTTTTGTCCACCTTTACACCGTCACTGTGTGTGTTCTTTCCACCTTGAGTGAGCGAGATGCTGTCCAGCTCTCTCACAGTCACTTGTTGACCTGGTAAACTCACCTGAACCTGTCTGCAGAATGTGGGCAGCCGTGGTGTCCCTCACATTTATAGGCTTATTGAATGAACTAATGTATGAGTTATCCTTACACTTAACCCCCCCCCCCCACCCCTTAAAATAACCTCATTTATTGTCATTGAATAAGAGTGCATTTATGTTTCTAGTAAAACAATACACCATCATTGTGATATGTCTTGATACACCTTACGGTGAAGGTGTCAGTAAATAAATATCTAAACATGATAAATAAGGTTTAATGATCTTTAATTACAACAGTTCTGATCGGTCAGGAATAGGCGTGGTTTTGAATATTAATAGCTATTTACAGACTGTGTGGGCTAATACACACAAGAAGCCTGATTCTCCTTTACAATAATTCTCTACATGTTTACAATCAGGCAGGTAAACTCATTAAAATATGCAATAATTAAGATCAGTGTATATGATGGAAGAGAGTGTGCAAAACACACTTTTCTTTGTACTTTATTTTTGTACTTTATACAAATTCACTGAATCAGCAGAACCTCTGTCTGAGTTGAATATTTACAGCAAATGATGAGAGACATGAGCAGAAATGAATTCATATTATTTATTTATATTATTATTTATTTGATTTAATTAGATGTTCATTATTATGCACTGATTGTGGGAGAACTGGATCACCCAGATCGAACCCGTGCGTTCCACAACAGTAGACAACACTGACTACTGAGGTGGCGCTGAGAGCTCAAGCCCTCGCATTCATTCAGAAGGAAAAAGTCAATTTTTCCTTCAAGATGAATGACACATTGAAGACATTTTTTATATATATATATAAAATATATATATGTGGGATAAACCGGAGCCCCCGGAGAAAACCCCATAAACCACCTTAACGCCTCGTCACGGCGGTGAACATTGAGGAGAAGAACCTGCACATGCAGGACCTCTGTCTCGGTGGTGCCATCAGGTGACCTTTGACGGCGGAGGCGATACGGTCTCCGAGTGCCGGTTTACCCCCTTTCAAGGACACCAGCACCCACGTCGCATTGCCCCACGTCTTAATCAGGTCCCGGTAAATGGTCTTTTCGAGGTTTTCCCATGTTTCTGGGCTGGAATCGAAATCGAGACCCTCGACTTCGGCCCACGTTTGTTCAAAAAGGCGCTGGATGATGTCATGGACGTTTGAAAGGGTCCAGGTCACTTTCGCCTTCTTGAAGATCCGCGTGACCAGCCTCTCCAAGATCACCTCGACACAGTTTTTGTTTTGTACATTCCGCGCTCGACGTTCACAGTCATCACGAAAAACCGGGGGAGGCGGGGCAGTGATTGCCAAAGGTTTCTTGGCCCTCGGCTTAGTGCCCAGTATGGCGTGTCTCATATTGTTGGCGAGGCCGCCGGACTGACAGATCTGCCACCATCTGGCCAGAGACAGGAAACCGAGCACCTTCCGCTGCAATTCGGCGCGCATGTTAGCACGTATCACCGGCTCGGGGATGATCTCTGGCCCGTGTAGGATGTGTGTGTAGAGGAGATCACTTAAGACCTTTGTGAACTCCAAGACTCGACCGGGGGGAATGTTTAGGAGCGGAGTGCCGAGTCCCAGAAGATCGTGGTTCTCTGTTTTTTTCATCAGATCGTTAATCTTCTTCGTGAGAGACTTTGCCGACTCCCGACTGTGAACTTTGGAGCTTCGGTGGAATTTTTTCCTCATCTGTGCCACGATGCGATGGATGCACGATTTGGCAAAGCACTTTGCCAAAAGCTTCTTAATTTTGCTTCCGATGTTTTTCTTGGAGCGTTTGCTCTTCTGCTCCGAAGGAGTCTGTCTTACAGCCTCTTCGGCGATACTCCGAGCGATTTCTTCCGCGACGTCTTCAATCTCCCGAGCGCTTTGAGACTGCAACAGCGCGTACTCGGAGTCCGGCACGTCAACCAAGAGAGGTTCGGTGATGACGTTCAACTGCGTCTTGATGATGATTTGGACAATAGCGATGTCTTTCATCGAAATCACGACGTCAGACGAAGGCGTCGCCGCATGGCGGTCTTTGGCGTCTGAAGGTTCCAGTTCCACATCTGATTCTTCGTAGATGGTCCTCTGCTTGCGCTGTCGAGGCGAGAACACCGACTTCATCTTGCCAATGAATGTCTGGCACATTTTGCAGGCGTGCATAATCATGCTGTTGAGTCTGCTGGGAGGAGTGAGGCGCTGAACTATGCCCTCGGGGCTGGAGAGGGCACTTCGGACGCTCTCCGAAACCTCTGCAGAGATCAATGTCGTCAAGTTTTTGGAGCTCGGACACTGAACCGAGACGTCGACGCCCAGAGCTTCGGCAAAACTCTGAGAGATTGTGTCGCCCAGATTGATTTGGACGTCGTCCTCAGACGCCAGGGTCGTGCTCCCGAGAGATTTCAGGAAAGCTTTTGTCAAGGCCGCTGTCATGTCCAACAGCAACTCTCCCATCATGGTCATAGTGGCGTCGTCGGGGCTGCCGGATTTCAAAAATCCCCACTGATCCGCCGTCATCCCCTTAAAGAAGGAGTTGAGCAGCTTGGAAACAGCGCGACGGACGTTGAACTCGGGCATGATGGATTCTGGCTGGGAAGTTCTTGATGATACCATGATGCTGATTTACGGTCAATTCTTGTCGATGCTTCGTGGTTTTTGGAGAGAAATTCACTGCTTCTCTCAGTAGATAGTCTGATGAGTGAAAATAATCGTTAGTTGCAGCCCTAATTATTATTAACTAACATGTAAGCTGCATTTAAATGTTGGGGCTAATTTGAACTGCTTCATATACTGTTGGGAGGTTTAATCTAAAGCAATGCATTCATAAAATTCATACCTTTCTCTTGAGACTTGAAACTGCTTCTCTCAGTCGATGTGTTTCGTCTGATCGAGTCTTCAGATTCAACTACAGTTGTGTGATTCTGGGACTCTCTCCTGAATGTCACTCCTTTATGATGTCACCGCTCCTTTAAGATGTCACAACTGATGTCACCACTCCTTTAATTCATCACAGTGTTCCATCTGGTGATGTTACGATGCAGTGATGATGTCACGATGCAGTGATGATGTCACCACTGCTGTGATGTCACCACTGCTGTGATGTCACCCAAACACACACACATGCACACACACGTGCACATACACTTGCACACACATACATGCCTTACTTTCTCCGTATTTTACTTATTATACCTTCTAATCTTGCACCTTGCACTCAGGTGTGCTCTGTCGATTAATCCTCCGTGCCTATCGCTGTTGTCAGGACATATTAGTAGAAACTAAAGATCATACGGTACTTAATATTCATAAATTTATATAAAATAGTATAGTATAGTACAGCATGTAAAGCACTGTAAGTGCTGTGGTATACGTCTCAAATTTCCATAGACACATCTTGAAAACAGGACATTTTATGAAAGGAGAACGTCTTGAGAACAAATCAAGAGAAAGAACTCTTATTATTGGAGATTCTTTATTAGGAAAACCCCCTCAGATATACCATGTATACATGTTAAAATACATTTTTAGTGAAATCAGCTGTGCTTTTATTTGCTTCTGCAGTATTATTATTATTTTGTTTTTTTTCCCTGTGTAAAATGATTAATGATCAAATAATAGAGTTTTATAGTTGAATGTAAACCTGATATTTCTCCGTGACTGCGCCATCTTTTTGACGTGCAGGTCTTCGTGGTCTGATGCTAGCGGTGATGTTAGCTGCTCTGATGTCATCGCTGACCTCCATCTTTAACAGCAGCTCCACTCTGTTTACACTGGACCTCTACCACAGAGCCAGACCTGACGCCTCGGAGAGGGAACTCATGATAGTCGGAAGGTAGTGGTGTCGAGACTATCTGATACATATAGAGAAAACACCCTCTTGATTCAAAATGATGTAGGTAAAGCAATGATAATAATAGGCTCGTTGGAGATGAGCCAGGCCTGCGCAGAATCGATTACCGGCGATCGCCGCGCAATGCACGCCGGTTAGATTCGTGTCCGACTTGATGCCGACTCGCTCCGACGTCACGCACACGTGGGCAACGATAACCTCACGAGATCGAGGCGGTCGCAGATTTTAGAGCCAGGCAACGCAGCTGCTCTCCACAAACTGCAAGACCCAGGGCATTATGGGAAACGCCTGATCAAAGAGCTGATTGGCTCTTAGTTCTGACAGCAAACACCACGTGTTGTAGAAAGTCCTAACCTTCTGTGTAATTGTAATATTTAACACTAGTTTTAGGATATTAGTCTCGTGTTGTGCAATGAAGGTTTCATCTGTTAACAAACACATCTTGTGTGATTGATAATAATGATTATTATAATAATGAAGGTTATTTATATATAACACTTATCAAAACGAGTGCTCATTATGTGCTTTACAAGGCGGACATAAAAATAATAAAGGATAGAATCCAATGCCAGATACACGCACATTTCCATATAGATTTACAAACAAATATAAATAAATCCCAACGTGGTCTGAAAACTACAAGTGGCCTACAGATCGGATCTAACAGGAAGTCACTTCTTCTGTGACTTCCTGTAAATTCATTGAAGACTGCTGGAAACTGTCCGACTTGACCGCAGCTTTTTGTCCCCGCCCCCGCTGCTGCTGCTGCTGCTGCTGCTGCCGCCTGATGTCGTCTACTTTCCAGGCGAGGCGCAGTTCATCTCCAACGGTGATGATGGTGACCATGCAACAGCAACACTGACGACAAAATGAATAGTAGTGATAATGTCATGGACATTAGACCCGGGATAGGTAACCTGAAACGCCAGATGGTTCCTTAGTTACACAGAACAGTAAATCTATTTTCCTATCTGATCCAGTTATCCTTCCAACTGTAAAGACTTAAAGGTTGAAACAAGCCGTTAGGATTTCTGTCCATTTGTGATGTCACAAATATACAATATTTAGACCATTACACGGTTTTAAACGTAAACATTCTTAATTACGTACAGTGCAGTGTATGTAAATGACATCAGCTAACAGGAAGTAAACATGGACCCAGACTGTTGCCTAGCAAAGCAATTCCGTCGAAATGAGCTAAAACAAAGCGTTTCAGACAGATGATAAATACAGGCATAGTCAGACAGACAGTATGATGAAAATAAAGTTTTTTTTTTAACATTACAGCATGTAAACATGTTCTAGTAGAAACACAAAATACAAATATGAACCTGAAAATGAGCATGATATGGGACCTTTAAGACTCTGTTTGACCTCACCCAAAATTGACAGATTATAATATTTTGTGTATTTTCAGGGTGTTCATCCTGGTCTTGGTGTGTGTTAGTCTGTTGTGGATTCCAGTCATCCAAACAGCCAACAGTGGACAGTTGTTTGATTACGTCCAGTCAGTCACCAGCTTTCTAGCTCCGCCCATCACCGCCGTTTTCCTCATGGCTATCTTCTGGCCACGTGCCAACGAGCAGGTAGGTTTTACTTTCATACATTCAGAAATTCAGAGCGTTAATATATCATCATCAACTATTAGTCTATGTAAAGATATAGAGGAGTAATGTCTACGATATCACAGCATTATTTATTTTATTTATTAGGTTAGTCCCTTTGAGATCAAAGATCTCTTTTACAAGGGAGACCGGGCCAAGATAGCAGCAACACAGTTATAGTAAAAGTAACAGACAACACATAAATTAACAACATTATAAAACTTGCATTTCACCAGAGCTTTAAACTCAGTCAAGGTAACTACGTTTTGAAGTTGAAAGATCAGATTGTAGTCCGGTTCCGGTCACCGTGGGGATGGCAGCTTAGCAAAGTTCTCTCGACAAAAGTGAAATAAACCTGCCCCAGAGTCGAAATATTAGAAGTTGTGGTGTATGTTTACTGTATTTAGAAAGGGGGCGAGGATGGCGTCTAGATATAGGGGAAAAAAGTCTGCTCTTTCTACCGATAAAAACAACGAGGTGCCGGAGCAGCTAGACGGAGCTAGCGACCCCACGGCTAGCCAGGACAGCAACAGAATGGAGGGCGAGGAGGAGACCGTGAACCTGACTCTAATCCTCAGAGAAATCCGGGATTTTAGACAAGACAACAAAAAACTGTTTGAGGACATTAAAGGAGAACTTGCAAAAACCAATTCGAGGTTAGATGAAGCTGAAGCGAGGATTCTGGAGAACGGAGAGGCTGCAAAACATGGAGGAGGCTTTAGCTGAAATGCTAAAACTACAGGAGCAGCTCCAGGCAAAGCTAACGGCTCAAGAGAGACGCTTAAGGAGGGAAAACGTGAGGATATATGGGGTACCCAAAGGAGCTGAAGGCGAACCCAGGTCAGTGATAGCCTTCGTGGAGAAGTTGCTCAGAGAGAATCTGGATATTCCCAGCACGAAGGACCTGCAGATAGAAAGAGCCCACCGCGCATTAGCTCTGCGGCCGCGGGCAGGTGCCCAGCCCAGATCAATGTTAGTCAGATTCCTCAGCTTCAGAGTGAAGGAAGAAGTGCTTAAACTGGCATGGCAGAAGAAAGGCTTCACGTGGAATAACAATAAAATCAGCCTCGATCATGACTATGCACCAGGAGTCCTAGTGAGACGGAGGGAATTCCCAAGGAAAATAAAGACGAACAAGAATGCGGCAACTACCGACCTGTCAGTGTTCTCAACTTTGACTACAAACTTTTTACATCCATCCTAGCCCGTAGACTTGAAAACCTCTTACCTGACCTTATCCATTTAGACCAGACTGGATTCATCCAACAACGACAGACTCTGGACAACATAAGAAGGACTTTACATATACTAGAACAAATAACTAAGGATAAAACTAAGTCATTGATAGTGGGATTAGACGAGGAATAGCGTTCGACTCAGTTAGATGGGTATTTTTATATAAAGTTTTGGGAAGATTCGGCTTTCAAGAAAGATTTATAAAAGTAATTCAGAACTTGTATGATAACCCTACAGCACAAGTGAAGATTGGCGCTGTAGCCCCAACAACATGTAGTTATATATTTGAGGAGGCGCATGTCAGCTGTGCCATTAGCCCTCAATATAAAACTAAAAATCTAGCCTAATAAAGATATTTGAAACTAGATTTTGACACTGGGCACCTCTAAGAGACAGGGACAAAGATAAATTAATGCCCTTTTCACTTCAGTGCTGTTTTTTTAAAGGTCCCATATCATGCTCATTTTCAGGTTCATACTTGTATTTTGTGTTTCTACTAGAGCATGTTTACATGCTTTAATGTTTAAATAAAACTATAGTTTCCTCATACCTGATATTGGTATCACCGGTGTTGCACTCACATGGTTCTCCTCATACCTCACCGACAGACTACAATTTGTGAAACTGGGTAATCACAGGTCAAGGTGTTCCGCTGTCTCACTGGGTGTCCCCCAGGGGTCAGTATTGGGTCCACTCCTGTTTATCATTTACCTCCTTCCCCTTGGCACTATCCTCCGTCATCACAATGTCCGATTCCACTGTTATGCCGACGACACACAGGTCTACATTTCAACTACACCCACTGCTGCCCTGCCACCCGCCTCCCTCACCACCTGCCTACAACACATCAGGAGCTGGATGAGCAGGAACTTTTTAAAACTCAACAGCCATAAAACCGAGGCCCTGCTCATCAGCTCCAAGAACAACATCTCTAAAACTCAACACACCACTGCTCAAAACATCACCATTGATGGCTTCCCAGTACCGTTCTCCACCCATGTCAAGAGTCTTGGGGTCACCCTGGACAGCACACTCTCTTTTTCATCCCACATAAAAAACATCACCCGGACTGCCTTCTTCCACCTCCGCAACATCTCTAGACTCCGCCCATCCCTGTCCCACTCCAGCACTGAAATCCTGGTTCACGCTTTTGTTACATCCCGGATTGACTATTGCAACGCTGTCCTCTCTGGCATTCCCATCAAACTACTCAACAGACTCCAAATCATTCAGAACTCTGCCGCCCGGATCATCACCCGCACCAAATCCTCCGACCACATCACCCCCATCCTCATCCAGCTGCACTGGCTCCCTGTTAAATCCCGGATCGATTACAAAAACCTTCTGCTCACCTACAAAGCCCTCCATAACCTCGCCCCCACCTACCTCACAGACCTCCTCCAGGAGTACACTCCCTCCCGTTCCCTCCGCTCATCATCAGCCGGACTTCTGACCACCCCCACCTCACGCCTCAGCACCATGGGAGCCGGGGCATTCAGCTGCTCTGCTCCCAGGTTATGGAACTCACTCCCCCCACACATCCGGCAGTCTGACAACATCACATCTTTCAAATCCCTCCTCAAAACACACCTGTTTAAACTGGCCTACTCTCTCTAGAACTCATCATCACCCATCCTATGTGTCTGTACAAATATGTCTCTGTCATGTCCTGTTGTTTTTAGATTGTTTTATCTGTCAATGTTTTAACTGATTTTTGTAAGGTGTCCTTGGGTGTCCAGAAAGGCGCCACTAAATAAAATGTATTATTATTATTATTATTATACCATCTGTCTGAATATGCCTGTATTTACCCTCTGTCTGAAACGCTCCGTTTTAGTACATTTCAATGGAATTGCAACGGAATTGCAACAGAATTGCGTTGCTAGGCAACAGCTTGGGTCCATGTTTACGTCCTGTCAGCTGATGACATTCACATCCACTGCAACTGGAAATAAACTGGGACCCATTTAGAATATTTACGTTTAAAACTTTGAAATGGTCTAAATATTGTAGATTTGCGACATCACAAATGGACAGAAATCCTGACAGCTTGTTTCAAAAGCTCAGTTTCAGGCTGTGTGTGTTTCTCTGTGGATTAAGCGTTTCAATACTTTCACAGTATTTATATAGAACTTAAACCTGCTTTATAATATAAAAGACATGAAAATGTCACTTTTTACAATATGGGACCTTTAATATTTCTGTGTTTCTCAGGGTGCATTCTGGGGTCTGATGGCGGGACTAGCGGTGGGACTGATCCGCATGGTTCTGGAGGTCTCCTATGGAGCTCCTTCCTGTGGTCAGCCTGACCGACGGCCTGCTGTCCTGGCCGATGTCCACTACCTGTACTTTGCTCTCATCCTGTTGGCTCTCACCTGCATTATCATTGTTGCTGTCAGCTTGGCCACGGCCCCGATACCTAAAGAACATGTAAGGAACATACATCCATGAACGCCTCCCCATCTATCTGCTGCTCTCATTAACAATCACAACATCTGCATGTGTTAGCTGTGAGGTTTGAACATGACGACAGAGGGATGACAAAGCACAACATTCATAGTTCAGAGATGATTCAGTGCAAAGGTTAAGGTCTGATGTTTTTTGAAGTACGGTAGAGGCAAATATACGGTGGCCCTGAGAGCTCAACACACTGCAAATAGACAAACCACTAGCAAATCAATGCTGAAAGTCACACAGACAACAATGGAAACTGTTTCCTGGGGACACTAAAAATTGACGCACACAAGCTGGGGGCGCTTGTTGTTGTCATGATTTTTGGTTTATGAAGTTATTGAAGTCGTCTACCTGCCGGTGTTAGAAAATGAGCTAAAATGTAATTACGTTTGGTTTATTTGAACATTGTCATTCAGATATTATTGCAGATATCTGCTGTTAACCTTGTTATCTTTTTGCTCCTGCCAAATCAAATAATCTGATGAAATCCACACAATTAACTGTGAAACGGGCTAACGTTATGTTAGCTGGCTGAAGCTGCTTTTAGGACTGTCACCAAGTAACGTTCAAGGACGAAAATAAATTGCAAATTGTTTAATTAATTGTTTAAAACGAGTCAAAATAAGTTGCATAATATAAAATAAACCCCTTTCTGTAATGAAAGAACGGGCAGCAGTCAATTGTTAACTGATAAACAAATTAATCTAAGTGATCAAAGCTACCTAACCTAACCAAAACCTACCAGTAGTTTAACTTGCTTGTCCCCTATTACAGCTTCTGAGAGTAACTCTTTATAGTACAGATTCAAGATTCAAGATTCAAGATGTTTATTGTCACGCCGGTTGTACAGGTACAAACGTGTGAAATGCTTTTTGCTGGGAAGCTCCATTAAAATAATAAGTTATATTACATTTCATTACAATTTTAAAAGGAAATACTTTATACAAGGGCATATTAAGAACATATATTAAGAATATATACAGTATATACAGTATAAGATATATTTTTGTGTAAGAATGTGTCGAATGAATTATAGATTTAAAAGTCTGATGGCCTGGGGGGAAAAACTGTTCCTCAGTCTGCTGGTGAGAGTCCTGGGGGTTCTGTATCTTCTACCAGAGGGCAGGAGGGAGAACAGGCTGTTGTGTGTGTGTGTTGTCCTTAATGACCCTCAGGGACTTCCTGAGGCACCGCTGGGTGTAAAGCTCTTGCAGGCTGGGCAGCTCGCACCCGGCGATGTGTTGGGCCGAGCGCACCACCCTTTCCAGCGCCTTACGGTCCACGTTGGTGAAGCAGCCTGTCAGGAGGCTCTCTATGGTGCCCCGGTAGAAGTCCCTGAGGATTTGTGGTTTCAGTCTGAAAGTCTTGAGTCGCCTCAGAGCGTACAGTCTCTGCTAGGCCTTCCTGACTACAGCGGTGGTGTGGGTGGCCCATGTCAAGTCCTTATGGATGTTGACACCCAGGTATTTAAAGGTGTCCTCCCTCTCCACCGCTGTGCCGTTGGGGTGAGTGCAACTCCCCCTCCTGTAATCCACGATGACCTCCTTGGTCTTTGAGATGTTCAGGGAGAGGTGGTTGTTCTGACACCACTGTTCCAGGGTGGTCACCTCCGCCCTGTAAGCCGTCTCGTCGCCATGGGAGATCAACCCCACAACTGCTGTATCGTCCGTAAACTTCACGATGGTGTTTGAAGCTCTTGTTGCCACACAGTCGTGGGTGTAGAGGGAGTACAGGAGGGGGCTGAGAACACAGCCCTGTGGCGCTCCCGTGCTGAGAGTCAGTGAAGTCAAGTTGAGGTTGTCAATTCTCACCACCTGGGGGCGTCCCGTCAGAAAGTCCAGGATCCAGTCACCCAGTGGTGTGTTCAGGCCCAGATCCTTGAGCTTACTGACGAGCCTGGAGGGCACTATGGTGTTGAATGCTGAGCTGTAATCCACGAACAGCATCCTCACATAGGTGTCCCTTCCTTCCAGGTGGGAGAGGGCGGTGTGTAGGACGTGGGCGATGGCGTCCTCTGTGCCTCTGTTTGGGTGGTATGTAAATTGCAAGGGTAAGGGGGGGTTCTGATTGTCTGCAGGGGTGGGGGTGGGGCAGGACATGACACAGGGTCTGACAGAGGAGTCAAACCTGGCGTTAAAATGATTGAGTTCGTCTGGGAGGTTTGGTGCTGTGTCTGTGATCTGTTGTCTGGGTCCTTTATAGTCTGTCATGGTTTGGAGTCCTTGCCACAAGTGCCTTGGGTTGTTGGAAATGAGCTTGGACTCCACCCGTTGTCTGTAGTCTCTCTTTGCTTGTTTGATTACTGACCTTAATGAATAACGTGAATGTTTGTAGTCGTCTGGTGAGCCTGAGGTGAAGGCTGTGTTCCGTGCATTGAGGGCTGCACGGACATCACAGTTTATCCAGGGCTTTTGATTTGGCTTTGTCTTTATAGTTTTTGTGGGGACTACATCCTCCGTGCATGTCCTGATGAAGCTGGAGACTGTGTCTGTGAAGTCACTGATGCTGTCGTTTGCGGTCCTGAACATCTCCCAATCCACGTGATCAAAACAATCCTGAAGGATGGCGTCTGATTGGTCTGACCAGCAGTGAACGGTCCTATAGGCGGGGGCTTCACATTTCAGTCTCTGCCTATAGGCGGGGAGAAGGAGGATGGAGGAGTGATCCGATTTGCCGAAAGGTGGGCTGGGGAGGGCTTTGTAGCCGTTGCGGAAGGGTGTGTAGCAGTGGTTCAGTGTGTTTTCCTCGCGTGTGTTGAAGTGAATGTGCTGATACAGTTTTGGGGAAATGTTCCTCAGATTAGCCCGGTTGAAGTCCCCCGCAACAATAAGTGCGGTCTTCGGGTGCGCGGTCTTCGGGTGCGCGGTCTCCTGCACGTTAACTGCTCTGTGTAACTCCCGGAGCGCTCTGTTTAACTCCCGGAGCGCTCTGTTCGTGTCGGCCTGGGGGGGGATATAAACACCGGCGATGGTAACCGATGTAAACTCCCTGGGGAGCCAACAAGGCCGACACTGCAGCATGAGGTACTCCAAGTCAGGGGAGCAGAAGGTGCTGATGGTCCTGATGTTCTGTTGGACGCACCAAGTCCGGTTAACCATCAGACATACCCCTCCGCCCCTTGTTTTCCCAGGGAGTTCCTGGTCTCTGTCCACCTGATGGACGGTGAAACCCGGGGGCTCTATGGCGTGGTCCGGTACCTCAGCTGGTAGCCAGGTCTCCGTGAGGTTTATTATCTAGAGACTGCACGTTTGCCAGTAACATGGTGGGGAGTGGGGGGGCGATGAGCGCGCCGTCTCAGCCGAACCAGGACCCAAGCCAGCTAACATAACGTTAGCCTGTTTCACAACTCATTGTATGTATGGTAAATGGTAAATGGACTTGCTTTTCTAGTCTTCCGACCACTCACAGCTCTTTACACTACAAGTCAGCATTCACCCATTGATGGCAGAGGCTGCCATGCAAGGTGCCAACTTTGCCCATCAGGATCTAATCTAAATACTCATTCACACACTCATGGCTCGGGAACAATTTGGGGTTAAGTGTCTTGCTCAAGGACACATCGACATGTGACCCGGAGCAGCCGGGGATCGAACCACCGACCTTCCGATTGGTGGACGACCTGCTCTACCCTCTGAGCCACAGCCGCCTGTATGTATCCATCTGACGATTTGAATTAGGCAGCGAATGATAAGTAAAAGGCTAACGCTAAGTTAATTTCAGTCATGTGCATCACTTTTTAGTGTCCCCTGGAAACAGTTTCTGTTGTCATGTGTGCTACTTGCAGCACATTTCTCCTATTTGCAGTGTTTTATATGTGTAACACATGCGCAGTGTGAATGATGACGCCTCCTTCTGAGAGCTGAGAGATACGTGTGTAGATGTGTGGCGAGACATCGAGGTGCGGGAGCTGCTGGCCGTCCGCGGTGAGACAGAAAAAAGCAGTAGATGACGGGATGAGAGACAACCTAGTGTAACGTTATACAGACATAACAAGGCTGCTGAATGAGAGAGGCATCCGCCGATACGTCACACGGAAACAATAACAAGCCGACCACCTCACGGTACCACCAGCTGTGAGCTGTGATCTGTTTTTAAAGTCACGCATTGGCGGAGGTCTGCGCTCTCCGAGTGTATGTTGTCAGATTGGTGAAGATGTTTTATTAATTTGTAGTGCGTTGAGCTCCCAGTGCTAGTCTACCAATGTGAGCCTGCACGTCTTTGATTGAAAGGTAGACCACGATGAGCACTGACACTAACACAGACATACAGTATGTGTTCAATGTCCTCTCTCCTGTCCAGCTGTACAGGCTGACCTGGTGGTCCAGATATAGCCAGGAGCCTCGGGTCGACTTCACAGCTCCCCCGACGACCTGCGCCGACCCAGTGACCTCTGACCTCAGCCTGGACTCTGACCGCTCGCCAGATTCCTGGTGGCGTAGAGGTGCCTTGTGGCTCTGCGGTCTGACTGGTCCGAGCTCTGGATCTGTACCTCCGGCGGTTGAAAACAGCGAACTGAACTCCCTGCAGGAGGAGCCGCTCTGGAAGAGAGTCTGCGATGTGAACGCCCTGCTTCTACTGACTGTTAATGTGTTTCTCTGGGGATATTTTGCCTAATAAGTTGCTATCAGTAAAGGTTAGATTGATGTAGCTGCTGGACTGGCATTTGGCCCTTTTTTTTGGATGAAATGAAAGGCTTTGTCCAGTGGATAAACCAATCTTTCATCAGCAAAGACATATAATAATATTAATGATCATGGCACACATTTAACCACTGACAAAGGTCACTTTTTAACACACTAAAAAAGACAGCTGAGAGAGCCCGAGTGACGCTTCCACGCCCAGACGTAGGCACGCAATATAACTATATCAGCAAATTTTGACAATTATGGAAAAGAAAAACATATTTCCTTGCAACTCACTACCCTTATTGTGCCTCATTATCATTAAGTAATGTGCCATCTCTGTGAAGCGGTGCCTCATTATGTCATGATTACCTTACCAAGACCCTTTTTCCAGGAACGACACACAAAGAAACTGTAGACTCAAGGCGATTTAAGAACCAATCGTTCCATAATGAGTCATAAATATAGTATAGTAAGTTTGTTTAGTAAGTCAACATTATCTAATATATATAGCTCTTGATTCAGTAAGTGAGGAACTATTTTATTAATGTTTTGTCAATCATCAGGATGTTCCTGATTTCGTCTTGTTCCGCGGTAACTTGGAAAACGTTATGTTCTGAATTGTAAAAGTGTCACTCAAATTTCTTCTTTTTACTGTGTTTGAATTGGTACTGGAATGCTTAAAGGTCCTATATCCTGCTGATGTTGTTAAATTTTGTAGTGTTTCTACACATAGAACATGTTCACATACTGTAATGCTAAAAAAAAACTTTATTTTCCTCATCCTGTCTGCCTGAATATGCCTGTATTCACCCTCTGACTTAAACGCTTCGTTTTAGCACATTGCAACAGCATTGCGTTGCTAGGCAACAGCTTGGGTCCATGTTTACTTCCTGTCAGCTAATTGTCATTCGCAAACACTGTAACTTGAAATAAACCGGGACTAGAATGTTTACCTTTAAAACTGAAACGTTGTACAGTTGTGACATCGCAAAGTTACAGGCTAAATGCTGACGGCTTGTTTCCGAGGTTTCCGAATACAGATACTTTCACGTTGGGCTGGGATCTCTATCTGTCTACAGGCGTTCTGCTGCTGGTCACTGCTGTTTACACTGTGGCAGGAAAACACACACACACACACACACTTCTTTGTGTAAATAGAATAGTGAATGTCCATTTGCTTTCACTTTGTTCATTCAGACTGATTCAGTCTATCTGTCCTGCGGCTGTTATTTGGTGATGTATCACTTTGAGTTGATCTTTCTGTAAGTCAACACACAACATCCCACCTTTGCGGCAATTCTGTCACTATTTTTCATGGATTTAGTAATGTTTCTGACTCTGGCACAGGAAGATGGTGTCCCTGTTTTTAATTCTGCCTATTAATATATTAATAACGCCCTTATTGGTCGAATTCTTGTCCAACTGCCGGAGGGCAGATATACGAAGGTGGTGATTCAGAGGTCTGAGAGCAGGCTACCAGGTTTTTGGGGACACACCCGAGCTGAACAGGAAAGCAGGAGGATTCTGACACTGCAGGCTGATTTGTTGATAGTCTTTAAAGGAATACTTCACCCCCAAAATGATCATTCGTATATCAGTTACCTCACCCAGTGTTACCTTGAATTCTTAAAGAAAACATTTTTCACTCAACAACGGAGAAAAGTCTTGATGAAAGCTGAAAGTAAAGATACTGGCATCACATGAAACTACACAAACTGAGGAATTCATCGGTACCAACCGTGTCACACTAGCTTGTTGGGAAGGAGGTTAAATAACGCTCAATAATAAGCTAGATTTTGACGAGGAAAAACTGGCATGACCATTTTCAGAGGGGTCCCTTGACCTCTGACCTCTAGATATGTGAATGTAAATGGCTTCTATGGGTACCCACGAGTCTCCCCTTTACAGACATGCCCACTTTATGATGATCACATGCAGTTTGGGGGCAAGTCATAGTCAAGTCAGCACACTGACACACTGACAGCTGTTGTTGCCTGTTGGGCTGCAGTTTGCCATGTTATGATTTGAGCATTTTATATGTGTGTGTGTCTCTGTAGGTGGTTTGGCAGCAGTGATCTACACTGACGTGCTCCAGACTGTGATCATGGTTGGGGGTGCCTTTGTGTTACCCACATACTGAATGAAGAGACAGTTTCTTTCCATCCAGGTGCCAGGTACATTTATTACGCTGTAAACACATTAAAAGAACAGTCATGGATGAACGTCGGCTTTGTTGTATACTACTTTCCTGACTGTCTTATGCTAGTACTGCGCTGACTTCCGGCTACAAAAGAATAACTATAAAAGTAACTAAATATAACTAACTCAATATAAAGTAATACAATGAAAGTAATTCAGTACACAATATTACATAAGCTCTCATGAAATGAGTTTCTCATGAAACTAACATTACCAAAACACAATGGCAACCGTGCAGCCTCTAATACACACTCTGTTAAAGACATAGTATATCAACCACTGGACATAAATGACTGATTATATCAACCTCTGAACATATTACAGATTAATTATATCAACAACTGAACACATTTGTTTTCAATGTCACTGCATTTTAGATGGAAATACATTTATACAGTCAATACACAACCGTTAACTGTACCCCTCGAGGGCCACGGACCTAGAATAGCTATTCAAGCTAGCCTTCGTTAGCGTTAGCTATCGGACTAACTCCGTGACGCTTATAAACATAAACACACGGCCCCATAAACGATAATAACCTTAACACACAAATATTAGTACTATATGTATATGGCGCTTGTGTACGTCTCTCACCTGTAAACACATTAAAAGAACAGTCATGGATGAACGTCGGCTTTGTTGTATACTACTATCCTGACTGTCTTATGCTAGTACTGCGCTGACTTCCGGCTACAGAAGAATAACAGCGCCAGTCGCTGACTTACCAAAGCCACTACCGCCACCTACTGGCCAACACAGAATGTTGTCTTAGAATTACTTGACACTAAAGCAGGTGAGTTTACTGTCCTTCCTACTGTCTTTTAAGTGACACCAAGCGCAAAAATAACCATAGTGGGGGTACCAAAATAATGACACACAGGTAACAACTCAGTATTTCTGGGCACAATCCTTGACCCTAAAATGTCCAGGGTGCCACATTTGCACTAATGTTCATAGGCAGGACACACATGTTCCCATATATATCTATATATATATTGTGAATTATATATCTATGGGCATGTATTGTGCCCATAGTGTGCTAGTTGTAAAGTAAAGTAAAGTAAAGTGTGCGTGTTTGTACATTTTCCAGCATTCTCCAGAGTTGACTGGTACGACGGCCTCGTTGATGGTTATATGTCAGCTGCTCCCTCGGGGACGGTCGCTAACACCACCTGCCACCTGCCTCGTAGTGACACCTTCCACATGCTCAGAGACCCGTGTTGGGGGACTTACCCTGGCCAGGTCTGGTGTTTGGGCTCAATGTACTGTACGTGGGTCTGGTGCACGGATCAGGTAACTTTAGTACCACATACCTTGGATGATTGGTATGGAATAATCTTTGAAATATTTAAAATGGAAAAGTTGACTTACTCTTTGAGGATCCAAAAGGGCAATTTTTACCAGATTTGGAATAAATGGATCATATTTATAACCCCAACAAGAGCAGACTTTGTATGACTCCACTGACTTTTTTTTTCTCTTTTCTTCCTTTCCTCTTCTTGCTGAGAATACTAAGAATGAAATGTAAGCTCCCTTGGTTCTAATGTATATAGTTATGTATTTAATTTTGTGTGAGATAAGCATGCCTCGGCATGAGTTGTGAAACAGGCTATCGTTATGTTAGCTGGCTGTACATTAATCTCAGAAGCTGTAATAGGAGGACGAGCAAGTTAAACTAGCGGTAGGTTTTGGTTAGGTTAGGTAGCTTTCATCACTTAGATTCATTTGTTTATCAGTTAACAATTGACTGCTGCCCGTTCTTTCATTACAGAAAGGGGTTTATTTTATATTATGCAACTTATTTTGACTCGTTTTAAACAATTAATTAAACAATTTGCAATTTATTTTCGTCCTTGAACGTTACTTGGTGACAGTCCTAAAAGCAGCTTCAGCCAGCTAACATAACGTTAGCCCGTTTCACAGTTAATTGTGTGGATTTCATCAGATTATTTGAATTGGCAGGAGCAAAAAGATAACAAGGTTAACAGCAGATATCTGCAATAATATCTGAATCACGCAATCACCATGTTAAAATAAACCAAAAGTAATTACATTTTAGCTCATTTTCTAACACCGGCAGGTAGACGACTTCAATAACTTCCTAAACCAAAAATCATGACAACAACAAGCGCCCCCAGCTTGTGTGCGTCACTTTTTAGTGTCCCCAGGAAACAGTTTCCATTGTTGTCTGTGTGACTTTCAGCATTGATTTGCTAGTGGTTTGTCTATTTGCAGTGTGTTGAGCTCTCAGGGCCACCGTATATTTGCCTCTACCGTACTTCAACAAACATCAGACCTTAACCTTTGCACTGAATCATCTCTGAACTATGAATGTTGTGCTTTGTCATCCCTCTGTCGTCATGTTCAAACCTCACAGCTAACACATGCAGATGTTGTGATTGTTAATGAGAGCAGCAGATAGATGGGGAGGCGTTCATAGATGTATGTTCCTTACATGTTCTTTAGGTATCGGGGCCGTGGCCAAGCTGACAGCAACAATGATAATGCAGGTGAGAGCCAACAGGATGAGAGCAAAGTACAGGTAGTGGACATCGGCCAGGACAGCAGGCCGTCGGTCAGGCTGACCACAGGAAGGAGCTCCATAGGAGACCTCCAGAACCATGCGGATCAGTCCCACCGCTAGTCCCGCCATCAGACCCCAGAATGCACCCTGAGAAACACAGAAATATTAAAGGTCCCATATTGTAAAAAGTGACATTTTCATGTCTTTTATATTATAAAGCAGGTTTAAGTTCTATATAAATACTGTGAAAGTATTGAAACGCTTAATCCACAGAGAAACACACACAGCCTGAAACTGAGCTTTTGAAACAAGCTGTCAGGATTTCTGTCCATTTGTGATGTCGCAAATCTACAATATTTAGACCATTTCAAAGTTTTAAACGTAAATATTCTAAATGGGTCCCAGTTTATTTCCAGTTGCAGTGGATGTGAATGTCATCAGCTGACAGGACGTAAACATGGACCCAAGCTGTTGCCTAGCAACGCAATTCTGTTGCAATTCCGTTGCAATTCCATTGAAATGTACTAAAACGGAGAGTTTCAGACAGAGGGTAAATACAGGCATATTCAGACAGATGGTATAATAATAATAATAATAATACATTTTATTTAGTGGCGCCTTTCTGGACACCCAAGGACACCTTACAAAAATCAGTTAAAACATTGACAGATAAAACAATCTAAAAACAACAGGACATGACAGAGACATATTTGTACAGACACATAGGATGGGTGATGATGAGTTCTAGAGAGAGTAGGCCAGTTTAAACAGGTGTGTTTTGAGGAGGGATTTGAAAGATGTGATGTTGTCAGACTGCCGGATGTGTGGGGGGAGTGAGTTCCATAACCTGGGAGCGGAGCAGCTGAATGCCCCGGCTCCCATGGTGCTGAGGCGTGAGGTGGGGGTGGTCAGAAGTCCGGCTGATGATGAGCGGAGGGAACGGGAGGGAGTGTACTCCTGGAGGAGGTCTGTGAGGTAGGTGGGGGCGAGGTTATGGAGGGCTTTGTAGGTGAGCAGAAGGTTTTTGTAATCGATCCGGGATTTAACAGGGAGCCAGTGCAGCTGGATGAGGATGGGGGTGATGTGGTCGGAGGATTTGGTGCGGGTGATGATCCGGGCGGCAGAGTTCTGAATGATTTGGAGTCTGTTGAGTAGTTTGATGGGAATGCCAGAGAGGACAGCGTTGCAATAGTCAATCCGGGATGTAACAAAAGCGTGAACCAGGATTTCAGTGCTGGAGTGGGACAGGGATGAGCGGAGTCTAGAGATGTTGCGGAGGTGGAAGAAGGCAGTCCGGGTGATGTTTTTTATGTGGGATGAAAAAGAGAGTGTGCTGTCCAGGGTGACCCCAAGACTCTTGACATGGGTGGAGAACGGTACTGGGAAGCCATCAATGGTGATGTTTTGAGCAGTGGTGTGTTGAGTTTTAGAGATGTTGTTCTTGGAGCTGATGAGCAGGGCCTCGGTTTTATGGCTGTTGAGTTTTAAAAAGTTCCTGCTCATCCAGCTCCTGATGTGTTGTAGGCAGGTGGTGAGGGAGGCGGGTGGCAGGGCAGCAGTGGGTGTAGTTGAAATGTAGACCTGTGTGTCGTCGGCATAACAGTGGAATCGGACATTGTGATGACGGAGGATAGTGCCAAGGGGAAGGAGGTAAATGATAAACAGGAGTGGACCCAATACTGACCCCTGGGGGACACCCAGTGAGACAGCGGAACACCTTGACCTGTGATTACCCAGTTTCACAAATTGTAGTCTGTCGGTGAGGTATGAGGAGAACCATGTGAGTGCAACACCGGTGATACCAATATCAGGTATGAGGAAACTATAGTTTTATTTAAACATTAAAGCATGTAAACATGCTCTAGTAGAAACACAAAATACAAGTATGAACCTGAAAATGAGCATGATATGGGACCTTTAAAAAAACAGCACTGAAGTGAAAAGGGCATTAATTTATCTTTGTCCCTGTCTCTTAGAGGTGTCCAGTGTCAAAATCTAGTTTCAAATATCTTTATTAGGCTAGATTTTTAGTTTTATATTGAGGGCTAATGGCACAGCTGACATGCGCCTCCTCAAATATATAACTACATGTTGTTGGGGCTACAGCGCCAATCTTCACTTGTGCTGTAGGGTTATCATACAAGTTCTGAATTACTTTTATAAATCTTTCTTGAAAGCCGAATCTTCCCAAAACTTTATATAAAAATACCCATCTAACTGAGTCGAACGCTATTCCTCGTCTAATCCCACTATCAATGACTTAGTTTTATCCTTAGTTATTTGTTCTAGTATATGTAAAGTCCTTCTTATGTTGTCCAGAGTCTGTCGTTGTTGGATGAATCCAGTCTGGTCTAAATGGATAAGGTCAGGTAAGAGGTTTTCAAGTCTACGGGCTAGGATGGATGTAAAAAGTTTGTAGTCAAAGTTGAGAACACTGACAGGTCGGTAGTTGCCGCATTCTTGTTCGTCTTTATTTTCCTTGGGAATTCCCTCCGTCTCACTAGGACTCCTGGTGCATAGTCATGATCGAGGCTGATTTTATTGTTATTCCACGTGAAGCCTTTCTTCTGCCATGCCAGTTTAAGCACTTCTTCCTTCACTCTGAAGCTGAGGAATCTGACTAACATTGATCTGGGCTGGGCACCTGCCCGCGGCCGCAGAGCTAATGCGCGGTGGGCTCTTTCTATCTGCAGGTCCTTCGTGCTGGGAATATCCAGATTCTCTCTGAGCAACTTCTCCACGAAGGCTATCACTGACCTGGGTTCGCCTTCAGCTCCTTCGGGTACCCCATATATCCTCACGTTTTCCCTCCTTAAGCGTCTCTCTTGATCCGTTAGCTTTGCCTGGAGCTGCTCCTGTAGTTTTAGCATTTCAGCTAAAGCCTCCTCCATGTTTTGCAGCCTCTCCGTTCTCCAGAATCCTCGCTTCAGCTTCATCTAACCTCGAATTGGTTTTTGCAAGTTCTCCTTTAAAGGTCACATATTATGCTCATTTCCAGGTTCATAGATGTATTTTAATGTTGCACTAGAACATGTTTACATGCTGCAATGTTCAAAAAACCCTTTATTCTTCTCATACTGCAGCCTGAGTCTGCCTGCCTCAGAGCCTAATTCAGCCTCTGTCTGAAAACCACTGATTCACAGCCTGTCTCCTCCCACTCTGCTCTGATTGGTCAGCGTTTTCTGTCAATCAAACTTCCTCAACAACAACAGCGTCACCCTCCCCCTCCCTCCCGGAGAAGCTCTCTCGAGAGAGAGACGAGTGGAGAGATAGCAGCTAGAATAGAGCTTATAAACCACTTTAAAGTTTATAAACCAGAAACTTCACCCAGCGCACGTTACCGGAGGAATCTGATCAGAAATCGGCGACACATGATGAACATCTGCGGTCCAGATTCCAGGTTTTCCTGACGGTTTCTCTCAGGTAAATAATACTATTTATAGCTCTGTTAGTTAACTCAGTGTTTACCTCATGCATCAACTCTGTAAACCGTAAACATACACTCTGTTTTACGTCTGTCTTTACAGATCCATCTGTGAGAAATGACCGACAGAATCATCCCAGAGGAGAGCAGACAGCTGAGAGCAGATGGGAGATACAGAGCTAACCCCATTAGCTACATGCTACCGCTATGACACGGTGTGTAAACACAGCGACCATCAGGGTGGAAAATAGAAGATGTGAAACAGTAGTCAGTTCATTATTTCTGCTAAAAGATAAATGTATGGAAGATCAGAGTAATGGTATATTATTTACAGTAGTAGCTGTCTCTGTGTTACCATGACTACAGACCACCGGAGCTTAGCTTACCATAGTTTACCAGAGCTGAAGACTTTCTCCTGTACCATGTCACATAACTAACTAACAGGTGAGATGATTACAAATGCTGTGAATAATTAATATTGTCATCTGTCAACTCAAATAAAGTTTGACTGTGAAACAGAAATGTGTTGTGTTGCTTACAAGTCACTATTTACTACCTGTACTCTGCTACATGCATGACATCAAATATATATAATATATAAATATCATCTGTTTAAACAGTGTAATTACATAAAGCCTTTGTGAAAGAACATGTTATATTTAGATGATGGGAGTACATGAAGCCTGTTCTGCTGGTTCTTGCAGACTAACTGTAGGAGCTACTTTGCTCAAGTTAGGTTGAGGAGGAGAGACAGTGACGCGCTGTGGGGCGGGGTCAGCTACTGAAGGTTCTCTCTGGTTCGACCAGGAAACCCTTACATGGCTTGCATTTCTCTAATGACGTCAGAAGAGAAGGAAAAAAAGCGATTTTTTTTTCTGCACCCATTTCCGGACAAACGGAGGAGGAGAAAAAGAGAGAGGATGGTCTTTTATGATACTATGGTGGCCTGTAGACACACTGGGGACAGATATTGATGTTTAAAAGACATGGAAAAGTGCATTTTGCATAATAGGTGACCTTTAATGTCCTCAAACAGTTTTTTGTTGTCTTGTCTAAAATCCCGGATTTCTCTGAGGATTAGAGTCAGGTTCACGGTCTCCTCCTCGCCCTCCATTCAGTTGCTGTCCTGGCTAGCCGTGGGGTCGCTAGCTCCGTCTAGCTGCTCCGGCACCTCGTTGTTTTTATCGGTAGAAAGAGCAGACTTTTTTCCCCTATATCTAGACGCCATCCTCGCCCCCTTTCTAAATACAGTAAGCATACACCACAACTTCTAATATTTCGACTCTGGGGCAGGTTTATTTCACTTTTGTCGAGAGAACTTTGCTAAGCTGCCATCCCCACGGTGACCGGAACCGGACTACAATCTGATCTTTCAACTTCAAAACGTAGTTACCTTGACTGAGTTTAAAGCTCTGGTGAAATGCAAGTTTTATAATGTTGTTAATTTATGTGTTGTCTGTTACTTTTACTATAACTGTGTTGCTGCTATCTTGGCCCGGTCTCCCTTGTAAAAGAGATCTTTGATCTCAAAGGGACTAACCTAATAAATAAAATAAATAATGCTGTGATATCGTAGACATTACTCCTCTATATCTTTACATAGACTAATAGTTGATGATGATATATTAACGCTCTGAATTTCTGAATGTATGAAAGTAAAACCTACCTGCTCGTTGGCACGTGGCCAGAAGATAGCCATGAGGAAAACGGCGGTGATGGGCGGAGCTAGAAAGCTGGTGACTGACTGGACGTAATCAAACAGCTGTCCACTGTTGGCTGTTTGGATGACTGGAATCCACAACAGACTAACACACACCAAGACCAGGATGAACACCCTGAAAATACACAAAATATTATAATCTGTCAATTTTGGGTGAGGTCAAACAGAGTCTTAAAGGTCCCATATCATGCTCATTTTCAGTTTCATACTTGTATTTTGTGTTTCTACTAGAACATGTTTACATGCTGTAATGTTAAAAAAACACTTTATTTTCCTCATACTGTCTGTCTGAATATGCCTGTATTTATCCTCTGTCTGAAACGCTCCGTTTTAGCTCATTCTGACGGAATTGCGTTGCTAGGCAACAGTCTGGGTCCATGTTTACTTCCTGTTAGCTGATGTCATTTACATACACTGCACACATTAAGATTGTTTACATTTAAAACCATGTAATGGTCTAAATATTGTATATTTGTGACATCACAGATGGACATAAATCCTAACGGTTTGTTTCAACCTTTAAGTCTTTACAGTTGGAAGGATTCCTGGATCAGATAGGAAAATAGATTTACTGTTCTGTGTAGCTAAGGAACCATCTGGCGTTTCAGGTTACCTATCCCGGGTCTAATGTCCATGACATTATCACTACTATCCATTTTGCCGTCAGTGTTGCTGTTGCATGGTCACCATCATCACCGTTGGAGATGAACTGCGCCTCATCTGGAAAGTAGACGACATCAGGCGGCAGCAGCAGCAGCAGCAGCAGCAGCAGCGGGGGCGGGGACAAAAAGCTGCGGTCAAGTCGGACAGTTTCCAGCAGCCTTCAATGAATTTACAGGAAGTCACAGAAGAAGTGACTTCCTGTTAGATCCGATCTGTAGGCCACTTGTAGTTTTCAGACCACGTTGGGATTTATTTATATTTGTTTGTAAATCTATATGGAAATGTGCGTGTATCTGGCATTGGATTCTATCCTTTATTATTTTTATGTCCGCCTTGTAAAGCACATAATGAGCACTCGTTTTGATAAGTGTTATATATAAATAACCTTCATTATTATAATAATCATTATTATCAATCACACAAGATGTGTTTGTTAACAGATGAAACCTTCATTGCACAACACGAGACTAATATCCTACAACTAGTGTTAAATATTACAATGACACAGAAGGTTAGGACTTTCTACAACACGTGGTGTTTGCTGTCAGAACTAAGAGCCAATCAGCTCTTTGATCAGGCGTTTCCCATAATGCCCTGGGTTTGCAGTCTGTGGAGAGCAGCTGCGTTGCCTGGCTCTAAAATCTGCGACCGCCTCGATCTCGTGAGGTTATCGTTGCCCACGTGTGCGTGACGTCGGAGCGAGTCGGCATCAAGTCGGACACAAATCCAACCGGCGTGCATTGCGCGGCGATTGCCGGTAATCGATTCTGCGCAGGCCTGGCTCGTCTCCAACGAGCCTATTATTATTATCATTGCTTTACCTACATCATTTTGAATCAAGGGGGTGTTTTCTCTATATGTATCAGATAGTCTCGACACCACTACCTTCCAACTATCATGAGTTCCCTCTCCGAGGCGTCAGGTCTGGCTCTGTGGTAGAGGTCCAGTGTAAACAGAGTGGAGCTGCTGTTAAAGATGGAGGTCAGCGATGACATCAGAGCAGCTAACATCACCGCTAGCATCAAACCACGAAGACCTGCACGTCAAAAAGATGGCGCGGTCACGGAGAAATATCAGGTTTACATTCAACTATAAAACTCTATTATTTGATCATTAATCATTTTACACAGGGAAAAAAACAAACATAATAATAATATTGCAGAAGCAAATAAAAGCACAGCTGATTTCACTAAAAATTTATTTTAACATGTATACATGGTATATCTGAGGGGGTTTTCCTAATAAAGAATCTCCAATAATAAGAGTTCTTTCTCTTGTTTTGTTCTCAAGACGTTCTCCTTTCATAAAATGTCCTGTTTTCAAGATGTGTCTATGGAAATTTGAGACGTATACCACAGCACTTTACAGTGCTTTACATGCTGTACTATACAATACTATTTTATATAAATTTATGAATATTAAGTACGGTATGATCTTTAGTTTCTACTAATATGTCCTGACAACAGCGATAGGCACGGAGGATTAATCGACAGAGCACACCTGAGTGCAAGGTGCAAGATTAGAAGGTATAATAAGTAAAATACGGAGAAAGTAAGGCATGTATGTGTGTGCAAGTGTATGTGCACGTGTGTGTGCATGTGTGTGTGTTTGGGTGACATCACAGCAGTGGTGACATCATCAGTGCATCGTGACATCATCACTGCATCGTGACATCACCAGATGGAACACTGTGATGAATTAAAGGAGTGGTGACATCAGTTGTGACATCTTAAAGGAGCGGTGACATCATAAAGGAGTGACATTCAGGAGAGAGTCCCAGAATCACACAACTGTAGTTGAATCTGAAGACTCGATCAGACGAAACACATCGACTGAGAGAAGCAGTTTCAAGTCTCAAGAGAAAGGTATGAATTTTATGAATTTTATGAATGCATTGCTTTAGATTAAACCTCCCAACAGTATATGAAGCAGTTAAAATTAGCCCCAACATTTAAATGCAGCTTACATGTTAGTTAATAATAATTAGGGCTGCAACTAACGATTATTTTCACTCATCAGACTATCTACTGAGAGAAGCAGTGAATTTCTCTCCAAAAACCACGAAGCATCGACAAGAATTGACCGTAAATCAGCATCATGGTATCATCAAGAACTTCCCAGCCAGAATCCATCATGCCCGAGTTCAACGTCCGTCGCGCTGTTTCCAAGCTGCTCAACTCCTTCTTTAAGGGGATGACGGCGGATCAGTGGGGATTTTTGAAATCCGGCAGCCCCGACGACGCCACTATGACCATGATGGGAGAGTTGCTGTTGGACATGACAGCGGCCTTGACAAAAGCTTTCCTGAAATCTCTCGGGAGCACGACCTTGGCGTCTGAGGACGACGTCCAAATCAATCTGGGCGACACAATCTCTCAGAGTTTTGCCGAAGCTCTGGGTGTCGACGTCTCGGTTCAGTGTCCGAGCTCCAAAAACTTGACGACATTGATCTCTGCAGAGGTTTCGGAGAGCGTCCGAAGTGCCCTCTCCAGCCCCGAGGGCATAGTTCAGCGCCTCACTCCTCCCAGCAGACTCAACAGCATGATTCTGCACGCCTGCAAAATGTGCCAGACATTCATTGGCAAGATGAAGTCGGTGTTCTCGCCTCGACAGCGCAAGCAGAGGATCATCTGTGAACAATCAGATGTGGAACTGGAACCTTCAGACGCCAAAGACCGCCATGCGACGACGCCTTCGTCTGACGTCGTGATTTCGATGAAAGACATCGCTATTGTCCAAATCATCATCAAGACGCAGTTAAACGACATCACCGAACCCCTCTTGGTTGACGTGCCGGACTCCGAGTACGCGCTGTTGCAGTCTCAAAGCGCTCGGGAGATTGAAGACGTCGCGGAAGACATCGCTCGGAGCATCGCCGAAGAGGCTGTAAGACAGACTCCTTCGGAGCAGAAGAGGAAACGCTCCAAGAAAAACATCGGAAGCAAAATTAAGAAGCTTTTGGCAAAGTGCTTTGCCAAATCTTGCATCCATCGCATCGTGGCACAGATGAGGAAAAAATTCCACCGAAGCTCCAAAGTTCACAGTCGGGAGTCGGCGAAGTCTCTCACGAAGAAGATTAACGATCTGATGAAAAAAACAGAGAACCGCGATCTTCTGGGACTCGGCACTCCGCTCCTAAACATTCCCCCCGGTCGAGTCTTGGAGTTCACAAAGGTCTTAAGTGATTTCCTCTACACACACATCCTACACGGGCCAGAGATCATCCCCGAGCCGGTGATACGTGCTAACATGCGCGCCGAATTGCAGTGGAAGGTGCTCGGTTTCCTGTCTCTGGCTAGATGGTGGCAGATCTGTCAGTCCGGCGACCTCGCCAACAATATGAGACACGCCATACTGGGCACTAAGCCGAGGGCCAGGAAACCTTTGGCAATCACTGCCCCGCCTGCCCCGGTTTTTCGTGATGACTGTGAACGTCGAGCGCGGAATGTACAAAACAAAAACTGCGTCGAGGTGATCTTGGAGAGGCTGGTCACGCGGATCTTCAAGAAGGCGAAAGTGACTTGGACCCTTTCAAACGTCCATGACATCATCCAGCGCCTTTTTGAACAAACGTGGGCCGAAGTCGAGGGTCTCGATTTCGATTCCAGCCCAGAAACATGGGAAAACCTCGAAAAGACCATTTACCGGGACCTAATTAAGACGTGGGGCAATGCGACGTGGGTGCTGGTGTCCTTGAAAGGGGGTAAACCGGCACTCGGAGACCGTATCGCCTCCGCCGTCAAAGGTCACCTGATGGCACCACCGAGACAGAGGTCCTGCATGTGCAGGTTCTTCTCCTCAATGCTCACCGCCGTGACGAGGTGTTAAGGTGGTTTATGGGGTTTTCTCCGGGGGCTCCGGTTTATCCCACATATATATATTTTATATATATATATAAAAAATGTCTTCAATGTGTCATTCATCTTGAAGGAAAAATTGACTTTTTCCTTCTGAATGAATGCGAGGGCTTGAGCTCTCAGCGCCACATCAGTAGTCAGTGTTGTCTACTGTTGTGGAACGCACGGGTTCGATCTGGGTGATCCAGTTCTCCCACAATCAGTGCATAATAATGAACATCTAATAAAATAAAATAAATAATAATATAAATAAATAATATGAATTCATTTCTGCTCATGTCTCTCATCATTTGCTGCAAATATTCAACTCAGACTGAAGTTCTGCTGATTCAGTGAATTTGTATAAAGTACAAAAATAAAGTACAAAGAAAAGTGTGTTTTGCACACTCTCTTCCATCATATACACTGATCTTAATTATTGCATATTTTAATGAGTTTACCTGCCTGATTGTAAACATGTAGAGAATTATTGTAAAGGAGAATCAGGCTTCTTGTGTGTTTTAGCCCACACAGTCTGTAAATAGCTATTAATATTCAAAACCACGCCTATTCCTGACCGATCAGAACTGTTGTAATTAAAGATCATTAAACCTTATTTATTATGTTTAGATATTTATTTACTGACACCTTCACCGTAAGGTGTATCAAGACATATCACAATGATGGTGTATTGTTTTACTAGAAACATAAATGCACTCTTATTCAATGACAATAAATGAGGTCATTTTAAGGGGGGGGGGGGGGTTAAGTGTAAGGATAACTCATACATTAGTTCATTCAATAAGCCTATAAATGTGAGGGACACCACGGCTGCCCACATTCTGCAGACAGGTTCAGGTGAGTTTACCAGGTCAACAAGTGACTGTGAGAGAGCTGGACAGCATCTCGCTCACTCAAGGTGGAAAGAACACACACAGTGACGGTGTAAAGGTGGACAAAACAATCTAATACAGGAAGTGATTACGCTGATGTTGTGCTTTTATTATATTGTGCTTTTATTTTATAATGCATTGAGGGCCCAAACGAGACCTTAGTGTGTGTGTGCACGTGTGTGTATGTAGTATGTGTGTGTGTAGTGTGCACGTGTGCATATTTGTGTTTGTAGTGTGTGTGTGTGTGTGACTCACCCACAGGCATCAGCTCCACCACTAGTTTAGGGTAGGCGATGTTGGAGCAACCGACTGAAGCTCCACACACACTCTGACACACTGCTGGATCCACACAGCCCACCTCATCTACAACAACACACACGCAGAGATTAACAGATATTTAGAGTTAGTTAGTTACACATCTTTGTCCAGCTTCTACGATGCATCACCGTCTCTCAAAGCCAAATGTGTGAGTTAGAAAACTGTGTTGAATTTCATTCATTCAATTCCATGAATTTGACGACGGATGTAAATATATTTAATTAGATAAATGAAAATATTTTGGCTGGTTTATTGAGGTCAAATCAAAAATGATGAATGAACTCGAACATAAAGAGGAGAGGCAGATAGACTGACCTGGGAACAGTGATCGGCTGATCATGCCTGGCATGACGACAAAGAACATGGGCAGCAGTTTGAGGTAGCTTCCCAACACGCTGCCTCCTTTGGCATGAGACAAAGACTTGGCTGACAGAGACCTCTGGACTATAATCTGCACACACAAACACACGCATATTACTCTCTCTATACTTGAGGACCCTCGTTGACATAATACATCAAGTCAAATTTATTACGATAGCACATTTAAGACAACATGAGCTGACCAAAGTGCTTTACAGACGTAGGTAGAATAAAAACAGGTCAACAGAGCAGACAACAAAATCACACGTATCCACAGACAGAGACTAAGATAAAATCCATGAGTAAAAGACTGTTATTGTTACAATTGGTATTCACAATTTAAGTGCATTCAAAAGCCAAAGAGAAGAGGTGGGTCTTGAGCTGTGCTTTGAAAGACTCCGTATAAAGGGAGCAGATCTGATGTGGTGGGGCAGTTTGTTCCACAGACCGGGGCCCGCAACTGAGAAGGCGCGGTCAACCCCCTGAGCATCCGCCGAGCCCGAGGGACGACCAGAAGTGACTGGTCAGAAGACCCGAGTGAAAGGGATTTAAAGGGGCAGATAGGTAGGAGGGAAGTGCTTTATAGACAAATAATAAAGTCTTAAAATGAACCCTAAAAGTGACAGAGGAGAGGAGGTTGTGTTGCTCGAGCTCTATCTATCTTGACGTGGAAAGGAGGTCGTGTTGCTCTGGTTCTACCTATATGGCGTGGAGAGGAGGTCCTGTTGCTAAGGCTCTATCTGGTTGGCGTGGAGAGGAGGTCGTGTTGCCCTGGCTCTACCGGTTTGGCGTGGAGAGGAGGTCGTGTTGCTCTGGCTCTATCTGTTAGGGGACGCCTGGAAGCTGCTTGACATCCTCCTGGATCCACTTTCTCACTTATATTCACATTATACATATTATTTTTTGTCATATGGATTGTCTATGTTGTATTTTCATTATGTTGTTACTCTGAACACACAACATCTATTGCACGTCTCTCCATCCTGGAAGGGCAATCCCTCCTCTGTTGCTCTTCCTGAGGTTTCTTAAATTTTTTTCCCTGTTAAAAGGTTTTTTTGGGTTTTTGTGAGGGTCGCACTGTAAAGGACAGAGGGTGTCGTATCCTGTACAGATTGTAAAGCCCCCTGAGGCAAACAGAACCACATCAGTTTTCAGTATGTTTAACGGTCCCGGAGACTGTCAAACAGAGGTTGTAAACACAAAGTGCTGGGACTTTTTAATGATACGTATAGCGGGGTATCGTCCGCAAAACAATGGAGGGAGATGTTGTGCTTCCGAGTGAGATGAAGGGTCCCAGTGGGAGCATAGAAAGGGAGAAGAGGAGAGGAGCCGATCCCTACTCATAACCATTGCAACTAAATACTTAACCCAAATCCTTAAAGGCCCAGTGTGTAACATTTAAGGGATCTACAGCTCTAGACATTCGCGTTTTCACGTCGGCGACCGTAGTTCTGCTACACGCTTGGCACACGGGAGAGGTTGCGATCTGCATCCTCACCGCAACATGTTGGCAGATGTTACACACTGCACCTTAAAGAATAACTATGTAGAGACAGCCAGTCTTCTCTCTGATGGTCTCGTTTAGTTATGTAGGTCATATAGAGGCATCAGTATTAAAGTGAGACTGTTTCATAACCAGTTAAAACACACACACATTTAAAATGACTGATGATCCAATCAAGGATTCTATGGACTACTGGTGTCGGTGAAGCTACCTGATCCGTGCACCAGACAGCACGTTGAGCCCAAACACCAGACCTGGCCAGGGTAAGTCCCCCAACACGGGGTCTCTGAGCATGTGGAAGGCGTCGCTACGAGGCAGGTGGCAGGTGGTGTTGGCGACCATCACCGAGGGAACAGCTGACATATAACCATCAATGAGGCCGTCGTACCTGCCAACTCTGAAGAATGCTGGAAAATGTACAAACACACTTTACTTTACGTTATAACTAGAACACTATGGGCATAATACATGTCCATCGATATATATTGTACAGTTGTGACATCGCAAAGTAACAGAAATGTTGACGGCTTGTTTCCGAAGTATTTATACAGCACTTAAACCTGTTTTATAATAAAAAATAGAGATGAAAATCTCACTTTTTACAATATGTATTATTTAATACACACAACCAGGGTCGGAAATTAGCACCCGCCACCCGGTAAATTGTTGACATTGGCGGGTGAAATCATCAGGACCCCGCCACTTTGGCATATTATTATGAGATGTTCACGGTCTGCTCAGCAAAAGGACAATTGGATGAAGGTAAATTACAACGTTATCATGATGTGTTCAAATATTATCTCGTAAAATTAAGTTTTTGGCGAGAAACTTGAATAAATCCAGTTGTTTGAAGGAGATGTTTTCACATCAATATAAAATAAATAGAGAGAATTATGACCTGTTTAACTTCATAACAACTACCAAGATTTTTTTTAATCAAAGCAAATATTTAAATAATCATGAGTTTTTATGCAAATAACCATAGATGACAATAACAAAGTACAGTACTGTGTACACTACCCTCCCTCCCCCAAAAAATAGGGCTCCCCCAGAAGTTACGGTGTAATTTGAACGCTGTAATTTACCGTATATATACTGTTTTTCATGTAAAATATATCGAACATTGCATGACTTTAGGGAGGCTGTGGCTCAAAGGGTAGAGCAGGTTGTCCACCAATGGGAAGGTCGGTGGTTCGATCCCCGGCTACTCCGGGTCACATGTCGATGTGTCCTTGAGCAAGACACTTAACCCCAAATTGCTCCCGAAGGCATAACCATCGGTGTGTGTGAATGAGTATTTAGATTAGATCCTGATGGGCAAAGTTGGCACCTTTGTAGCCTCTGATAACAGTGTATGAATGGGTAAATACCGACATGTAGTGTAAAGAGCTTTGAGTGGTCGGAAGACTAGAAAAGCGCTATATAAATACAAGTCCACTTACTTCAAATCTAAAATGTTATCCCTTCATTTAGCGTATTTTGGTGAGGAAAAGCGGCCATGGTCATTTTCAAAGGGGTCCCTTGACCTCTGACCTCCAGATATGTGAATGTACACACATAGGCAAAATTGTTGGTACCCTTCCGTTAAAGAAAGAAAAACCCACAATGGTCACTGAAATAACTTGAAACTGACAAAAGTAATAATAAATAAAAATTCACTGAAAATTAACTAATGAAAATCAGCTATTGTTTTTGAATTGTGGTTCAACAGAATCATTTTAAAAAACAAACTGATGAAACTGGCCTGGACAAAAATGATGGTACCCCTAGAAAAGATGTAAAATAATTTGACCATAGGGACATATTAAACTAAGGTGTGTCCTGTAAATAGCATCACAGGTATCTTCAAACTTTTAATCAGTCAGTCTGCCTATTTAAAGGGTGAAAAGTAGTCACTGTGCTGTTTGGTATCATGGTGTGTACCACACTGAACATGGACCACAGAAAGCTAAGGAGAGAGTTGTCTCAGGAGGTTAGAAGGACAATTATAGACCTTCATGTTAAAGGTAAAGGCTATAAGACCATCTCTAAGCAGCTTGACGTTCCTGTGAATACAGTTGCACATATTATTAAGAAGTTTAAGGTCCACGGGACTGTAGCCAACCTCCCTGGACATGGCCGCAAGAGGAAAATTGATGACAAATCGAAGAGACGGATAATACGAATGGTAACCAAAGAGCCCAGAACAACTTCCAAAGAGATTAGAGGTGAACTCCAAGGTCAAGGTACATCAGTGTCAGATTGCACCATCCGTCGCTGTTTGAGCCAAAGTGGACTTAATGGAAGACGACCGAGGAGGACGCCAAATCATAAAAAAGCAAGACTGGAATTTGCCAAAATCCATATTGACAAGCCACAAAGCTTCTGGGAGAATGTCCTTTGGACAGATGAGACAAAACTGGAGCTTTTTGGCAAGTCAAATCAGCTCTATGTTCACAGACGCAAAAATGAAGCATCCAAAGAAAAGAACACTGTACCTAATGTGAAACATGGAGGAGGCTCGGTTATGTTATGGGGCTGCTTTGCTGCATCTGGCACAGGGTGTCTTGAATCTGTGCAGGGTGCAATGAAATCTCAAGACTATCAAGACATTCTGGAGCGAAATGTGCTGCCCAGTGTCAGAAAGCTTGGTCTCAGTTGCAGGTCATGGGTCCTCAAACAGGATAATGACCCAAAACACAGCTAAAAACACCCAAGAATGGCTAAGAACAAAACATTGGACTATTCTGAAGTGGCCTTCTATGAGCCCGGATCTAAATCCTATTGAACATCTGTGGAAGGAGCTGAAACATGCATTCGGAGAAGGCACTCTTCAAACCTGAGACAGCTGGAGCAGTTTGCTCACGAGGAGTGGGCCAAAATACCTGTCGACAGGTGCAGAAGTCTCATTGAGAGTTACAGAAATCGCTTGTTTGCAGTGATTGCCTCGAAAGGTTGTACAACTAAATATTAAGTTAAGGGTACCATCATTTTTGTCCAGGCCAGTTTCATTAGTTTGTTTTTTAAAATGATTCTGTTGGACCACAATTCAAAAGCAATGTCTGATTTTCATTAGTTAATTTTCAGTGAATTTTTATTTATTATTACTTTTGTCAGTTTCAAGTTATTTCAGTGACCATTGTGGGTTTTTCTATCTTTAACGGAAGGGTACCAACAATTTTGCCTACGTGTGTAAATGGGTTCTATGGGTACCCACGAGTCTCCCCTTTACAGACATGCCCACTTTATGCTAATCACATGCAGTTTTTGAAGGCATTATAAATGTGTTATTTTCTCCTATTCTAAAAATTATGTATTTGAATATTTCTGCATACTGAGGTCCCTAAACTGTCTTGAATTACATAAATTGGGTATCACTGTAAAGCTGAAACTCTTGTGGATCAAATGAGCCCAACTGTATTCATGTGTGATGATGTTAGTCCCCATAGGAGACATTTCATTGTAGTGATTATCTTAAATACCCATCTTTTATTGCTTTCTTATTCAATGAACTTTCATATTGGTTGTTTTGGTGTGCATTAGTCTCTCAATCCATTTTTAACATTCTACATTTTTTGTCTATCGTCTGTCCAGCACTTTGAATTGCATTTGACTTATTTGAAATGTGCTATATAAATAAAGATTGATTGATTGATACATTAAATTACGTTTACATACTTCCATAACCACAACACAACAGTTGTGATTTTTCTTATGATAATATGAGATAATTATATTTCATGTGCTCTTGTATTCATATAATTTGATGTAAACTTTTATCCACGTTTTAAAAAGTTACAAAAACTACAAAGTTACACTGCAACAGGAAATAAACTGGGACACATTAAGAATGTTTATGTTTAAATCCGTGTAATGGTCTAAACATTGTATACTTGTGACATCACAAATGGACAGAAATCCCGACGGCTTGTTTCAAACGCACAATTTCTGAATACGTGCTGTGCGTGTTTCTCCGTATATTGAACGTTTCAATACTTTCACAGTATTTATATAACCTGCTTTATACTCTAACAGACATGACAATCTAATTTTTTACAATATGGGACCTTTAAGAAACTAGAAAAAGAAGTGAGACAAACGGCAGGTCTGTAGTCCAGAATATGGCAATGAAGTGTTTATTTTGTCTTCTGTTGACAAAGAAAAAAAAAAAACCTTTACAAAGTAATAATTCAACACCAGACTCAAACTGTTTCATACTGTCTGTTACCAAAGACTGCAGAAATGAGATGATGGAGCATACTTCACCATGTAGAGAGAGGGGGGGTCAGGGGTGCTACATTAACATGTTAACAGGGTTGGCTCAGTGTGGAACTCAGCTTCGTTCTTCAACACGTGGAAACGAAGAAGTTGGTGATCAGACATACAGAAGATCAAAGACAATGTTATGTTACACCTCCCAGGTCACGCTGTGAAGGGGTGGGGGCGGGTAGGGTATTTTGGCGTAGTTTCAGCAGTCCTTATTTCGTTTTTATAAAGGACATTTTTTAGAATATGTCTCCGCTTTTGTTCCGCCACCGAAAAAATTAGTGTGGCCATAAAAAGTGTTTAAGCAGGGTAGTGCAGTGGAGACAACAGACGGTGCAGGATGTTGGAGGCCCGTACTGCTCTGAGAACTACACTTCAGCTGGGGTGTCTTTTTCAACCACACCACTGAGCTGGAGGGTTCAATACTGACTAAATTCTTAGCACTAAGGTCAACTTACTCGAAATGTCTGCGGCTTTCAGCCACAATCTCATGGTCTTTACGGGCGGATGTATTTGTTAAAGGTCCCATATCGTGCTCATTTTCAGGTTCATACTTGTATTTTGTGTTTCTACTAGAACATGTTTACATGCTGTAATGTTCAAAAACCACATTATTTTCCTCATACTGTCGGCCTGAATATGCCTGTATTTACCCTCTGTCTGAAACGCTCTGTTTTAGCACATTTCGACGGAATTGCGTTCCTAGGCAACAGCTTGGGTCCATGTTTACTTCCTGTCAGCTGATGACATTCACATACGCTGCAACCAGGAATAAACTGGGACACATTTAGAATGTTTACGTTTCAAACTGTGTAAAGGGTCTAAATATTGTATATTTGTGACATCACAAACGGACAGGAATCCTGACGGCTTGTTTCAAATGCAGAGTTTCTGAATACGGGCTTTGGGTATTTCCCTGTGGATTGAGCATTTCGATACTTTCACAGTATTTATATAGGACTAAATCCTGCTTTATAATAAAAAAAAACATAAATCTTACTTTTTTATAATATGGGACCTTTAAGTTGAAATGAAGATGGTTCAGTTCTTATTTAGAGCCCGACTAATACTGGAATTTGAGGCAGATATACGGATATCTATACTGTATATTGGATGGTTACAAAAACTTGATAACAGTTTGATCAATATTAATTTTACATAAACACATTTTGGATAAGGATCCCTTAAATTTGTTAATTTTTTTGTGAGCCAATGATGCGGTGACATTTTACAGTTGAAACCTGTCAGCACTCTCTGGTGGACAAACGATGCCAAGGCAACATTGTGTCTGTAGAAATTCAACTCATTCTTGGATTCTCACCCAAACGGTCCATGGTGGTAGTAGTAGTGGTAGTTCTGGAGCTTTCAACTGTATCGCATGATCTTCCTCAGCAGATGAAGTTTGCCCCCGTTGTCATGAATTCTAAATGTTCAAAATTCATTTTTGAACATTTAGTATATTAAAGACTTGCTGCTCGTGTTGGCTGAAAAGTTGAGATCGAGAGACTGCTGCGGAAGGTTTGATACAAATGGAAAGCTCCAGAAGAGCTACTAAAAGGACCTTGTGGTGCGATGTTTTGCCAATTCCTTCAAAACATATCTTTGGCATTTTCTATAAGACAAGTTCTTGTTACTTGGTGGCCGCCGTATTCAGAGATACCATCTGCAATACACCGATATAGGACGAAAATTTCCATTTTTAAACGTGGTTCTTAAAGGGGACATATCATGCTCATTTTCAGGTTTAGCGCCAGTCTCTTTAATGCCCGGTTCAGACTACACGATATCAGGACGATTACAGCCCGACACGGCTGTCGTAGGGTGTTGACTCGGATCAGGAACGATAAATGAGTGTCGTGTGCGAAAATCATTGGTTTTTATCTCGTGTAGCGTGTCGTAGTACGCGACGACCGACGCCATGTCTGGGACGCCTCACGACATAAAGTCTAACACGCTTGATTTTATTTACTTTTTTGCTTTTCACGACGTGTTCTGTCACGGCCGTCAATTTGACCGGCTGAGCACAGACGCACACAACTGTAAACAGAAGGCTACTTATTATGCAGAATGATATCATCGGACCTTCCCAGCGCAACTGCTGCCGGACCTCGCGGTAGGATATTCATTCTAGGTTGTGTCGGAGTAAAAAAAAAAACACCACCGCCGTTGCGTCTTTGCGCATGGAGCATCCCGTTGCGTGCCTGCTTTCGCTTCTCTCCCTGTGAATTATATTTTTACTGTTTTCCCCCTGGAGCCTCGTGGGCCCCTTTACATGATCAAGCCCGGGTGGCTTGAGTCCATATATTAAAGACGGCGGTTCCGGAAGAGTGTGTATTGTCGGAACAGGGGGGCCGACGTGTAATCGGTCAGATGTCGCGGCCAAGTCAAGACAATAATGTATGACTCTCAATCGTCTAATCTGACATAGTGACCGTCGTAACCGTCAAAAATATCGTTTAGTCTGATCCTGGCATAAGCCCAGCCTGCTCTGATTGGCTTGCGAGAACGCCTGCATGTGACATAGGAAGGGGAGCCACATCTGATTGGCTTGTTGAATCACTGGTTTTCTGATCCAGTCAGCCCACAATACACTGACTGGGTTGTCTTATTTCACACTTTTTTTGTGGGATGGTAGACACTCCAGATACCCAGATGTGCACAAGCACTGGAAAAGTTGAGTTTTTCATGATACATTCCCTTTAAAGAATTGGGACATTTTTGCAGTTGATAAACTTGTCAGCGCTATCTGGTGGACAAATTATGCAGCAACACTGTTTCTGAAGGAGCATATATTTCTGGATACACATTGATCTAAATCTCCCAGCATGTATAAACCAACACTGATGCATGGGTGAAGTGGCCGGTATGGTATCGATTTATCAGTCAGGTTCTCATTATTAACACTTTTAAAGGAGTTATACAATGTCCTATCAATGAAAGTCATGTAAAACATTGAAACCCAGATTATTTAGCACAGGAAATGAATGTATCCAGTCACCAACATCATGCTGTTCACTATCTGCTCCATCAGTGGAAAGCTGCCTGCAGCGCCGTTTCACAAAAGCAAAAGCCGCCGTGTTACCCGCTCTGGTCATCATCATGCACATGGGAACTAGATGGAAGTTACATTATTTTGTCCACATCTGTATTTTGTAGGCGAAGGCCATGCAGATGGAGAGGACAGGGTTTCGGGGTGCAGTCGGTGGGATTAAGCCTCACAGCTTCAGCGAGTTGTGCTTGAAATTGTCGACGATGAAAGGAGATGTGCTTCATCGCGTTCGTTCTTTTGTGGAGGGACAGTGAGATGAAACCTCAGCAGCCAGGACAGGCACCAGACAGTCCTCGCAGCTCAGTCTTTTAGTGCGTAATGGGCAAAGCTTTTTGTTGAACATGACCCCCACCGCCAGTCACAGTGGGTTATTTTACACAATGATGTCAAGGCAGCCACAAACATTAGCAGATCTTTTGGATTCCATATTTCAGTCGGACTTGATAGGACTGATATGAAAGTGGGGGACAAAAACACCATTCAGGAAATGAAAAAAAACATTTGTAATCTCTTCAGTCAGAATGTAAAGTGAAAAAGAAAGAAAGAAAAAAGAACTCAAGGCACAAATAAATCCTGCTAAATAAAAATACTAGTAGTCCAACGGTGAGCGCGGCGTGTCGACAGATGGTCATGTGATGATGACAAAGGGGCTGCAGCAGGGAACGGGTGGAATGTCAACCTGCGCTCATACTGGGGACCCACTGACACGACCAGAAACCAAGGATGAGGACAAACTATTCAGCAAAGTGATCCAGTTCTGGACCAGAGTTTTGGCTTTCGGCCATGCAAACGAGATAACTAAGCAGATCCGTGAGAAGAACGGGACGCGGCCTTGCCTCCTTAACACCTCTCCGTGCTGGGAAACCCCCTCTCACATGAACTCCTTCTGACGCTGCTCTCAATTCAATACTTGTGTGATGGAGACGTGTTTAGCCTCATCTACTAACTTACAGCGGTTTTACCCATCCTGGACCGGTCTAGTATACACCTTGATCAGCTGATCGCTGACAGAAGTGAGCAGCCACTTCTCAATAATACTCATCTCACTGCTACTCCGTCACTAACGGGCCTCATTCTCTTCTCTTCTCTTCTCTTCTGCAAGAACGTGGTGCCGCCCTGCCGGGAACCACCAACACTTCTCCCACAACAGTTCTCCAGACAGGACAGAACACGACCAACCATCAGACATGACCGCTGACTTCTCTCATCATCATCATCCACGTGCTATGAAGGGTTGAACACAAGCCAGACTGGTTCAGCCACGTCAGGTAAACGTATACCATCGCTGCTGCAAGGTCTCTTGGGAAAAGGTGGAGGGGGGGGGCTTAAAGACTGCCTTTCCCAGAAGTCTTTGCAGTGTTTGTGCGGAGGAACCCCCCGGCGTACTGACTGACAATGTAATGCTAATGAAAACATCACTCTGGCCATTTCATACCTGAAGCTACTGTCCTTCATCTTCCTCATCCATCATCGGCGGTCATCCACCCGCTCTAATAAAAAAGGTGCGTCAACAGACGGCACACGTTTCCACACGGCGCTAGCTCTGTATGTGTGCAGCACCGAAGTGAAAAGCGGTGCCAAATGAACGAGGTTGGTTATGATTGGTTGGTCCCAGTACTGACGGGAAGGACACAGCGAGAACTACACGAGAGCAGAAGACCCCCTGGACACTGTGTGACGCCATCGTGCAGCTTCACCGTAGGACACACACAAGACGGCTTCGATGCGGTCGGCTCGCCGCGAGCGGGACCGTATCGCATCGATGCCGAGGCACGTCACAATGCTCGGTCGATCACAGCGCTACGACGGGAAATAGAAAACACAATCGGGGGCTGCGAGCAATAACTAAATCTGCTGATTATTTTTCTCCATTGATCCATTCAGCGTTTGGCCTTTAAAAATGAGTCCAATGTGACGTCTTCAATTTGCTCGTTTTGTCTGACAAACAGTCCAAACCGCATGCTAGTTTTGGGATTCGGGAGAGAGTTGTTTATGTTAGCTAATATTTTTTGGATGGATTTTTTGAAGAGGAAAAAGGGGTATAGTTCCCCTTTAAATGGACCTTGTGGTGAGTTTGTTTCTCAACGTTTTACTACATTACAAAATGACACTATATATATATATATATATATATATATATATATATATATATATATATATATATATATATATATATATATATATATATATATATATATATATATATATATATAGTGTCAGAAGTGTCATTTTGTAATGTAGTAAAACGTTGAGAAACAAACTCACCACAAGGTCCATTTAAAGGGGAACTATACCCCTTTATATATATAAATATATATATATAATATATATATATATATATATATGTATATATATATATATATATATAATATATAATATATGTACAGATCTGTCAGTGTGTTTCTTATTCCGATTGGTTGGTTGGTTGGTAGATGTGGGTCTCTGCAGCGGTCACAACAGAGACTGTTTGGTTCTTACAGGTCTTTGGTCAGCGAAGCTCTAAATATGGGCCACCGGAGGACGAGTGTCACAGTGAGATGAAGGACCACAGCTTGGAACTAAGACCAAAAAAAAAAAAAATCACACAGTGTATAGGAAGGCATCATGAAGCAAGTCAACAAGATGAAATCGTCTGATCGGACAGGAAGTAAGGTTCTGGGTCACAAATGGCCAGAGTTGTGAATCAACATCTCAGGACAACGTCCCTGACAATACAACTTACTTACTCATGGTCAAATTCAAAAAACGTAGAGATGTTAACAGCGAACATCTGGTTCGAAAAAGAATCTGCCGAGCGTTTCTCTCCGTCTTTATATAGTGCTCAAAGCTTTTTAAGAAATGAAACTTTTCACAGCGTCGTGTGCCATTCAAGAACGAGCAGGAGCTTTCAGCTGTGGAGCAACTGAAGGCTAAAGGTTCTCTCATTCTGGCCCTTCTGACAAGCTTAGAAAAATTTAAAAATATAACACTACAAGTCCAGACACACAGCATCCAGCCCCAAAATCCCCATGCTTCAGCGCATGGTACAGTACAATGAAAAAGCTTTTTTTTATCACATGGTCCAGCACTAAATCATTAAGAATAAAAATCATAAAAAAAATCTAAAAAATAAAAACACATCTGAGACAAAAAAGAAAAAAATATACACTCTCACATTGAAACCTGTGATAAAGCACGTCGTAATGGCCGAGCGCGCTCCCCCGTATGGAGGGAGCGCCTCTAACTCTTTTCACACAGTGCACCTCAAAGAGAAAAATAAAGCACAACAAAAAAAAAGGCTAAATTAAGAATATACACATCTCTAACTGGTGAAATAATTTATGTTTGAAAAAGAATCTGGTAAACAAAAATAAATTAAGGCATGCAAAAGATAATGTCAAATCTTAAAGATTTGGATACTTCTGGGTTTTTCTTTTAAGCCAAACATCCTATATACTGTTAGAAGATCTTCCCTGTTAGGGAAGACACCACTCACTCTTATTAAATCCTTAGAACGAAAGGTAGCTGCCAAAATAAAAATTCAAACCCCACTGGAATATCACTGTAATATGCCCGAGCAAGTTTCAAGGCCCATATTTACATATTTGTGTTCTTGTGTTCGAGCTTTTTAAGAGGCCGATATTTACATACATGTTCATGCGGATTTCAGCAGCAGTGCAGAGAAAAACAAAAGCAGCCAACACTTTGAGTGACACAGACAAGGAGTGCTTCTTCAAACATCCTCAATCAGAAGAAAAAAAATAAATAGCACGTATCAAAAAAGAAAAAAGAAAAAAGAAGAACATTATAATGTCAACCTCGCTCAGATCCCTACCCCCCCTGTGGCCCTAAACTAAATGATATGTATAAAACAAAATGATAGTAGAAAGTGAGACAACAACTTTGTGTGTTGGCTTTGTAAGGTGACGGTGATACATCAGAAGTGAAGCAGTGCGGCGCCGAGCCGAGGGAGCTGTGGTTCTGCCACATTAAGGCTTTTGAGATGCTGCTGCTCCCTCCAACCTAAACCAACTCATGTCATCTTGTAGTAGTTAAGCCGGCACGGACAAAAAAGACATGCAGCAACTCACCCATCACACACACACACACACACACACACACACGCGCTCATTCACTCACACACACAATCAACAGTTCACTTTGAGAGACTCGCCACTGCCTCTTCATTTTTTCCTCTTTTTTTTCGGTTTAATTTTTTTTTCTTTTTCTCACTAACATTTCTTGGCAGCATTACATGGAGCGCCTCTTCACCCCTCTCGGCCTGTGCCCCCCCATCCCTCCTCACCTCCTCCGCTGCACCGCCGCTCTGAACGGGGGCACTGGGAGGCCAGGCCGGAGGGGAGCTGGGGTGAGCAAGTGGGGGGGTGTGGAGGAGAAGGAGGAGGAGGAGGAGACGGGGTTGGTGGAGGTCGGCGGTGGGGGGGGGTGGGGGCAGTTCAGTAGTCTGCGATAGGGGCGAGCTCGGGGTTCAGGTCCACCGTGATGTTCTTGTAGAGGCTGCTGAGGGAGGTGTGGGGGCTGTAATGGAGGTTGTTGAGGCCGTCCAAGTGTTGCCGCTCTTTGGAATACCTCAGCAGTTTATACCTACAAAAAAGCACAGTCACACACTTCTTAGATCAATATCATCATTCTGCCCTATTCTCCTACAGGACGTACACCTGTGGGCTGCTTTAACCTGCGTCTATCTCGAGGATTGATAATATATACTGTACATACACGGCACTGCTACACATGTTACACTACCACCACTGTGGCTCTCAGCTGTTTTAAAGATTTGTGTGGAACTGATGGGCTTGCTGCTCACAAACATATAGTTTCATTAAAAAAAAAAAAAAGCCTCAGTAATTTCCTCAAACAGCTGCTTACTGAAGCTTTTATCAAACGCCACTCAAACAGGAGGAAAACGGTGCATTTGTTGGGGACTAATCCACATGTGGTGCTAGCGGGGCAGTTAAGCGTAACAATTAGGGATGCTAATTTTGAAAAATGTTCTTAAGTGACAACCGACCCTCATTAAGAGTTGCTCATTGGCGCATGATGCCTAAATGGCTCGACTTCCGTCTGGAAAAGTACCAGGATCTTGGCGGAGTAGCGTCCGCTCGGTCACATGACTCGGGCACGGGGTCCTAACGTCACGCCGTCGTCACGGCTTGCTCTCCAGCTCTCGGTCTGGGTCTCACTCACATGAACGGAGGAAGGGAAATAACTCTGGATTTGGCTTTTAGTGCGTTTTACAACTTTAAACACTTTATTTTTTTAAATAAAAGACTATTTAGGGGTTTGTACTGGGAAGTTGATTCCCCTCAAAAAAAATTATCCGCCGAGTTACAAATGTCTCTTTCCCGATGTAGGTCTATGAGAAAAAGTATTTTTGAGTCCAATGGCATCATGTGACGGACACGGCAGTTGCAGTACCGCCGTTTGGCCACTACGAAAGTCCGGATCGACGACCGGCGCACTAGCCATGGAGCAAGCCCCCAGGAAGCGCGCCGGTCGTCGAAACCTGCATATACACGCTAATTTTGGTGGAAAAAGGGTATATGTGACATACTGTAGTTCAAATGAATGTAAAGACTCAACTAATTTTTTCATTGTTCCTTCTTTACAACAGAGACTTTATTGTAGATCTGAGATCTTACCTCCCGAGGAACTGGACCTCTCCTCTGTGGTGGTGAGGAATGGACTTGTACTTGCCGATCTCTCCCTCCGGTCGCGTGACATTCAGACCAGCGTAGTGAACCCTGAGAAGAAACCAGGCTGCATTACTGTTTACAGCATTAAACCACCAATGTATATACAGTATATAACCAACCTCGACCCATTTGTTTCATGAGCTTCAGTTTAACTGAACACTGTATAGAGTCTACCAACCATCTGCCGATAGGAACATGACCAATATATCTACTTACAGGTTTGTCTGTTTTATAGGTGCTAAATTCTTAATTCAGAGCTTTTGATTGAGGGATTGCCTCCACGTGGCTTTCATGGAGGTCAGAGTTCAAGGGATCCCTTTTGAAAATGGCCATTACAGTTTTTCCTCGCCAAAATTTTGCCCGACTTTGGAGCTTTATTTAGCCTCCTTCCCGACAAGCTAGCATGACACGGTTGGTACCAATGGATTCCTTAGGTTTTTTCTAGTTTCATAGGATTTTTACTCTAGCTCTAAAACTGAACCTGCTACAGCCTGTGAAAGACAGTAAAGTCGGTCAGGATCGCTAGGATTAAAAATCTCAATACTTATCGAATCGGCATCCAAGTATAGTGATAATATCGAATCGGGAGATACGTGTATCATCCCAGCCCTACTAACATGAATGCGTGGCCGGCCCGGCTATGTCAACAAAGCACAGAGAAGCTCTGAGACTTCATTCTCTGCTCAGGTAGACATTAGTCCTCTATATCTTTACAGAGACAAAAGCTGTTGATGATATATTATTGATGTGATATCTGAGACTCAGGCAGACATGTCTCCTCTACATCTTTACATAGACAATAGTTGATGATATATTAATGCTGTGAATAACAGTTGCTCGCAGTCAGCTGAAAGTCCAAAGCAGTCTGTTGAAACTGTTCTGGACAAAAAGGCTGATAAAATGTTGAAGGTCAATTCCCGCAGAATGGGAAAGAATTTCACAGTTCATCACGTGACTGGGAGGGGACAGGAGAAGAAGTCAACAGGAGTGGAGCGGGACGGGAATCCTAATGACAATAGGTCAGTAGAGATGCATCGGTCGCCAGTCTCAGATGAAGCTGATTCTGGGCCGCAAAAGGCAGCACCGACAGTAACCAACTACTGTCACAGTACCACACGGTGTCATTTCTGAGCATACAATTGAATTATCCATTAAAGAAAAGTTACAAAAAGTTTTTTTTTTACGTTGTCAATTATAGTTCTCAGAAGAAAGAAAATATGAATCGGCCAAGAAAATTGCAATCGGTGCATCTCTAGTTGTAATATGAATAAACACAGGAACGAGATGGGACGAGATCGGGACGGGACAGGAGTGTTTTTGTGGGGAGTGGGATGTGACCGGAGTGAAGATCCCACTCCCGTGTCTCCCTCTAATTAATAAACACAGGCCCGGGTGACTAAACGGAGAGAAGACATTCATGTATGCCTAAATGCGGGAAAATAATTGAAGCTAGAATCTATTTAGTCCTGTAGATGTTTCCACACTAGGTTCACTACGATACTGTCCACAAACACCTTGTGCAGATACCTTCGGTAGGTTACCATGGACACCACAGGGAGCCCTGTGTAGTGGTCTGCTGTTGTATGACATTCAGAAAAAAAAAAAAGTACAACATCACACTGGTTATAAACTGGACCTCACAAATGTATCATGATGTTAATCTTCATCCATTCTATTATATATTGGTATATTCCTTGATGACATTTTTATATGATATCTTAGCATATATTTTTCTACATATCTTTCTTGATATCTTAACACATTTTGTCTACTATATTTCCTATGATATCGTTATACATTTTTCTATGATTTTTTTTATGGCATTTTCACTATACACTCTGGAAAAAGTTTTTACTGCCTTACAGGGTTATTTCTACTTTATTCCCTCTATTTTGGGATTTTTTCCTGTGCTCTTTGTTAGTGAGAGGTATTTTCAGCCCAGGAGCCACTGAGCATTCATGAGGTTATATTGTACAGTTTGTAAGCATAGATGTATTTATGTCTTTCCTCAATAGAGGCTATAGAAAATGTATATCAATTATGTGTTATTGAGGAGTGTGTCACCATTCTATTTTTATGGAGTGGCTTTTGCCATGTGGGCTTTCAAGATTATTTATATATATATATATATATATATATTTCATTGTATTGCTGGTGGTTTCTGACTGTCTTGACCACGCCTCTGTTGTTGCGAGACGCTCCTGGCGGTGCATCCACAGATGATTCCTATTATGTAATCATGTAGTCCCTTTCCTGATTGGTTGTCTGTGCCTCACCTGAAATATTTAAAACTGGCATTACGTCTTGAGTGATGACGGCTTATAGCTGAAACTCATTCGTTAGTTTGCCCAAAATAAACTAAAAAAAGACTTTTTATCTGTGAGTGCCGGTGATTTGTTTCTTCAGTATAATAATCTTTATTATCATTGTTACATTTTTGTCTGTTAGCATTCTTCCAGCCATTTGTTTAGCGTCAAGCTGAACCTGAAGCTCAACCTGGTGAAAACCCTCCCTCCCAAAACATAAAAACACAACCCAGTGAGTAACTAAATGAAGGGGTCTGACTAACCTGTTCCACAAGTCATCATCCTCTCCTCCCCAGCCCCAGAATGCGTTGGGAAAGCCATTAATCTTGCGGAACTGCTCCACAGCAAGTCCACTCACGCCACCAAAGAACTCGCTGTATGGAAGACTGGAGGAGACGACAGCAGACAGACAGAGTTAAAACACGGGTCGACAGTCGATCAGAGCCCCGTTTCACAAAGCAGAGGAGTACGTTAGATGAGGGAATCTGGATTTTCAGTTCCAGGTAGAGAGGCAACTTAAACTCTGGGTCAGTTACCATGGCAACGGACTCTGTGAACCCAACGTACTCGCTGGCAGGTTTCCTTTGTCTGTCTCCTCCCTCTCACAGAGCCAGAAACGCTGCTTTCATTTCCTCATTCATTCAGTCAAAAGTTTGACTGTGTGTCACATATTAGTTTGTTACTCAGGACAGTCAGAGGTTACTGTCGGTCATTTCTTTGAACATTCAAATATCTAATCTATAGAAATATATAGAATAAAACCTCTGCATGTCCTTCTTTATAACACAGTGACTCTGTGAACACAGACAGCTGTCAGTCTGTTAGAGCAGCTCCACTAACATGTTTATCGCTCATCGTGTGTAATCTCAGTTTAAATAGTAAAATCATTGACCTCCATCAATAATGTGATTGGTCACACTGATGCAACATAATTCCTCTAATATTATAGATTATATGTTAACATTTCTGAGTGAGCAGGATGGCGGTGAAGCTGCAGAATGGAGTTAGAAAGACAGTTTTGTAAACAGAACAGGTTTTAAAGGTCCCATATCGTGCTCATTTTCAGGTTGTTACTTGTATTTTGTGTTTCTACTAGAACATGTGTACATGCTGTAATGTTCAAAAAACACTTTATTTTCCTCTTACTGTCTGCCTGAATATACCTGTATTCACCCTGTGTCTGAAACGCTCCTTTTTAGTGTATTTCAACAGAATTGCAACGGAATTGTGTTGCTAGGCAACAGTTTAGGTCCATGTTTACTTCCTGTCAGCTGATATCATTTACATACACTGCAACAGGAAATAAACTGGGACACATTTAGAATGTTTACGCTGAAAACCGTGTAATGGTCTAAATATTGTATATTTGTGACATCACAAATGGACAGAAATCCTAACGGCTTGTCTCAAACGCACAGTTTCTGAATACGGGCTTGTGTGTGTTTCTCCGTATATAGAGCGTTTTGATAGTTTAACAGTATTTATATAGCACTTAAACCTGCTTTATAATGTAAAAAGACATGCAAATCTCACTTTTTACAATATGGGACCTTTAAAACTCCATTTTGATGACACACTCACATGTACATGTATTTGTCCAGCTTGGCAGCAAAGTGGCGCGGCATCTGACCACAGCCGTAGTAGTTGCGGTCGTTCTCGGGGATGTGGTCGACGTCGTGGAAGATCAAGCAGTCCCAGTCCAGGTCCTTCATGGCCTCCAGGAATCCCACGTTAAACAGCATGGCTCTGTTGAAGGGCTGGCTCCCACTCTAAACACACACACACACACAATGAGTCAGCGAGCCTGCTGCTGCTATTAAACAAATGAAGAAGTCATGTATTTGTGTTTAATGTCAGGGACTTCCTTCACTAGCGAAAGTGCTTCTCACAATTTTTTTTAAAACAGCATGAGTTTAGAACTAAGGATGCTGATTTTGAAAATGTTCCTAAACCGATTACCGACCCTCGTTAACTGATTATTAACCTTGCATGCAGCGGTGCGCCAGCTGCAGTGTACGAGCACAAAAGACAACTGAGTCCCCAGTTCACCCGTCCGGGAGCGTTAGCTTAGCAGCTACGATGCTTTGTGTAGTGTCACGGACATGCAGCCATTTTCCCAGTAAAAGTCTCCACCGCACATTTAGTTTAGTTTAGCAGGCTGTCCGCTGTGTGTCTGCCCAGCGTAACTTTAGTGAGTGCCTGACAAACAGTGTGTTTGCGCTACGTTAGCAGCTCTAGCATTGCCGGAGGCTTCTTGCTCGCCGCCACACACACAGTCTGTCAGCGCGGCGTAACTTTAGCGAGTGTCCGACAGACCGTGTGTGAATGCGGGGTTGTTGGTGGAGTTATAGCTGTGAACGTAGGCGTAGCAGTGTGTGTACACTTTATTTGCCGGTGAATAAATGCTACGACTCCTCCGGTCCGAGTGACCAGAGCCAGCTTCCTGTATCCTGCAACTCCGGCTCCGCCTCCTAAGGTGAACCAGCTTTTCTCCTTAAAGAGACGAGCCGCTCCTCAGAGCCGCTCAGCTTTTTAATTCATTATTAATATTTATTTTAACCGTTTTAACCGATAGCGTTAATCGGTTAAAATGCTTAAAAAGGTCCCATATCGTGCTCATTTTCAGGTTCATGCTTGTTTTTTGTGTTTCTACTAGAACATGTTTACATGCTGTAATGTTAAAAAAACACTTTATTTTCCTCATACTGTCGGCCTGAATATGCCAGTATTTACCCTCTGTCTGAAACGCTCCGTTTTAGCGCATTTCAATGGAATTGCGTTGCTAGGCAACAGCTTGGGTCCATGTGTACTTCCTGTCAGCTGATGACATTCACGTACACTGCAACCAGGAATAAACTGGGACACATTTAGAATGTTTTACGTGTAAATCTGTGTAAAGGGTCTAAATACTGTGTATTTGTGACATCACAAATGGACAGAAATCCTGACAGCTTGTTTCAAATGCAGAGTTTCTGAATACGGGCTGTGTGTATTTCCCTGTGGATTGAGTGTTTTGATACTTTCACAGTATTTATATAGGACTTAAGCCTGCTTTATAATAAAAACAAACAAACATGAAAATCTCACTTTTTTATAATATGGGACCTTTAATGTCGGCTAACGGTTAGATTATTAACATCCCTAAGACATACAAAAGAATACAGTATACTGCAGTACACACACACACACACCAACAGACTGTACCTGTTCGATGACGTAGAAGGCAAACTGCAGCCGCTGTCTCTGCAGCATGGGGATTAGGTGTTGGAAGAGGATGGGGAGATGTTCGTGGCGGTTTCTAAATGGAATCAGTATGGCCACCTAAAGGACAAATACTAGAGTAAGAATCCAGCCACACTGTACTGGACCGACTTAAACGTGACAGAATTACTAGACCCTGTAAAAATGCATTAGCCCACCTTCCAGCGAGGTCTGCAGTCCTTTGGTTTCCAATGGCCTCCAAACTCAATGTCAAAAAACTTGGTGAACTTCAGTTCTATCTCCTCCATGGGGATCTCTGTCATGTTCACTTCCATAAGGCCCTCTGTGGAGAGTGTTTTGTATGGGGGGGGGACATTATTCCACTGATACACCAGCATCGCCAGACAACAACAACAAATCACTGTGCAGGAAAACACAAGCACAATCCAGCATTTCCGGAGAATCTTAAGCACTGATGCCCCGTTAACCCTGTCGGTGGTTGTCAGATGTGTGAGATACGCAAGTCAAACTAAATATTAATGTACTAAAACCTCCGTTATAGATGTTTATGGTAAAGATATAAAGATGCAAAGTTAGCTATGCAATTACACTGCCCTGACTCTAATGAGCCTGCATATGACACATTAAGAGAGAGCCACATCTGATTGGCATGTGGAATCACATGTTTTCTGATCCAGGCAGCCCACAATAAACCCACTGGACTGGTCTTATTTCACATTTATTGGGTTGGTGGCAACTCCAGATACCCAGATGGATGTGAACAAGCACTGGAAAAAGAGTTTTGAATGATATGTTCCCATTAAATGAATGATTCCCTGAAGTCACTGACACCCCTGAAACAACACTTCCCTGGTGTTAGGTTAGCAGTGTCTTACTCACTCATAGAAGGTAATCGCTGTGGGCAGGGGAGGTTCTGGGCGTAGGTGAAGTTCTCAGGGAGGTACGTGGTTGGCTGCACTAGGTATTCACTTGAGTTACTGCCATCAGGATAGTCTGCGGCAAAAAACAACCAACATCAGGCATAACAGTAGAAAGCACTTCATCTACATCCAACAATAGAGCTCAATGGATCACACCCACATTTCTATTAACTATATTTTCAGTCCAGGTTGAAAAGTATTGAAGTTACCCTTTAAGTACAGATTTGAGGTAGGCCTACTCGTACTTTCCATTTACTTATAGTTCCACTCCATTCCACTCCAGGGGGGGAAATAGTGGACTTTTTACAGCACTTCATTAATGTGACAGCTTTAGTTACTTTGCAGGATCAGAGCACAGCAAGGCGGTTCAATGAAACCAGCAATATAGTTCATCTTCATCGATCCCTCACCTGATCCGTACCTTCTTCATATCCAGACTTCGCACTAAATCCACTTTCTCAGTTAGTGATTTACATGTAGTGGCTGTGTTACACCATCTATTGATCCTGGTCCCATTTTATAGTGTTTATTACAACAGAAGTAATCCAGTAATTCTGTCTTCTGTCGAAATACTATGAGAGCAGAAATACTGCTACTACTAAGCTAGTAGTTAACAGTGCTGATCAAATGTTAGGCCTTAGGGGTGAATCTATATCTTCCCTACCGTTCATCCACATCCCCTGCTCTGCCACTCTCCACTCTGCTGAGGACTCCCTGAGCTAAACTAAACTAAGATAATCCAGCAGTTCAAACAGCTGTGTTGTCAGGGTTTGAATGCATGATCTTAATTTGTGAAGGGGGGGCGTGTTCAAGCTAAAACGGGGTGTTAAGTTGCTCTTTAAAGGGCCAGTGTGTAGGATATCTGGCAGCATCTAGGTTGCAGATTGCAACCAACTGAATCTTCTCGTGTGTGCCAAGCGTGTAGGAGAACTACGGTGGCTGACGTGGAAAATGTGAAAACGCTAATGTCCCTCTCTCTAGAGCCAGTGTTTGGTTTGTCCGTTCTACTGCAGACACACGGCGGTGCAACACGGCGGACTCCGTGAAGAGGACCCGCTCCCTACGTAGATATAAACAGCTCATTCTAAGATCGCGAAAACACAATGACTCTTGCCACATTCCTTACCAATCCTAGCTTTAATCTTCATATACTACATGTAGAATCTTTGTATTTAGCCTAAAAGACTGTGAGATAATCACCCGTGTCGTAAAGTGCATGTGTGTATCACTCACCGGTCCCGTTGAGTGTACTGTTCTTGTTGGTGTACAATCGAATCATCTGGCCGATGGTCCTCACATTGTCCCTCAACATGATGCCCTGAGCTTGCACCATGAAGAAGTATGTGTTGGCTGACAGAAAGACAGGAAAAAAAACATGTTGGAATTTGCTTTGCATTACATATACTTGATTACATTTGCTTTGTGTAGCACTGTAGCGACAGCCATTACATACCCCTTGCTTATTGTACAACATAACTTAACATGTAGATGTACTGTTGTTTCAGTCACAACAACAGATCTGATTCTCAAGCTCAGGCTGCAGCTGGAAACAGTGGAAGTCATTTATCACAACTACAGCAGCAACAACACAGAGGAGGACACTGGAACAACATTAATCAACAGATTGATATCTACTAGGGAAACCGATCTAAACGCACATTACATAGACAAAGAACACAATTTCTCGCTATGGCCTTTCTGAAATGAGCAGTGGTGAAAGTTATTATATTCTGTTATGATCAAGGAGTTGATATGCTAGTTGAACTTCCACTTGAAGTTCCACTTAAAGGTTTGAAATACTGAAGCGGGTACTGCATATATGTCACACCTGCCTAAAATTTGCAGTTTGTATATATATATATATATATATATATATATATATATATATATTCTTCCTTGTTTGAGAGGTGATCTAAACACTCGTGGGTTGTAAAAAAAGTTCCCAGTGCCCGGTTGGTTGGGAGGGACGGCACTAGGGGCGTGCGATATGACGATATTAGATCGCGAACGATTAAAATGTCTCTACGATCTGCCTTTTCAGCGAGATCATAGAACCGTGCTACAGTGTACATTGCAGTTGCTGGTAGTTTCAAGACGGCGACGTGCTTCAGTGCAGCGGCTCTTCGCTTCCTAGTTTAGTGCTTATTTGTGTGAATGTTGGATTTGCTTGTCGACTTTTGTCAGGCAAAGTATGTGTGTAGTCGCCAAGGCTTAATCAACGTGGGATTACAGCACAGTACCGCCATTACAGGCGACTTTCAAAGCACGCGCAACATACCGGCGGACATCGCCAGATCACCGGGGTCTACGTGGATTGTTATCGGCTCCGAGAAGCGACGTAAGCGGCGTAGAGAGAGGAAGCAGAAACGGGGAGGCCGGGCGGGGTTGCTGGCTAGGCTAAAGAAGCATCCACACAAACCACCGCTCCCAAGCAACTTTCTCTCCAACGCCAGATCCATTGTTCACAAAAAGGGACGAATTGGAGCTACAGAAGGCAGCTAAGAAGTCCGTCAGGACTGCTGCGTGATGTTAATAACGGAGACCTGGCTTCACCTGCTGATACCCGACGCTGCGGTGACCGAGGCAAAGACTCTGGTACGGTAAGAGCAACGGGGGACGGACTCTGTATTTATGTGCATAATGGCTGGTGTCCAAACAGCCGAATCACTGACAGTCACTGTTCCCCTGATCTAGAGGTTCTGTCAGTGATGTGTCGACCCTTCCATCTGCAGAGAGAGCTGACTTTAGTAATTATTACCTGTGGATCTGTGTCTAATAAGCCACCTGATTTACAACTCAGTTCCTTTAATGTCATGTAGCAAGAGTGCACTCTACTTGTTGTTTAACTTTTGAATCCAATGTTCATTTTGGGGATGGGATTTATGCAAAAGTCTAAACCAAGTCAAAACTCTTGTTGAATGTTCATACTTTGCAGAATTGCACACTTGATTAAAAATCTGTTTGGCCTTAATGATCTGTTATTCTTTTTCCTCATGTTTTATTAGCTTATAGGGCTGTAGTTTTTTAAAACCAGCATGAAAAAAAAAATCGTGAAAAGATCGTGGATCGTGATCCCGCCTGAAAGAAATCGTGATATGATATTTTTGCCATATGGCCCACCCCTAGACGGCACCCTGTACCGCCTGCCTGATGGTAACAGCTCGTATGCAGTACATGGGGGACGTGATGCCTCTCTAATAACCGCCTGCCCTTTCCTCACCACTCGGGACTCACAGGTCATCGTCATGCAATTTCGCTGTTGTCCGGCAATTTCCCTGGACATTCCGACTATCTTATGCAGGTTGTTTTTATTATTCAACGACAATGAAAAACACCAGGCAATAGAGCAGAAAGTTTAAATACTCTCCAAAAATGAGCGATAGAAGAGGACCAATATATGTATTTCCACTCGAAACTGTCTCGGTTTACCACTGCAGACATTTCACCGGTGTTCCAATTCCATGACACTTTGGCATCTATTATTGATCCTAAATATCTACAACTTTAATACCCTGATTGATGCTCATTTATTGGTGGGTGTGTTACCGGTCCTAAAGTCAAACATGTATTCTTTAGTTTTCTAGGTATTCAAATGAAGTCAAGTGGACCTTACCAATTACAGTAATGTCATATAGCATTTTAATATTTGTATAAAGCTGCCCTGCTTGTTATTTGTAAAATGAATGATACACCCTCATAATGTAATAGGGGAATAGCTTCCATGGTACAAACAGTATCCATTCCACGGTATATGTCGTCCTATTACACGACCCTGGCGTCACAGTCTTCCTATTGGCCAGTGCACCAGTTTCACTGAGCGTGTGAACGAGTAAACAGAACAGTGTTTGGGGTATGATAAGCGTCTTATCACAGAGCAGCCAGGCAGCCTTGGTTGGTGAGCAGGTGACGGCGTTAAGGAAGCAGGCGGGTCAAAGCAGGCTGGACAACAGATGATGCGACTCCGTGAATACAGTCAAAATGTTTGCTACAATCCCTGAAACCAAAATAGGCCAATTGCTTTTTTTAAAGATATATCTTTCCCTCTACATCAGCTAGCAGGCTAACACACTTATCAATACGTACTCCGCTTCCCAAACTGCACACATGCTTGAAAATTCTAATTTGTCACAGGGAAGGCAGAAGAAGCAAAGCATGAAATGACTGTCCTGAACTCTCAAATTAAATTCTCAGCTGGAGGTTGAATAGAGCGTGGAACACACAGCCAGATCCAAGACCGGCTGAGAATCCACACAAGCCTGTGCAGCAGCAGCAGTACGCTGTACGGAGAAGCCAGGCAGCACCCGAATGCAGCGTATACATTAGTCAGCAACATACGACCGGCCACATTCGGAGAGGAGACCTGCATCCACAGACGTGTTCACACACAGCTCAGGCAAAAGAATTAACTGGATGATTTGCACGCATTACCTCTACCACAACTAGTTACAACAATTCACTATATTTACACAGCGGCCATTTTGCTCTTACGTCACGCTCAGGGTGGGAAGGAATCTCCTAGAAACTGGTCAGATAAGTCTGTAGAGATCCCCGAAAGAATCCAAAACAAAGACATACAGCAACTGGACTGAGGGTTACTACATCCACCACGTTGAAGGAGAGACCCGGGCGTGTTGCTATTTTACATTAGCTAAAGTTACCAAGTAGCTAACGTCATGAGAAATCAATGCCTCGGCTTGCAGTGTCAATGTTACAATTAACTATTTTGTCAGAGTAGGCCTATTAGTTTGATATATTACTAATACGACAACGGGCTAACGCTAACTAACAGAGAAGCACTAACATTAGCTAGCATTATGGCTGCGTTCCAAATCACATACTTTTTCATTTTTACTTGCATGCAGTATGCTTACAATTGGCACATACCACTTCGTCATAACATAACATTGCTCCTTGACCTTTGACCCTCTTGCTCATATATCCACTGTGCAGAGGATCGTGGGTCAGAATAGCCAGAAAAGCATGCCGGCTTGCACGGCAAAACGTAGTAGGACATTCTGGTATTTTTGGAGTACTGCATTTGACATGCTATGTATTGGGACATACTAAATATTTTTCTGGCATACTAAATAGTATGATAGTATGGGTATTGGAACGCACGGTCTGTGTTTGTTTACCTGGTGATATTTGTGACTTTGCCCTGACTGCTATCCTCAACTATGACTGAAACCAAAGCAGATGTTATATATATGTTATACAGTCTGCTCATTCAGCAGACAAACACAAATGTCACCTTTTGGTTTGAGTCATAGTTGAGGGTAGCAGCACTATAGCAGTCAGGGCAAAGTCACACACATATCACCTGGCAAACAAACGCATAACGCTAGCTAACGTTAGAGCTCCGCGTTAGCCAATGTTCGCTAGCGTTAGCCCGTTGTCATATTACTAATACATCAGGCTGGTCATGCCGCTGGTCTCTCTCCCTCAACATCGTGGGTGAAACCTTCAATCCAGTTGCTGTACACCTTTGTTGGGGGCAGCACAGTCCTGCTTGGCTAAATAACAGTTATGAGGTGTTCAATCTCTATTTGGTAAAAATTAGTATTGGGCGAAGGTAAATTATAACGTTATCATGATGTGTTCAAATAATCTCGTAAAAATTAAGTTTATGGCGAGACACTTGAATAAATCCAGTTGTTTGAAGGAGAAGTTTTCACAGCAATATAAAATAGATAATAGAGAATTATGACGTGTTTAACTTCCTAACACTAGCTCTAATGCCAAGATTTATTTTAATCCAAGCATAATTTATTTCCCTAATCATTTGAATTGTGTTTTATGCAAATAACCACAGTAGATGACAATAACAATGTACAGTACAGTGCCAGGGATGCTAATTTTGAATTTTTTTCCTAACCGATAACCGACCCTCATTAACCGATTATTAACTGTTAACCGACAAGATAAGTGAGTCGCATGAAGCGGTGCTATTTTTAGTGCCTAACAAGACGCCCAGCTGCAACGGAAAGCCGATGGACAAACAGGTTAAATCCATCATTTATCACCAGCATGCAGTGTATGAGCAAAACAGACAACTGAGTCTCCAGTTCACTGGACCGAGAGAGTAACTGTAACTGAGCAATCACGACGCTGCGTGTATTGTCCCAGCAAGTCTCCACCGCATCAGTTAGTTAGTTTAGCTGCGAGGTGGTCAGCAGTGTGTCTGCCTTGCGTAAAGATACTCCGTCAGCCCGGCGTAACGATAGCGAGTGTCCGACAGACCGTGTGTTTGTGGTGGCGGTGAGCGTGAGGTTATCGGTGGCGTTATAGCTGTGAACATAACTGTGCAGTGTGTGTACTAGGGATGTTAATAATTAACCGTTTAACCGACATTAAACATTTTAACCGATTAACGCTATCGGTTTAAACAGTTAAAAGAAATGTTAATAATAAATTAAAAAGCTGACTCGTCACTTTAAGGAGAAAACCTGGTCCACCTTAAGAGAGTCTGAGCCGGCGTTACAGGTACAGGAAGTTGGCTCCCGTCTATAGCTCGCTTGAGCGGAGGAGTTGTAGCCTCGTAGCATTTATCCACCGACAAATAAACTGTACACACACTGTCTGCTACAGCTACGTTCACAGCTAGAACGCCACCGACAACACACACACGGTCTGTCGGATACTCGCTGAAGATTCGCCGCGCTGACAGACCGTATGTGTGTGACAACGGCGAGCAGAAAGCTACCAGCAGAGCTAGCATCTGCTAATGTAGCACAAACACACACACTGTTTGTCGGACAATCGTTATCGTTAATCCGGGCAGACACACAGCTGACAACCTGCTAAACTAAACTAAAGGCTTTTACAGGGAAAGTGTCTGCATGTCCGCGACACTAAACGCAGCACCGTGGGTGAATACGCTCCCGGACGCTGAACTTGAGACAGTGAACGCAGCTACGTTGCTGCTGCTCGCCTGATGGTGAACTGGGGACTCAGTTGTCTGTTGTGCTCCATACACTGCAGCTGGCGCACCGCTGTATGCGAGGCACAACTCTCGTCGCTTAACGGTTAATAATCGGTTAACGAGGGTCGGTTATTGGTTAAGATTTTTTTTTTTTTAAATTAGCATCCCTAGCGTGTACAGTTTATTTGTCGGTGAATAAATGCTAAGACTCCTCAAACCCAAACCAATATCCTGTATCTGTATCTCCGGCTCAGACTCACCTAAGGTGGACCAGCTATTCTCCTTTAAGAGCCAATTACTGAGATTTGCTCAGCTTTTTAGCTGTTTTTCTAATATTTCTTTTAACCCTTTAACCGATAGCATTAATCGGTTAGAATTCTTAATGTCGGTTAACGGTTAATTATTAACATCCCTTCCTTCCAAAAATAGGGCTCCCCCAGAAGCCACAGTGTAATTTGAAGACTGGAATTTAACATGCCTATAATGTTTTTTGTGTAAAATATATGAAACATTGAATGACATCAGATCTTAAATGTTATTCCTTCATTTAGCGCAGAGATTTCAAAAGTTGCGGATAAAATTCCTGAGGGCAGACAAAAAACATCATCAAACATCAAAAAGATAATTTCAGAACCTGCCTGCATTCATTATGCTCCTCCATTCATTCAGTCTGTATGTCTCTACATTTTACACCGAGTAGCAGTGAGACAGCACGGATGCCGTCAATAATTTATATCTGTGGAGTCATGCGTTCATGTCACGCTAGTATTCTGTTGTACAGTCACAAACAGAGTCATGATAAATAAATCTATGGCTCAATATTGTCATGAAAACACATTCTTCTGAGCCTTCTAAATAAAAAAACAGGCTGAAAACACCCGACTTGTAAACACCGTCCTATTCTAACTTTGAAAAATATGGCCTCTACAGCAAAAGCCATGGCTAAAATGACAATTCTTAAAAGGTCCCATATCGTGCTCATTTTCAGGTTCATACTTGTATTTTGGGTTTCTACTAGAACATGTTTACATGCTGTAATGTTAAAAAAAACTTTATTTTCCTCATACTGTCTGTCTGAATATACCTGTATTTTATACAGCCGTCTGAAACGCTCCGTTTTAGTGCATTTCAACAGAATTGCGTTATTAGGCAACAGTTTTGTTCCATCTTTACTTTCTGTCAGCTGATGTTATTCTCATCCACTGCAACAAGAAATAAACTTGGACACATTTAGAATGTTTATGTTTAAAACCGTGAAATGGTCTAAATATTGTAGATTTGTGACATCACAAATGGACAGAAATCCTAACGGCTTGTTTCAAACGCACAATTTCTAAATCCGGGCTGTGTGTTTTTCTCCATATATTGAGCGTTTTGATAGTTCAACAGTATTTATATAGCACTTAAACCTGCTTTATAATAAAAAAGACTTCTTGCTTTTTACAATATGGGACCTTTAACACCCCAATTAAACCTACTATGAACGTAGATGTTTAAGACTTCATACACAAAATAAGTGACAATTGTGTCATGTGAGATCTTTACTTCAGGAGTATTTTTCCCCCAAATAAGGCAGTGAGTACATGTAACATAATACTTCGTAGCATAATAAGGGTTGCTGTGTTTCGGTACTTCGACCTTTGGTAATAAGCACCATTACAAATACTGTGTAAACCCCCCTTACATAACACCTTAGATTTAATTTACTTACTTTAAATAATGCAATTCAGTACAACAATGCAATTCAAAAACACAATACCCATTCCCCACACCAGCTAATACAACCTAAACTAGAGCACAAACGCATTCTGTCTTGGCCATCTTATCCTTTTACATCTACAATCATACTGCTAATCTTCAGTGAATGTTCCTAGAACTGCCTCTCCTCCCAAGCATGACTACTGCTGATTGCCAGTAAAAGCCTGCACTATCAGCACACAACCCCAGTCTACGAAAAAAAAAAAAAAAAAACACTTCCCTCCAGCATGTGATCACCACAGAAATGACCCAGTAAAAAGTAAAATCAATGAAAGCAATATACGCAACAATAAGCAAACCACCACTAGCATCTCCATTCATGTCAAAGAGGATGGAAACATCCACACACACAGAAAGTTATTCGTCAGTATAGTTTTATGGCAAATGCAGTTGGAGATAGAAGTCAAACATCTGGGCTGCATATTACTACACTGTATTATTAGAATAGGGTCTAGTCAACAATCATATCATACATGTGACATTATGGAGTATACTTGCATACAACCAGTGTACATCTTAAAAGGTCCCATATCATGCTAATTTTCAGGTTCATACTTGTATTTTGTGTTTCTACTAGAACATGTTTACATGCTGTAATGTTAAAAAAACAACTTTATTTTCCTCATACTGTCTGTCTGAATATACCTGTATTCACCCTCTGTCTGAAACGCTCCGTTTTAGTGCATTTCAACGGAATTGAAACGAAATTGCGTTGCTAGGCAACAGCTTGGGTCCATGTTTACTTACTGTCAGCTTATGTTATTTACATACACTGCAACAGGAAATAAACTTGGGACACATTTAGAATGTTTACGTTGAAAACCGTGTAAAGGTCTAAATATTGTATATTTGTGACATCACAAATGGACAGAAATCCTAACGGCTTGTTTCAAACGCACAATTTCTGAATACGAGCTGTGTGTGTGTTCCTCCGTATATTGAGCATTTTGATAGTTTAACAGTATTTATATAGCACTTAAACCTGCTCTAATGTAAAAGACACAAAAATCTCGCTTTTTACAATATGGGCCCTTTAATAATCACAATACAAACTAAGGCAGGTTGACCAGAGTTCAGTGTCCCAGAATTGTCATAAAATTGTTCCAGAGACTTTATTCAACAACAAAGCTCAAAGCTGATTTTAACTGGTACATGTGGAGATGGTGGATGATGGTACATTTTGGCACAAGTAGATGTCTAAATCACCAGTCATGGACTGGCCCTACAAAACCCTGAAATGAACACTAACTAGCAGTGATGCCAGAGGTTCATTCATTCACAAGTCAGCTGTGTACCGCCAGCTAAAGCGCACATATCATCCATAAATCCAACACAAGGGGGACAATACTTAGGTCCATATTTACATCCACCTGCCAACGGGGACACGCAGTTTAACTCTTTAACATCGCAAGATAAGCGAGGACAGGCTAGCTGGACATGATGGCCTGGGGTGGACCTTTCAGCTGTAACAAGGCCTATAGAAGGAGGCTGGGACACGCGTCATATCTTCTGGTGTATGCACATGCGCAGTAAAATCTGGCCTGCACTCGTCGAAATTGAACCAATCGCAACGCACGACCACAGCTTGGGTCACACTGCGCATGCGTCGTACCCCACACCCCAAGACCCGTGTCCTAGCCTCCTTCTATAGGCCTTGAGCTGTAATAGGTAGTTAGCCCTGTTAGCTAACTGTTGCTAGCATTAGCATGGACTGTGACAGCTTGTCGGGCTGCAGAAGATAACCCACACATTGAACTGTTAACGTTAACCTTGTGGAGGTGTTTTACAGTGTGAACTGACCTATTCCCGGAGCCACGTAGATGAAGTAGAGACAGGTGGTGGACATGGAGAAGAAGAAGATGAAGGCCAGGAACGAACGGTTGGACATTCGCAGCAGCCGCCTCCAGTTCACCATCTTGGCTTCTCAGGCCCGCAGATCATCCGCCGAGATGAAGCCCATAAAATACTCTTTTGGAGTTAAAAAGTCCTCGAATTGATAAGGACGACACTGTCATGGAAAAATCTGCACCATCAAAAACAAAGCCCAGAGATGCGTTGCAGCAGGAGAAGGCAGAGAGCTAGCCGGCCTGCTTTCTCCTGCCGAGAGACCTCCAGATGGAAAAAGCAGGCCTGTAACGGTGCGATCAGGCAGAGGAGAGCCGCATGGAGCACCGGCGGTCGGGCATAGTGGAACCGTGACACTACGGGGCTAACAGCTCAGCGGCAGCAGGACTAGGACTAGTTAAGGTCCTCATGGTAGCCTGCCATGGTCGCGGTGTCACCAGACTGCAGGTTGGTGGTTGAAGGGGGCAGGACCCGCTCTCCTTCACCCACACACAGGCTACTGTCGGCCGGCGCGGTGTTTCCAGCCCAGTCGGTGCACCGCTACTTCATCAGACCGAGAACACGGGAGGCCAGTCATGCCACCGGGCGTCTCCTCCTCCACGCTGTTTTTACGCACGATTGTGGCATTCAAAACACATACATTAAGTGAAAGGATAATATGTGTGGGGGAAATAAACTCAATAAAAGAGATGAGAGCAGGTCCGCCTTCTTTTCATTTTTCTGCTGGCACTGCAGAGACCGTTTCCGGTGTAACAGCCACCCCCCCTCCTCCTCCTCCTCCTCCTCCGCGTCGCCATGGAAACCCGTGTGCGCGGCCGGAGGGTCTTCCTCTAGCGCCCTTTTTTATTTTATTATTATATTATTATTTATTTAGCGCCTTTTCCCAACCATAAATTTGAAAATTAATACAGAAGAGCCAAAGTTGAATTCAAAAGATAAAATGTAAAATTTCAATGCGCAAATTTTTAGCTAAAACTGAAAAATGGAGAATTCAAAGGGACAATAAAATGAAAAAGAAAACAACCCCATTAGCCTATTGTTATTATTATTATTATTATTATTGTTATTATTATTATTATTATTATAAGCCTATTATTATTACTATTATTATTATTATTATTATCATTATTATTATTAGTATTATTATTAGTATTATTATAAGCCTATTATTTTAACTATTATTTATTTATGTATTTTATTGGAGGGAGAAAACAATATGGCACCCACCAGTGGCAGGGAAAACTAAATCAGTAAAATGTTTCCAAGTGGTCTCTGCAGACACATCTTAAAGGTCCCATATTGTAAAAAGTGAGATTTTAATGTCTTTTACATTATAAAGCAGGTTTAAGTGCTTTATAAATACTGTTAAACTATCAAAACGCTTAATATACGGAGAAACACACACAGCCCGTATTCAGAAATTGTACGTTTGAAACAAGCCGTTAGGAATTCTGTCAGTTTGTGATGTCACAAATATACAATATTTAGACCATTACACAGTTTTAAACATAAACATTCTAAATGTGTCCCAGTTTATTTCCTGTTTGTTGTGTATTCAGTTACTGTTTAACCACTAGATGGCGATGTAGAGCACATGACATTGTACTGCATGTTTGAAAGGAGATTGAGAGAAGAAGAGAAGCAGTAAAGTTCAGAGTTAAGTCCATGCTAGTGTCTCGCTCTCTTTCTTTTGTTTGGATTACTTGGGCTACAACAAATTGGCGACGAGGATGGCGAATATTGGCATGCCTCTCCCCGCATTGTTTCTGCCATGCACGGGACAACCTGCAATCCCGTTCGATATGTGGATGAAAATGTTCGACAATTATCTGCTTGCCATTCACGCGAGGGGGGACGACTGGCCCGATACGAGGAAACGTGCGATCCTCCTACACTGCATGGGCACTGAAGGCCAGCGTATATTTTATACACTCACAGATGCAGGTACGACTTATGATTCAGCAGTTGCTGCACTGCGTGCACATTTCAGCCCTGCAATTAACGTCATGGTGGAACGACACAAGTTCAGACAAAGTGCAGAGATCGCATGAGACTGTAACGGAGTACGTGGGCGCGCTGCGCGAGCTCGCCACTACATGCGGGTTTGCTGGAAATACAGATTAAATGATCCGTGACCAGCTCATTGAACATGCTAGCTGCTCAAGAATACGTGAGAGATTATTAGTGCAAACGGATGAAAATCTCACTCTGGATAAAGCAGTTAGGATGGCGTGCCAGGTGGAAGCGGCTATCGGGCACGCGCAAACTCTTTCTTCGGAGCCTCAAGCGCCTGTACACGTGGTAAAAGTGAAGCCAAAATACCCATTCAAGAACAAAGCAAGGAGTAATTTCTCTGCTGAGCCTGCAACAGCGCCAAAACAGGATCGAAGCTGTTTTAGATGTGGATCAGCAGCTCACCTTGCCAACGCTCCAAACTGCCCTGCACGGAGAATAACTTGCCGAAACTGCAATAGGATGGGACATTTCGCCCATGTATGTAAGTCAAAGTCCAACACAGCCAAAGTTGGAGAAGTGGTTGTCCTGGAAATAAATACAGTGCACATGATACAAGGGGGACAATCAGATGACAAAATTACCTGTGCTGTTACCATAAATGCAAAGTCTACGTCCTGCCCTGTGAACCTAGTGGTGGATACAGGCTCTGCTGTGTCCATCATTCCCGAGTGCCTCTACAGAGAGCACTTCAGTGGTGTGCTGCTGGATGAGCCACCTAAAAGGTTAGTGACTTACACCAAATCTGATGTTCCAGTGCTAGGTTGCCTGTCAGCTACAGTGCAGCATGCAAACATTAAAGTGTCAGCTACACTATATGTTGTGAAGACAGGCACAGCATTGCTGGGAATGGACTTATTCAGAGCACTGAGACTTTCTATTGACAATAATGCTGTGCTCTCAACTGCGGCTCCAGTGGCAGAGATCGAAGAGATCAATACTGGACCAGTAGCTGGCGAGAAACTGGGTCTTGCCAAAGGTTTCATTCACCGTGTCAAAGTCAGGGAAGGTGTACAGCCTGTTCAACAAAAGCTGCGGAGGCTTCCGCTCTCCGTTAAACAAGCTGTATCTGCTGAGCTGGAAAGACTTCTAGAAATGGATGTAATAGAGAGGATTGATGCATCCCCGTGGGTCTCACCCATCGTGGTGACACTACGAAAGAATGGTGCAGTTAGGATGTGTGTGGACTTACGTGAGCCAAACAAGGCTGTAGTGATGGACAGTCACCCACTGCCCCATATGGATGACCTTTTCTCTGAAATGCGTGGAGCCACTGTATTCTCCACCATCGATTTGGCGAACGCCTATCATCAAGTGCTACTAGCAGAAGAAAGCCGGGACATGACTGCGTTCATAACGCATGATGGGCTCTTTCGGTTCCACCGGGTTCCGTATGGACTATGCTCAGCCCCAAGTGCGTTTTCTAAGATGATGTCCCTGGTGCTGAAAGACCTCAAGGGGGTCCAGAACTATCTGGATGATGTCATAGTCTATGGCATAGAGCAGGAGGAACATGACCGTAATCTGCAGGCGGTGCTCGCGGCGTTAAAGGACGCTGGCCTCCAGCTCAACAAGGAAAAATGCCACTTCAACCAAACCAGCCTACGGTTCCTTGGACACACCATCACACCCCAAGGTTTGCTGCCGGACAAAGATCACCTCCGGGCTATTACGGAAGCTCCAGCGCGTAGCGACGCCACCACACTACGCTCATTCCTGGGCCTCACAGCGTGGTATGCAAAGTTTGTGCAAAACTACGCGTCTCTGGTGGAGCCGATGCGAGAATGTCTGCGTGATGACACATTTCAGTGGACTGCAGCAGCGCAGTCAAGCTTTGACACTGTCAAGACTCGCATCGTGAACAGCTCAGCGCTGTCTGTCTTTGACTCAAGCCTTCCAACCATCGTGTCTACAGACGCGTCCGACTATGGTCTGGGGGCCATTTTGACACAAATGCACCCTGATACAACGGAGCGCACAGTTGCTTTTGCTTCACGTTCACTTACCCCTGCAGAACGGAAGTACTCCATTGTGGAGAAGGAGGCATTAGCCTGTGTGTGGGCAGCAGAAAAGTGGAGGACTTTCTTATGGGGGACAAGATTCACACTGCGTACAGACCACCAGGCCCTGACCACACTGCTAGCCACAAAAGGCCTTGGACGCGCAGGCATGCGTATTGCACGGTGGTCAGCCAGACTCTTGTGTTTTACATATGACATAGTGTATCGGGCTGGTGCACAAAATTATGCTGCTGACTGTCTCTCCCGTTTGCCCCTCCCATCAGAAGAGAATGCAGAGCCAGTGTCAGAGCCTGAACTCGTAGCTCTGTTGGATACAGAACTGAGAGCTCTCTCAGTGAAGGACTTCGCTGTGGCATGTGCAGCATGCCCAGAGCTCACGGCCCTGAGAGCGCAGGTGAAAAAGGGGTGGCCTAAAAGAGCAAAGCACCTACCTACAGTGCTCCAACCGTACTTTGCTACCAGAGATGAACTGTCAGTCCAAGATGTGACAATATTCAGGGGCCCTCATCGACGGCTTGTTCCTGTGGCCCTAAGAAAGCAGCTTGTGGATTTGGCACATGAAACACACCAGGGTGTCGTCCGCACCAAACGGAGGCTGCGTGACTTATACTGGTGGCCCGGCATGGACATGTGTGTGCAGGACAGCATTAATGCATGTGCAACGTGCCAGATGAATGATAAAAGCGCCAAAACGCATGCTGCCCCACTCCAGCCAGTTCCACTGCCAGATGGCCCGTGGCAGAAAGTGGGAATCGACATCGTCGGACCATTCGAGTCAGCGACTTGGGACTGTCGCTATGCAGTGACACTAATTGACTATTACACAAAATGGCCGGAAGTTGCTTTTACTCCCTCCATCACAACCACGGCGATCACCGCCTTCCTTTCTGCAGTGTTCGCCCGGTTTGGCAACCCTACAGAGCTCATTAGTGACAATGGGACACAGTTTACTTCAAGTGAGTTTGCAGACTTCCTTGAAGTGAGAGACATCAAACACAGGAAAGTGTCTTTGTACTATCCGCAAGCAAACGGAGCCACAGAACGCTGGAACCGCGTTCTTAAAGAGACACTTCTCACTGCCGAGCAGGAGAGAAAACCATGGAAACCATTCATACAGGAATTCCTGCTCACATACCGTGCAACTCAACACAGTACTACAGGAGTGTCACCATATGAACTCATGTTCAACAGGAAAATGCGCACAAAGGTGGACATCGGCCCAGCAAGCAAATCCACCCCACTGTCGGAGAAGCAGGTGCGCCATCGTGTCATCTCCAAACAAAATGCATCGAAAGCCTACACAGATGTGAGGAGAGGTGCACGAGTACCAAGGATCAAAGAGGGAAGCCTAGTCAGAGTAAAGAAACCTTTCCACGTTAAGAAACGACTGTCAAAGTTTCAGGGACCTGCCAAAGTGATACGGAAAGCTGGTTCAAATGCTTATGTGCTGGAGGATGGACGCACATGGAACGCTATTCACCTCTCCCTGGTCCCAGAAACTGCAACAGACACCATTACACGCCCTGCTCCAGATCCTGAGCCGGGGCCTGCACTACCGCCGCATGTTTACATGCACAGACCAGCAAGGGTCCGAAAGAGACCTGACTGGCTTAACGATTATGAACATTAATCGTTCTCTCATGGCCTTTGGGGGGGAAATGTTGAAGAGGGAATGACAATGAAAATAACTGTGAAAAAAAACAAACAAAAAAAAAACTGTTTACCATATCTGAACATGACCAAGTTGACTATAATGTTGAATGTTGTTTTGGTTAAGATACAGGTGTCAATATCTTGTGAAATTCATTTGTTTACCTCAGCTAAGTTAAAGCTATATTTAGGATAAAGTTTACATGCTGTTAGTAAAGTTGTAATAGACAGTAATGCTGTTTGTTATAATTACAATAATACTGTTATTGGAACATTTTGGGGTTTATGCTATGTGGGATAAGGAAGACATTTAAGTGTGCATTATTCTACAGCAAGGTCTCAAGTAATTTAAGAGACTGTGTATTTACCTTTATTTTACCGGGTAAGCTTCCTAAACTAAGGGGGAAATATGTTGTGTATTCAGTTACTGTTTAACCACTAGATGGCGATGTAGAGCACATGACATTGTACTGCATGTTTGAAAGGAGATTGAGAGAAGAAGAGAAGCAGTAAAGTTCAGAGTTAAGTCCATGCTAGTGTCTCGCTCTCTTTCTTTTGTTTGGATTACTTGGGCTACAACACTGTTGCAGTGTATGTAAATAACATCAGCTGACAGGAAGTTAACATGGACCCAAACTGTTGCCTAGCGACGCAATTTCCATTGAAATGCACTAAAACGGAGCGTTTCAGACAGAGGGTAAATACAGGTATATTCAGGCAGACAGCATGAGGAAAATAATGGGTTTTTGGGTTGGTAACATTACAGCATGTAAACATGTTCTAGTAGAAACACAAAATACAATTATGAACCTGAAAATGAGCACGATATGGGACCTTTAATGTTAGCCTACTTGACTATAAAGGTTCTGCAAAATAAGAGACTGACAATCAACAGTTATGTATATTCATGTTAAGTTATGTTTTACCCTATTATTAGTAGAATATCGATGCATAACAAATTTTTTGCATGCTGCATGCGCACATTTCCATCTCATTGTGGTCACCTCTATAGACATCCCTTTGCCACCTCAGTTAAAAATTCCTAGAATTGCCGCTGTTACCGGGAACAGGCCTACTCAAATTTAAAAACACCACACGGAGGCATTATGTCCCCCTTTTTTTTACCGAGCCACCTTGAGTTCAGTCACAGCACTCAGTGAGACGTGTGTCACCCTCTGGAGTCACTGAGATGAACTTTCTAGTTTCCTGTTTTCAGCCTGCTCGCTCCTCCACTCTGCCCGGCGCTGTGTGGGACTCTGAGTCCCAATAAACTGCTGTGTGTGTTTTCATGGTGATGAAGGAACATGTCAGCCAGTGACACAATGAGGCTCATTCATGTGTTTTAATGGAGCTCTATGGCACAGAGGAAGAAGATAGGATACCCTATCAGGCTATGATACTGTACACACACACACAATACTTGTTATTAGATAGATTCAGTGTTGGTTTTGGATCAGCACGTGAGATTTGTCGACAAGAAGAGAAAAACAGATGATCTCCAGCCTTCACGGTGGGATGTGTATCACTGGTGTGCGACGGTGACCACGGCTGTGGTGGTGAAGGAGTACGGACTGAGCAGCAAGGCCAAGGTGTAGTGTCGATGACCTTCAGCATGGGCCTCAAACACCACCTGCACTCACACACATGACACCACACGGTCAATGACAGAAACATTTTCACTCAGTGTGACCTACTGTATACAGTGGAGGCTAAAGTCATTGTTAAGTACAGGAGAGAGAGAGAGAGACAGAGAGATATATATTTTACGACAGAGTATTAGGGTCACATTAAGGGGAAAAAAAAATCTGAGATTTCGAGAATATAGTCACAATTTTACGAGAAAAAAAGTAATTTCTTCCTCCACAAAAGAGTCAGTTTCCTCCAGCAGGTCCGTGTGGTTCTTTCTTCAGAATAAACTCAGTTTCTTGCACAATCTTTTCAAGGTCCTGATACTGATGATAATGTGGTGCTGATGTGCCAAAAGATGAAGTATTTTGTTATTTGTGAAACCTGAACTAAAGTATAACTTCACACTATAACCCCTCTAAAATCACACGTAAAATTACTACTTTAAAATATTGTGACTTTATTCTCATAATATTACGTCTTTTTTCTCTTAAACTTATGACTTTATTGTCATAATATTATGACTTTATTCTCGAATTCTCAGATTTATTTATTTTTCCTCAATGTCGCCCTAATACTCCGTCATAATATTTAACCTTCAAAGTCTTGAACTATAGAAGCAGTATAGAGTTGAATGCGTTCCATGTTTGGCACCACCCACCTCAAAATGCTTCCACTTCTGAAAGTGAAGTCTGAGTTGAAATGAAACTGAAGTTAGAAGCAACGTGGCTGATATGAAAGAAGGTTTACAGATACACTATATGTTTAAAGCTTTGGTGCGACGGTAATAAAGACTGTGGTCGACGTGATAAAGCTTTGCTGCGACAGTAATAAAGACTGTGGTCGACGTGATAACAGCCAAATCAGACACAAACTGAATGCACACGCTGTGATACAAATGGACGACTGCTGTATGAATCAAAGTGAATGAAGAAGAGAAGGAGGCCATTAGATAATGATAACAGATGACTTTTGGCCATGCTGTTCTGGGAAGTGTTACCTCACCCTGTAGATAAACAGCAGAATAGCAAACAGCATGTTTGAACATGCTAATGTAAATACTGCTGCTTCAAGACCAGAGGCCGGGACTACGAAGTGAGTTCAACATACCCAGGGTGTCTTCTCGTTATCTGGTTTAACTAACCCTAACGACCGAGATCAGGCTAAACGGTCCAACGACGGTGGTTATCAACTACCCGTACCGTACCCCGGTAAGAAGTGATCCACCTTCGTAGGACGGAAAACCCTGAAGGGTTAAACCTGAAGTTACCCTTCTAACGCTACTGCTTGGTAGTACAGGCCTCAGATCAGACAACGGAAGATAAGCCGTTACAGTCTCTCTCAGCTCTTTTTCATTCTTCACAAAACTATTTCTGTCACTTTCATATCAACAATTGAGTGCAACACTATGAATGTCTTCCAGGAGAGACAGTCAGGAGAAAATGTGCTCAGTTATGTCCATATTTAAATGAGATGAATGAGTCTCCCTCCCTCTGTGATGGCTTACTCTTCCTGTGCTGTTGTCAGAACAACTATAAACACTTTTAATTTGTGACGTGGTCAGACAGCATGTCGACAAAAGCTGTTCTGATCAAGTATACCCCGGTGCTCAAGCTCCAAAAGATCCGCCCTTTTGGCAACAAGCCTGAAACCCGTAGTGTCTGTCTGTCTGTCTGTCCATCCATTTGATACTGGTGCTAATGGTCCACACATAATGTGGCAGTGTGATGTTTGACCAGAAAGCAGCAGTGTTGCTGCGCCCACCTTGTCTTTAACAACAGTGAGGGACAATGGGTTTGTCAACAGTGCAACACAAGGCACGACATGAAAAAGTCCCATCCTTAAAGCTGCAGTAGGCAGTATATTTTTGGCATCATTGGGCAAAAAATCCATAATAACCTTTCAGCATATTGTAATTCAAGTGTTCTGAGAGATAACTAGACTTCTGCTCCTCCTCATGGCTCTGTTTTCTGGCTTTAGAAAATCTAACCCGTGATGGGAGACTTTGACCAATCACAGGTCATTTCATTGAGAGAGCAATCCTATTGGCTGTGCTCCGGTCTTGGCGTTCCTTCAAAAAATTCCACAATGGCGGCGGCGTCACAAACTTTCTCATTTTACAGCTAAACCGTGCACAACAAGATGATTATAAAAACATTTGCTCAGATCAGTTCTTACTGCTTGTTTTCATCCGGTCTGAGAAATCTTGCAGATGCCGTTAGGAGCATCGGAGGACACAGGAGGACACAGAGGCACATGATTTTATAGAAATAGCTTTTTTTAATCATATTTGCTCCAATCTCGCCTACTTCAGCTTTAATACCTTTACACACCAAGTCCATATTTTTTGTATGTGTGTGTTGTTGTTTTTTTCTTCTTTTTTTTTTTACAGTTTTTCTCATTCGCTTTGACTCAATTCTCAAATGAGAATATTTTTTTTCTAAACAATAAGTTCAAATCTCTGAACAATTAGTTTGTCATTCACAACAGAATAGAATGTTTCAGTCATTCAAGCAAATTGCAAATGTGTTGGCACACGTGCAAGAGAGTCAAACATCCCTTCATCGTTGGAGCCATCACATGCAAAATGATCTGTTCAATTATCAAAATCTGTCAGACATACATGTATATTCCATAAATATCTATGACGACGAGGTACAATTTGTTGTTTTTGAACTGAACTACTGCAGGATTTTTCATTGTTGTTGTTGTTGTTGTTTTTTGGCATAGATGACTTTTTGTGGCAAAATTTCTGTTCGCTGTATATGGCTTTACATGAACGATCAAAAGTGAATTTTCTGTTTATACTACATGTAACACATTGCTACACAAATACTGCAAATGTACTGTATACATACAAATGTGCATATCCTTGTTCTGTGTAACTATTACAGTATTGTAGAGTATTTGACCTGTTGTTGAAATGGGAATCTAAAAAGCTCAGAGCGATATGGTACAATAAGGTCAGCTGTCAGTGTCAACCAAAAAGAAGAACAACAAAACAGAGATTCACCGACGATCAACCTCTTTGGCCATTCTTGGATTAGCCGTGAGCTAGGCTGTGTTGTCACTGCAATGATGACGGCGGCTGTACTACGTTGATTCCATCAACTGGTCTAAGTCTGAGATTCTGCCTCTAACTCACATAGACTAGGATGCTGAGATTGGGGACTTACTCTATAAGTACACAACTCAACCCATTAAATACCTCGGAACCATGTTTCCACAAACCCAATTGACATATTCAAACTCAATTTTACTCCCTTAGTACACAATATCAAAGAAGATCTGGATAGGTGGAATAAACTCCCACTTTCACTAATTGGCAGCATCTCCACTGTTAAAATGAATATTCTCCCGAAAATAAACGATCTATTATCCATGACCCCTGTTAACCCACCCCCAGGCTGGTTCTCCTCTCTAAACTCAGCAGTTAACACATTTTACTGGAAAGGAAAAAGACCTAGGATCAAATTAACCACACTCCAAAAACCCAAACAGTATGGCGGACTAGATGCACCAAATTTTTACCTCTACTTCTTCTCGCACCAGCTTCAGTATATCCAACACTGGACATACAACTCCAACTCTACCTGGCTCGATACTGAACAAACCATTTGTAAGGACCACCCCATTCAGCATATTGCTTTCATAGATAAACCAGTCAAAACCCTCAGCTGCCTCAAATCTTGCACCATAAATACCACTTTCACTCGCCTGGCGAAAAGCTAACGACATATTCAACCTCAAACTATCTCCTTCAACTCTCACCCCTATCTGGCATAACCACATGTTTAAAATCAATAAAGAACCCATCACCTTTCCAGCATGGAAGCAGAGCGGAGTAACCAGCCTGGGTCACCTTTTCAGTAGTGGCTGTCTCACGACCTTTGACCTTCTTAAACAAACATACAATCTACCCCACCAGTGTCACTCACTACCAGTACATACAGTTGAAAGAGACCATAAAAAAGAAAATTGATATTCATAACTTCCACAACCTCACCCCTCCGCTATTACTAAAACTAAAGTCATTTCAACCCAAAAAACTCTTATCACAGATATACAAACTCTTTTCACACCATGATAACACAGTTCCGATACCAACAGACAAATGGACATCAGACCTGAATAGACATCAATCAATCACATATTAAAAAAACATATGCAACAATACATTCGCCATGTCATCCAACTCAAAAATTCAGCTAATTCAATACAAGGTACTACACAGAACACACATCACCACTCACAACATGTATAATATGGGCTTTATAGACAACAACACCTGCACTCACTGTCCAACTGCATTAGACAATCACATCCATGCATTCTGGCTTAGTTAGTTAGTTAGACGATTTTGGTCAGAGGTCATGAGAGAGCTGTCCGAGATCCTCAACCTCAGCATCCCCCCTCCCCCTCCATCTCTCTGCTAGGCGACCTACCGCATTTTCAATTCCACAACATCTCCAAACATTCATACTAATTGCATTAACCGTTGCCAAGAAAACCATATTACTGAACTGGAAAGACAGAACAAAATGATCAGTAAACCATTGGCTCAATCTGCTAACCAACCACTCTAACTTAGGACAACTCACATCAACCTTAAAGGACAATTTCACCTCATTCCATAACACCTGGTCTCCTTTGCTGCAGTACATTCAGAGCTGATTCCCCTCTACACCACCCCACACAGATTTGTTCAAATACAATAACTCAAAATAACCCACAATGCACCTCCTCAACATTGCCAGTCATGACAGGTTCTCCCCCCTCCCTCCTCCAATTGTTTGTCTGGTCTTTGCGTTTTGTTCTGCTTTTTTCCCCCGTTGCTTTTGTATACTGTGTTGTCTTGTAATGTACTGTAATATGTTATTAAAGCAAAAATAAAAAAGTAAAAAATTATGACGGCGGTTGGAACCGCCCACTTTGAGCTTCATAACGGCTCTTCAGAAACCTATGGGTGACGTCGCAGAGACTACGTCCATAATTTATACAGGCTATGGCCTTCACAGACGGCGCACGAGCTACGAGCACGCACAGTATTTTGTACAAACAAAATATTTTGCAAAGAAGCAAGAAGTCAACGAGTGTTACCGTCAAAACGCCACAAACCAAACTCCTCAATGCCGGGGGGGAATTGTAATTAACTGTTAACTCACATCTCATATTCATGGACGCACTTTATCGCCTTTATACCATCCCTGTTAAGAAAGGAGTCAAATATTACATGTCTTCTAATGAAACAAAGGTTGACAGGTTGAATATCCAATATATCACAATTGGATTCGGCTGGCAAAATGTTTACTCAAATGTAGATTTCCAAGATCACCTGTTTTAAAAGCTAATTGTCCATCTTTCTGATTCATTGTTTTTCTTCTCAGTTGACGTTATTTGGTGCAGGACCAAGAGCTGCGACAACTTGCCTCCTTGCTCACAGTAGATCTCCCCGCGCACCCTCGCACGGGGGAGAACTATGGCGAGCATAAACCCCTCTTAACCTCCATGACCCACCACAGTCACCACTGTGAGGGCTCCCGCTGGCTCATATAAAACAAATCCTGAAAAATAGGAGTTCCACAGAGAAGACACGGCTTTAGGTTGAGGACTTTTTTTCACAACCTCAGCAACAAAAAGATACAACCACATGGTTCAGCTATGTATGGGGCTCGACCAAACACAGGAACCTCTTCTTTACCAACAGTGCTGCTTTGCTGAGGTTGAGGAAAGGGGGTGGGTGGGTGCTGGACAGTAGGACACCGTGTAGCTCTGACCAGCAGGTGGTTCATACTCACATCAGCTGCTTCATGGAACGGCACGCTGCCCTCATTCTTCCAGTACGTTTTGGTATCAAACTCAACACGATACACTCCTGCTGGGAACTGCTGCTCTGTGATCAGATTATGGACCTCTCCAGTGGCATCTGTCATCCTGCAGTGAGGAAGAGTGAAATCTGTTTGCATGCTTTGTACATATCAAACAGATCACGAGGAGAGACATTCTGTTTCATATAATGTACTTACCCGGTAGCGATCTGCGTCCATCCCCCATCATCAGTCCTCTGAGACACCTTGAGTGCCACTGACCCGGCTGGAGTCCCTTTCACGGCATCCAGGATTTTCACCATCAGAGGACATTTGGCGTCGGTGTCCCCATGTTTCTCCTGCAGCACAGACACAAGCCGGGACTCATATACCTCATATCTGCTGCTCATTGTAACACTTCACTACCAGGGCTGGTTCAATGTTCATGCACCATGCTCATTATATGACTGTAATGTAGTGCTTCTTTCACGTTGTGCATTAAAGTGTCAGTAGGCAGTATATTTTTGGCATCATTGGGCAAAAATTCCATAATAACTTTTCAGCATATTGTAATTCAAGTGATCTGAGAAATAACTAGACTTCTGCTCCTCCTCATGGCTCTGTTTTCAGGCTTTAAAAAATCTAGCCAGTGACGGGAGACTTTGACTAATCACTGCTCATTTCATTGAGAGAGCGTTCCTATTGGCTGTGCTCCGGTCATGTGACCAGAACTTGGCGTTCCTTCACCAGATTTCACAATGGCGGCTGCGTCACAAACTTCCTCATTTTAAAGCTAACCCGTACACTACAAGATGATTCTGAAAACATTTGAGGAGAGAAATAGGCATTAACGTAACAGAATATTGATTCATATTTGATCAGCGCTGCCTAGTTTGACCGTTTGGTCGGGGTTCGCGAGTGATTGACAGCCGGCTCTCATAGACAGCAGATGAACAGCAGACCTCAGATCAGCTCTTACTGCTTGTTTTCCTCCGGTCTGTGAAATCTTTCAGATGCCGTTAGGAGCACCGGAGGACACAGAGGAACATGATATTTTTCATGTTACCTGTCTCATGTACTACTGTCACAATATAGTGACCGTTTTATAGAAATAACTATTTTTAATCATATTTGCTCCAATCTCGCCTACTTCCGCTTTAAATAAAGTAAGAGGGAATTAAATTGCCAGCAGACAATGCTCTTCATTGGTATCACTGGTGGTAATACTGGATAATAACTGGTAACTAAGGAAACCAATCCAATGGTCCTGCTGCCCAAAATAGTCATCAGTTATCATTGACTCGATTGGTTTCAATCATGATAACTATTGAGTCAAATGTGAGCTGTTTTTATTCTGCAAGTCAAGACTTAAAAGTGCCGTGACGGACGAGTCAGCACAGAACAAACTCTTTTATTTCATTTTCTTAAACGTATAAATCATTGCGGGTCGGTGTCCCATGCGCGCTAGCATGTGGCTACGCTGTTCAGACTCAGACTCCAACACAAACTACACGGAAGCACCAAAACCGCAAAGTTCTATCTAGTGAAGCCCGTCTGTTAAACAATGTTGGCCGCGGTCGGAGGATGCGGGGGAGACCGTAGCTTTGGTCTCCAGGGCCGGAGTCTCTGCTGTACTCTGCTCCTCTGCCTGCCTTCACTCACACACCGCGCTCGTTCTCACTCGCTCTCTCGCTCCACCTCTCACGCGGTCGGGAGGCTGAGGCAGGAAAAGCCAACACTAGGATCAGCATTGATTCATGGAGAGACCTTCGTCTGGTCAGCTAACATTACTGCCAAGCAGGTGTGATATAGAGTGATATTGGTCTGGGTATCATCGGATAATCCGTTTTTCCTTTGGAATTCAGAAAGGATAAAACGTTTTTTTATTTTTTCATTTTAAACCGAGAAAACGGCCGTTTTCTCGTTTTTCGTTTCTGAATCAAAAAATGAAAAACGAACCCAAACCGGGCCGTTTGTTTGTTTTTGCGAATTCCTTTTCTCATTATTCGTTTTGAATTGAAGAACGGAAGTCACGTGGGTTCTTCGTTTTTTCGTTTTAAACCACAAACGAAAAACGGAATCACGTGGTGCTCTGTTTGTTTTTTGTTTCCAAACGAAAAACGAAAAAACCAAATTAAAAAAACGATCCGATTTAGTTTCTTCAAGTTTCTTTCTGTCATTTTCTCTTTTGAATCGAAGTGTGGAGAACGGCAGTCACGTGACCAGGAAGTGAAGGCAAACATGTCAAAATAAAAGCCAAGAAGATAGTTTGGTCATTCTATAAAAGTGTAACATTATTTAAGCACAGGATCAAAGTAACAGTAGAAGATAAATAGGCTAAATAAATACACAAATAAATACATACATAGATATTTTTTTTTTTGTTCTTTTCATTAACACATGAATATCTTTTATCCAAAAAGTGTGTGATAAATTACAGGGAGGGTCTCTACAGATGTTATACAGAACTCTCACATAATTGACACTTTTCTCTCTCACACTCTTACTATGGGCTGTTTCTTTATGTCGGCAGGTGAGAAGCACTATGTGGCTACTCCTTTCAACACACACGACACTTCCACCTGATCCCTTCACTCCACTAGGAAGGCTGTAGCCGAGTAGTTCTACATCATGATAATGCTGATTTTTCAACCAGCGATTATGACATTAATGCCAGCTAGACAGAATAAAGCTCTGTCTGTCATGACAATAGTACTGGACTGAAGGCCACTTCATCAAAATCATGGAAATTCACAATAATTAGGCCTGTGGTAAAAAAGCCGACGCAAGTAAGCCAAGTGATCTGTGGCCTATCGCAATAACCTCCATATTGTGTAAAACCATGGAACGAGTTCTTGCCAGCCACCTGACCAGTACAGTGCTAGATCCAGTTCGCTTAAATAAGAGCAACAGAGGCCCAGACGACGCTGTGCTGACTCTGCTTAACACAGTCACAAAACACCTTATGCATCCTAAAGGTTATGCCAGAGCTTTATTCGCGGATTTTAGCTCAGCTTTTAACTCAATGAAGACGCATATTCTCCTGAAAAGGCTCATTGATCTCAACATCAACACAGGGTTAGTTCTGTGGATCAGAGGGTCTGTGTCAGGGAGAACATATCAGACGTGCTGCCCACAAGGCTGTGCTCTTTCCCCTGTGCTATTCTCTCTTTTTACTAATGAATTTATGATCAATGAGAAACATTTTAGACTGTTCAAGTATGCGGATGACATGGCCTTAGTTGACCTTTTACAGGAAACAGGCCCACTAGGTGAAGCTGCCTATCTGGCCCACACTACAGCCCTTCAAACACGGTGTCACACTAGCCAGCTAGAAATCAATGTGGCCGAGACCAAAGAATTAATCATGTGCTGCACAAAACAACATTTGATCACAGAGCTAGTTTCACTTGATGGCCAACATGTTGAAACTGTGGGACACTTTAAATACCTCGGTACAGTCCTGGACACCCAGGTGAGCTTCTCTGTAAATACAGAGTATATTTTCAAGAGATGCTCACAGCGACTTTATCTTCTAAGGAAACTCAGTGGCCTCGGTGTCAGCCGGCAGATTTTAGAATTAGTGTACAAAACTATTGTTGAGAGTGTTTTAACCTTTAACCTTCCTGCCTGGTACGGTCACCTACACTGTAGATAGAAGAATAAACTGTTTAGGATTGTGTCAATAGCAGGCAAAATAGTTGGTAAACCCCAAAAGCCCTTGACTCAACTTTTTACAGAAAGGACGAGGAAGAAGGCGAGGAGTATCCTGGCAGATAGCTCCCATCCTCTCTGCAGCCAGTCGGGAGGAGCTATAGAGCCCCTCTGGCAACTAAACATGTGTTTAAAAAGTCTTTCATCCCAAATGCCATCAATATTCTTAACTCAACACAGTGACTGAGCAGATCTGAGCCACAGACACTGACATGAACTGTTTTTAATGTGTAACATAACCTGTCTCTGTTTTTTACTAACTGCTGTCTGGTTTTTAATGTTTGTTGTTTTCTGTGTTTTGTGAGCTGAAGACAAATTTCCAGCCTGGTGAACAATAAAGTTTGATTGTATTGTATTGATCAGATCATATTGAAGGGCCGTCAGCTTTACAATTTAGTTTGGAGGGAGATTCGCTATCAGTGAAGTCAGTGCATTTTATGAGTAGGCCTTCTGTGACGTTACCCACCGTAGGGGTCAGAGGTCACCACTACTCAATCCCCAAGGATTTTCTTTTCAGTCAAATTTTCAATTTTGACGCATTTATAGATGAAAAGTCAAGTCAATAATCATGGTCAATGATAGATGAGTATAGTTGATCAGCATGTTTGCCAACCTTCAGACATCATAGTCTAATATGACGATTAATCAGCCTGAGTTCACTAAAAAACTGAAATCACTAACTTTCTGTATTCTGTTTGGTGGTTTATGATGCTTTTCAATCATTTCTAGTCTATTTGGTATAATATGTAATTTTACTTAATTTGTTCGACATCATGATAATGCAGATTTTTCAACCAGTGGTTATGACATTAATGCTAGCTAGACAGAATAAAGCTCTGTCTGTCATGACAGTAGAACTGTACTGAAGGCCTTTCCTTTACTCGGGTGACTCTTTACAGCCATCTGAAGACAGCAGGTATCTGTTAAATCTACAGTATCTGGAGTGATGAAGTGGCCTTCAGTACAGTACTATTGTCATGACAGACAGAGCTTTATTCTGTCTAGCTGGCATTAATGTCATAATCGCTGGTTGAAAAATTTGCATTATCATGGTGTAGTAAAAGGATCAGGTGGAAGTGTCAGGTGTGTTGAAAGGAGGAGCCACATAGTGCTTCTCACCTGCCGACATAAAGAAACAGCCCATAGTAAGAGAGAAAAGTGTCAATTACGTGAGAGTTCTGTATAACATCTGTAGAGACCCTCCCTGTAATTTATCACACACTTTTTGGATAAAAGACATTCATGTGTTAATGAAAAGAACAAAAAAAAATATCTATGTATGTATTTATTTGTGTATTTATTTAGCCTATTTATCTTCTACTGTTACTTTGATCCTGTGCTTAAATAATGTTACACTTTTATAGAATGACCAAACTATCTTCTTGGCTTTTATTTTGACATGTTTGCCTTCACTTCCTGGTCACGTGACTGCCGTTCTCCGCACTTCGATTCAAAAGAGAAAATGACAGAAAGAAACTTGAAGAAACTAAATCGGATCGTTTTTTTAATTAGTTTTTTTCGTTTTTCGTTTGGAAACAAAAAACAAACAGAGCACCACGTGATTCCGTTTTTCGTTTGTGGTTTAAAACGAAAAAACAAAAAATCCACGTGACTTCCGTTCTTCAATTAAAAACGAATAATGAGAAAAGGAATTCGCAAAAACAAAAAACGGCCCGGTTTGGGTTCGTTTTTCATTTTTTGATTCAGAAACGAAAAAATAAAAAAAAAAATTTTCCTTTCTGAATTCCAAAGGAAAAACGGATTATCCGATGATACCCAGACCGATATTGTGGTTTTAGCTGACGTGTGTCACCTCACTGTTTTGAGCAATGCTCGTTCATGTCTATTTAGAGCGAGCACAAGCGCGAGCAACAGGACGCCGACTTTCGGTGACTTAACGGCCACAGGTGACTTAACGGCCACAGGTGTCTTAACGGCCACAGGTGTCAACAAGCAATTTCAGATTTTTACATAGAGTCCCTTTAAGTTTACAAATGAATCCAAAGGGAGAACATCTTCTTAACAGGTGTGATACACAACAATAGACAACAAGACATTAATGAAATATATAAAGTGTAGATGGAAATATGGCTTGAAAGATCTGAAGCTTAAAGTTGATGAAAATCGTTTCCAAACACAGAGATCTCTTGTTACATTAGGTGTGTGATTAGGAGTGTGATGAGGAGTAGTGATGAAGATGAATGGGATTCTTCATTTAATGGTTTTTGGTTCAGTGTGAATTTACCTGTAAAAGCCATGGATGGAGATGCGTGATTTAGAAGCTCTGATCTTAACTAAACAGGCTAAATGTGACAACGCTGATTATTAGTAACTAGAGAGCATCTTGTGACAGGATGACGCCAGCCGGCGCCGCCACGCCAAATCTGACCACAGGTGTAAAGCTGTCTTTGAACTCGGCCTTCATTTGATCTCAACTACACACCTGGAACGTTTCCTGACTGCATCTGGAACAGCTGTTACACTGGGAGACAGACAGACAGAGAGACAGAGGGACAGAGAGACAGAGAGACAGACAGACTGACAGACAGACAGAGACACAGACACAGACAGACAGACACCTGGCAGAGTCCTCCTAACCTCCTCTGTGGTGGTCCCTTCTGCAGTAGACAGTAGGTGGTCTCCTACCTATCTGGCGTGGAGAGGAGGTCGTGTTGCTCTGGCTCTATCTATCTGGCATGGAGAGGAGGTCATGTTGCTCGGGTTCTATCTATCTGGCGTAAAGAGGAGGTCGTGTTGCTCTGGCTCTATCTGTTTGGTGACGCCTGGAAGCTGCTTGACATCCTCCTGGATCCACTTTCTCACACACGTTCACATTATATGTATTATTTTTTGTCATATGGATTGTCTATGTTGTATTTTCATTATGCTGTTACTCTGTATACACCACATCTATTGCACGTCTGTCCATCCTAGAAGGGCGATCCCTCCTCTGTTGCTTTCTACAGAGCTGCTATCTCCTGTGTTTACAGTACAGAGCAGGTAAGGACGTCATGAGGGTGAACCAGGTACAGGCAGGTCACTGAACCCACCGCTGCTCCACAGATTGATTTGGTCTACTGGCCTAGGTGCTGGGAGTTCATCAAAGTTTCTCTTTTAGCAGTTTATTCAGTAATAGTCAATGTATTAGTGTTGTTACCAACCACCACAGTTTGTGAGTCCTCATGATGTGGTCCTGGAGACCTCTACTGCAGCAGGGACTACCACGGAGCAGGTTTGGAGGACTTTAAAATGTGTTTATATGTCTGTCTGTGGACAGATTTTGTCACTGCGATAGCTTCTTTACTTTACCGGTATGTAGTTGAGATCAAATTGCCCCCCCTCTCCACCCCCACTTTACACACCTGGCCTGATTTGGCATTGCGGCTGGTGTGATCCCATCTCATGATTGTCTTAAGTTAAAATTGTGTTAAAACCATGGTGCGTTCAGCTACATCGTATTTAGAAACGCTGAATCCAGTCTCATTTTTTAAACTAGAATGGCATTCGGAGAGGTCTGCGCTCTGCGAAAGCCAAGGTGTGTGACTTTCAAAAACAGATCACAGCTCACAGCTGGCGGTACCGTGAGGTGGACGGCTTGTTATTAACACGGTGTGTTTCTGTGTAACGTATCGGCTGATGCCTCTCTCATTCAGCAGCCTTGTTATGTCTGTATAACGTTGCACTACATTGTCTCTCATCCCGTCATCTACCGCTTTTTTCTGATTATGATCGGGATAGCAACCAAAATCTAATGGATTGTTGATTATGCTACACCCCACTCCAACAAAAGATTTCATTCAAATCCATCGCAAACTTTTGGAGTAATCCTGCTAACAGACAAACAACTTTAATTACACTCAACTACACAACATATTGTTGGAAGATAATAATTTAGTTTTTCTTGAACCTCACACTAAAACCCAGCTTATTTTATTGTAATCCTGTTGGCAGAATTAGATTTTAAATGCCAACAAATATTCAAAACCTACAGACTGAATATGAGATCTATAGCATGTACCCCCAAAACCACTATTTTCTTATTGTATAGGTCTTTAAAATAATGGATGTAATTGCATTTATAATTATTTTGTATAACACAAACTCATATCACAGATATTGCTCGCAGACACTGACCGTTGGGGTGGGGGCGCTGTTGCAAAGTAGCACGACAGAGGCTAGAAGCAGACACCGCAGTGGTTGGTGCATAGTCGGGCTGGTGGGCAGACGGACGGACGGACAGACTGACAGAAATCACTGGTGCTTGCACATGACCTGCACGGTCTCAGGCCTTTTATAACAGCAGCTGTCCTCCCCCCACTCCCTCCCTCCCTCACCCACCCTGCTGCCAGCTCTGTGGACCATGTCAATGAATAACTCAGACCGAATCAGTGTAGACTTGCCTGTTTTTAAAAAAACACTTGAGAAAGTATGAGGACGCAAAAAACAACTTTGTTACAGTGACAACAGTAAATTGAGTGATTCGTTGCCTCCACCTCTGTCTACAGGCGTCATAATATATTTAACATGTCAGATTAATCAACCATGATAGAACCGAATGCATACCAAACATTTTTACATTTTTGAGTGTTTTATATAGGAAGACACAATTACACATTGATTTTATATAAGAGGACACAACTACACACTGATGTTATACAAAAAGTCACAACTACACACTGATTATATATAATAGGACAAAATTATACATTGATTTTGCATAAAAGGACAGAACACTGATTTTATATAATAGGACACAACTACACACTGATTTTATATAAGAGGACACAATTACACATTGATTTTATATAAGAGGACACAATTACACACTGATTTTATATAAGAAGACACAACTACACACTGATTTTATATAAGAGGACACAATTACACATTGATTTTATATAAGAGGACACAATTACACATTGATTTTATATAAGAGGACACAATTACACACTGATTTTATATAAGAAGACACAACTACACACTGATTTTATATAAGAAGACACAACTACACACTGATTTTATATAAGAAGACACAACACTGATTTTATATAAGAGGTCACAACTACACACTGTATTTATAGAAGAGAGCAGAATGGATTTGGGGGCGAATAGCAGCAGGACGGCGTGGGCAGAGAATGGCGGCCTGACTGCACTCTGCTCACCCCGGACCAGATCCCGGCATGGGCGACATGCGCAGCATGGAGGACGTTCCCACTGCAACGTATTGGGTGCTGTGTCACCCCGTCATTGGACTGACAGGTTTCTAGTGACACAGACACACGCACGCAAAGTTCATTCCCATCCAGAGCCTGCAGTGATTCTACTAGAACATGTTTACATGCTTTAATCGTTGTGATTGGTCAAGTGAACCTGACTTTTCGGACTCCACCTCAGCTCGCTCACAAACTAGCCGCTCGGCAAAGTTTGTTACTTAGTGACATCACCACGTTACGGAAGAAAAGACAGGACTTCGATCAAGGCGTTTCAGGCAGTTCAGGAGCAGTGTTTCTGTGGGGGGAGAGGAACGCCCTTTGGTCTGGACTTTTTGCTTTGTACCTTTGCAGACCTTTTACATGCACAAAAAACTTTATAACACACTAAAGGAAAGGGAAAAAGCACAAAAGCATCAAAAAAGAGAAAAGGTCTGGAATGCTTGGAAGTGCAAACAAGTGTAATGAAGATGCTCTTTGGAAAGGAACACAAAAGTTTGAAAAAGAAGGAAGGTCCAGGGCACTCTTCTAGCAAAACGCCAACAAGCCTTTAATCAGACGGCTATTTCATTGTGAAATACTAAAAACATAGACAATGCTGGCACATTATGAGATGGGTTACAACCACCCACGCGTATTGACACAAACAGCCTTCTTCAGGGTGGAGCCTTCAGCACACAGTTTCCCCTTTAGTAAACCTGAGAGGATTGAAAACAGATGATACTCAGATAAACTCACAGGTAAAGACTGCAAGGTATAACTCCTGGGTGGCTCTACAGGATGTCTAGGAGACAAATAATGAAAACTAATTAAGAAAATATGAATGTACAGATAACAAGATATATACACACAGACACAGAGATAGGGAGAGAAAGAGATTGCTGTTATGCACTTTAAAAAGTGCTTAGCCATGGGGTAATCCAGATTATCTTTTCTGATTACATTCTTAATAACGACTTAATGAATGTTTTGATGTCTGTTACGTGTGGGCCTTAATGTACCACAGGGCACACTGTTGTGTGTGTGTTTTTTTTGCGTCTCCGTCTCGCCTCCCTTCTGACCTACTTTTTTTTTCAGGAGGAGCGCACCTGAGATGGTGCGCTGATTAAGTGAGGAAAGAAAAGGGCGGAGGGACGGTGCGTAGAGGCGCACACTCTCCGGCACTCCGGCTGCCAGTCGGCAGCACTGCTCGGGAGACTCCTGTCTCCATTGTTTAGTTGTTTAGATCTTAGATGACCTTTTTTTCCCAGCATTTAGTTTGTGACTTTGTTTTTGGGCTCGAGATCTCCGTAGATTTCTCACGAGATTTTCGTGCCTTTTGGTTTAAAGGTCCCATATTGTAAAAAGTAAGATTTTCATATCTTTTATATTATAAAGCAGGTTTTAGTACTATATAAATACTGTGAAAGTATCGAAATGCTCAATATAATGAGAAACACACACAACTCGCTTTCAGAAATTGTGCATTTGAAACAAGCCGTCAAGATTTCTGTCCATTTGTGATGTCACAAATATACAATATTTAGACCATTACACGGTTTTAAACGTAAACATTCTAATTGTGTCTCAGTTTATTTCCTGTTGCAGTGGATATCAATAACATCAGCTGACAGGAAGTAAACATGGACCCAAACTGTTACCTAGCAACGCAATTCCGTTGCAATTTCGTTTAAATGCACTAAAACAGCGCGTTTCAGACAGAGGGTAAATACAGTTATATTCAGACAGACAGTATGAGGAAAATAAAGGGTTTTTGAACATTTCAGCATTATTTTGTGTTTCTACAAGAACATGTTTACATGCTGTAATGTTGAAAAAAAAACTTTATTTCCTCTAGGCGCTAACCTGTCCCAAAGCATAATTGGTACCCTTTAAACCGGTAAATTATTTCCTTAAAGCTGAAGTTGGCGAGATTGGTGTAAATATGATTAGTAGTACATGAAACAGGTAACCTGAAAAAAATCATGTGTCCTCTGGAGCTCCTAACGGTATCTGCAAGATTTCACAAACCGGAGGAAAACAAGCAGTAAGAGCTGATCTGAGGTCTGCTGTCCATCTGCCATCTATGAGAGCCAGCTGTCAATCACTCGCGAACTCCGACCAAACGGTCAAACTAGGCAGCGCTGATCAAATATGAATCAATATTATGTAAGGTTAATGCCTATTTCTCTCCTCAAATGTTTTCAGAATCATCTTGTAGTGCACCGTTTAGCTGTAAAATAAGAAAGATTCTGACGCGGCCGTCATTGTGATATCTGGTGAAGGAACGCCAAGTTCCGGACACATGACCGGAGCACAGCCAATAGGAACGCTCTCTCAAAGAAATGACCTGTGATTGGTCAAAGTCTCCCGTCACGGGCTAGATTTTCTAAAGCCTGAAAACAGAGCCATGAGGAGGTGCAGAAGTCTAGTTATCTCTCAGAACACTTCAATTACAATATGCTGAAAGGTTATTATGGAATTGTTGCCCAATGATGCCAAAACCATACTGCCTACTGCCACTTTAGGGACCCCCCAAAAACTATTTTTATTGACCCCACTGTAAGGCTGGGGCGATTAGTCGACATAGTCGACGTAGTCGATTACGTAAATACGTCGATTTACGTAACGTGCATCGACGCATCGGATGACGTAATGAAAATGCGCTGCGCCCGGTCCGAGCATGGATTCTGATTCCCCCAGAGAGCAAGAAGTATCAAAAAACCCTCTCCAACGTTCATCAAAGGTGTGGGAATACTTCAAACAGAGACCCAACAATGCGGTGCTCTGTAAATTGTGCAGAATGGAGATGGAGTACCACAGCAGTACAGGTGCAATGCACAAGCACCTGACAAGAAGGCATCCCGGAGCGCTGCGTGAAGAAGACAGCAACAAGACACCGCCGTAAGTCCTGTTTACTTTTTCATCACCCAAGCATGATCTATTAAGATTGTAAAAGCGCGGACGTGTTTCTGTTAGCAGTACTCATTTAAAGTTTGTTTTTAAAATGTTTCTTCATCACCACCATGTTAAAAGTATTTTATGGACCACTGTTATGGTAACGTAACGTAATGTAATGTTACACCATGAGTCATCTAACGTTGTTATTCGGCCGTTTTATTTTTTCTGTTTACTTTAACGGCGATGTACGAGTGAGAAAATGGCTTATAGTAACATTACATATTGTTCTACAGTCTGTGACTGTTAGTCTGTAAATAGTTTCAATTATTTCTCTCTTGCTCCACACTGATGCAAAAGTACATTTGCTAGTGTTTATCTTAACTGCATATTATTACAGTGATGAAATAAATCCATGTCTAAACCATTTTAAGTTTTAAGTTAAGTACTTAAATAAAAATACTGATGAGGATTATTATTATTATTATTAGCCTAATGTCATAACACAACAGTGCTGTGGAAATTAGACCTGTTTTAAAATGTGCCACTATTATCATTATTCTAATGGGCTTTCTGTGTCTCTTTTTCAGGATAAGACAAAGCAGAGTGGAGGACTTTTTCCACAAAAAGAATACAAGCTCGTTTTAATTTTATTTTAGAGAAATTGTATGTTGGACTGAAAACAGATTACCAGACTGGGCTACTTTTTGTTGTGAAATAATGCCATAATAATATTCTTGTTATGTATATGTTTATAAGAGAAGATATTTGAATAAAGTATTGAAATAATGAGTCAAGTTTTTGATATTTATTTATAAATTATTTTTTTTAGAATAATTGATGAATTAGTCGTTAGATTAATCGACTAATCGAAAAAATAATCGTTAAAAAAATAATCGTTAGGTGCAGCCCTACCCCAATGGCTGCAGTGATGTACTCCTGGGCCCTGTGGCATAACAGTTGGGTTTCGTTAAAGGTTAAACAGAGTACACTTCTGACTTTACCTGCTGGCTGCCCCCTGCTGGCTGCAGGTGAAAGTGCCGTATGCTTGTTTATTCAAAGTTGATTAAAATTGAACATGTCGCATGTCCAAATTGCACCAAAATTCGACACTTCACGTCCCCAGCAATATGCCCGCTAAGTGTGAAGAAGGTCGGACGAACGGTTTCAGAGATATGCGAAGGACATACACAGAGATTCCTTGCTTTATAGTTAGGTGCAGTTATGTCCTGGAGAGTGCGTTAGTGATTTAGCGGTGAGGTGTAGGACAGGTTTGACAGAGGTGTCATCCTCACATTGCTGCTGCAGCTGGCTATTGTAGGAGAGGCTGTTAACAGGTGGGAATTATCTGTTCTAACGTTCTTGGTCTCGTGCCAAATGCAGGCGCTGACACTGCACCGTAAGCGATAACATCTCAGGTCACATTCCTAGAGATGTGAGAACAAGCCGCCTCAGACATTCTCAACGTTCAAGCTAAACAAATCCACATGAAGACGCACACATCTGGCAGTGACTCGCTCATTCGTTAGCTGCAATGTTTCCAGTGTCGGAATTCATAAATTCACAAATGTATTATACACTTTATTTATTTCAAAAGGTCAGCTCAAGGAGGCTCAAACTGCTAATCCACATTTTTAAAGATTCTTCTTCTTCACTGTGTGAGGGCTTTGGTTTAGGACCCAGAAGCAGACACAGCTGGATGGTGGTTGAAAGTCAGGTGGATTTATTATAATAAAGGTGGTGAGGGCGCTGGAGAAGGCAGGGGACAGGCAGGCTGTTGAGCAGGGTGGAGTAGCTGGAGGAATGAGCTGCGGCGGCGTGAGGATGGCTTGATGGGAGGCTGGCACTGGAATCCAGAAGACAGGAGAACACAATGTTAAATATGAGAAGCACTAGGAAACACAAGAATTACTCTGGTAATTATAGTACAGAGCGGCCGAGAGAATACCAACTGGTAGGCAGAACAATCTGGCGAGGATTGGCAGGAAAGCTGGTGTTCTTGTACTGTGGGTTGATTAGGTGATTGTTGACAGGTGCAGAGTGTAGAGTGGAGTGTGAGACCAGGTGCCTGATGAGGAGGCCGCGCCCCTGCCACACCCACACAGACAGGCAGGGAAGGGGGAGACCCAGGGGAAGCAGAACACCGGAAAACTACTGGAGTCAAGGCCAGAGCCGTGACACACTGGTGTTGAGTTTTGGTTTTGCAGATAGAACTTTCTAAAGACAAGAACTCGCTTCTTGTTTGGGGCTATATTTCTGTTAGAGCATGACAGAAAGCAATGATGTTCTTAAAGATGAGGACAGCCTAGTCTTTGTTTTAATAAATACAATTAGCACTGACACTTAATTAAAGCTTCAGTAGGCAGTATATTTTTGGCATCATTGGGCAAAAATTCCATAATAACCTTTCAGCATATTTTAATTCAAGTGTTCTGAGAGAAAACTAGACTTCTGCTCCTCCTCATGACTCTGTTTCCAGGCTTTAGAAAATCTAGCCCGTGACGGGAGATTCTGACCCATCACAGGTCATCTCATTGAGATAGTGTTCCTATTGGCTGTGCTCCGGTCATGTGACCGGAACTTGGCGTTCCTTCCATAGATTTCACAATGGTGGCGGCGTCATAAAATTTCTCATTTTACAGCTAAACCGTGCACTACAAGATGATTCTGAAAACATGTGAGGAGAGAAATAGGCGTTAATGTAACATAACGCCTATTTTCAGGCTCAGCGCTGCCTAGTTTGACCGTTTGACCTCTTTCAGACTCTACCATCTGGCAGGAGGTTGAGGTCCATCAGGACCAAAACCTCACGTCACAAAACAGTTTTTTCCCCATGGCAGTGGGACCCTCCAACAGCCCATCCGCCCCTCTGTGACTGTCTCTCCCTCACACACACACTACTGCCCCCCCTCTCCCCCCGCCGACACTGACTCTCCCCCTCTCTCATACACTCTCAATATTTGCACTATCTGTTTATATCATGTTTATTTTTGTTTATAGCTTATTTTGTAAATTGGACATTTTTATTCTTATTTTATTCTAACGTTTTATCTATTCTTTTGTTATTATACTGTTTGACTTGCACCAACAAAACCAAAGAAAATCCCTAGTGTATACCTCTTACACTTGGCAATAAACACCATTCTGATTCTGATTCTGATTCTGATTCTGATTGGTCGGAGTTCGCGATTGATTGACCGCCGGCTCTCATAGACGGCAGATGGACAGCAGACCTCAGATCGGTTCTTACTGCTTGTTTTCCTCCGGTCTGTGAAATCTTGCAGATGCCGTTAGGAGCACCGGAGGACACAGAGGAACATGATTTTTTTTCAGGTTACCTGTACTGCTGTCACGATGTAGCGACCGTTTTATAAAAATAACTTTTTTTAATCATATTTGCTCCAATCTCGCCTACTTCAGCTTTAAGTAGATCAGATTATATGTTCACATGTCTTACTCTACACTTTTTTAATATACAATGACCCAGTTTTAGGTAAGGGATCGTTCATGTTTAGTTTAGCTTGTCTTAGTAATGGGGTTGCTGCGTTCAGGGATCAAAATGATTGCTTATTATTATTATTATATGTACAACTAGAAGGTCACTCGAAAAGCGTAGACCTCTGCCATGGACAAAAATTGAAAAATAATAAATATATCCGTCCCGTGATTCAGAACCCCATTCCCATGCTACATCCTTCCACCAAGTTAAAGTAGTTTTTCTGTAATCCTGCTGGAAAAACAGACAGACAAACTGAAAACATAACTCCTTGGCAGAGATAACAATGAAACTGGTTCACATCCAAGATAAGCATTCAGCCCTGAGAGCACACTTAAGTGTACACAAACACACATCATACCGTACGTCAAATTGACTGACTTAAATGAAATGATGACCGTATTCAGAATTCCCAGATTGCATTTTAATAAAAAGTAATGTAAATTATTTTCCCTGACAAGAAGATGAAATCATCAAATGACTCCTTAAACACAATAACTCCCATATGCAGGTTCAGACAAATGTGCTCGAAAATCCGGCACAGCTTCTCCTACTTACATTACAACCGGTTAAACATGTTCTAGTAGTTGTTTACATTTACATTTCATCCAGTAAGAAGAGATGCCTACAACACAAACATGGCTATATGGTAACGATGAAATGAGGATAGTGAAAGATACATTATGCATGATATTTAAGTCTCGATATGCAAGTAATTGTAAACAAAAGGGTTGGCCCAACCCACCACCAATATTCTAAACACAAGATTGGAACTTTTTTTTACAGACAACAGCTCTCATGAATTTATACATGTTTTCTGATTATGTAAAAGCTGTTTTCATTAGTGATCAATCAAAGCAATAAAACAATCATTGTATTTTCAATTATGATGAATTGACAGACACATAAAACACAGAATTTCCCATCCGTTGCTGTTATAGCCTTTCCTGGTCTGGTATGACCAGTTGGTTATGCTGGCTAAAGTTAAGCTAATGTCAACAAACCTTATATTGCTTTGTGTGTTGAGTCAGTTCACTGACTTTAGGTCTCTTGTCTACTTGTGCTACTGTTACTCTACAGTTTGTCATGTTTCAGCATTTACCCTTTCCTGTAATTGTCACTTGTTCCCAAAGTGGCCCGCCGCTCTGCAAAAGTTATGTAAGCTCACTGTAATGTGAAAATATGCTGAACTCAACCGTGTTCGGTCTTCTGCCACTCTTGTCTATTTAGTAGCCTGTGAAATAAAGTACCAGTAGACAATATACTTAACTTCGAGGACTGTGCCACTTCAAAAATCACGAAATTGCAGCAGAGAATACTTTTTTGGCAAACTAAACCCTTTGAATGTCGGATTTCACAAATGTTTTACACATCGGTACTTCAGAGTGTTCTGTTTTTAGTTTGACACGTGAGCTTGATACAGCCCTGGCTACTGAAAAATTATGTTATCATCCGCATAGAGAGGAGGTCGGGGGGATGGGACTTTCAACCGGGAGACCGCTGTTGGTGTCACATGCAAAACCAAAAGTCAACGTTCACTTATCGTAATTTACGTCCGTAGCTTAAATATTGGAACAAACGTAGTCATTTTAAGCCAAACTATGATGTTTTTTTACTAAACCAACAAAGTAGTTTTGTTGCCTAAGGCACTGATCAGACAGAGTGCACTGTGCAGGTGGAAAACGTGAGGCGCACTGTCTGTGACATTTTCTACAGTTACAGACAAACCATGAACTGTATGCTACCTAATAGTCAGTAGTACAGCTTAAGGGGATAGTTTGGGTGTTTTGAAGTGGGGTTGTATGAGGTATCCCAGCAGGGAGAAACGGACAGGAGCACCGACACTGGAGCAAAGCAACAGTGCTGTGGATGGGGGGCGTTAGAAAAACCTTTTTTTTTCCAACAGGGAACCTATACTGATACTGTTTTTGCCATCTGAGCCTGCTGGCTTTGGTGAGAGCATAGATAAATTTTACTTTCATTTCAGTTCTCCGTCAGAAAGGAGAAGGAAAGGGCTGTCTGACTGCATCCACATCCACAGCACTGTATTGCTTGGCTCCGGTGTCGGTGCTCCCGTCTGTTTGTCCAAGCTGGGTAGCACGCCGACCGTCATCTACTGTAAGTAATACACCTACTATGGATGTATAAGTACCTCATACAACCCCACTTCAAAACAAAAAAACTATCCCTTTAATTTAATGAAAACAACTTCGCCTACCCCAAATCTCAAATACCGCACTAATTTGCCTCCTGCTGTTTTCTGTTCAGATCATGGTAACTACGGTTAGTAAAGTCATAAAGCTCCGGGTATCCAGCAAAAATCACCACAATGACAAAGAACGCGAATGACGTCGGGCGCTTTTCCGCTCCGAGTTGAGATTTTTTCAACTCGAGGCACACAGAACAGAAAAACACTAGGCGCTCAGCCATGCAAAATCAGTGTGCAAATGCAAAATGCTTCACTCTCACTGAAAACAAATTACAAAAAGCCGCACCAGGCGGCTAAAACGCACTCTGGGTGATCTGGGCCTGAACCTAACCAAGTAGTTTTGTTGCATTTTTTGTTTTTTGTTTCAATTTACAACATTAACCACATGTTTAAAACTGTGACTATAATCTGGGAGGAAATACATTTCCCTCGATACGTCATTGAGAGTTCAGTTCAGTTGAATGGGAACGTAATTTTGCAGGAGACAGGGTTGGCATTGGTAACATGCCTAAACAGCACCAAGCCAGGCTGCAATGACAAATCGGGACAGTGGAAAAATCATAGGCATAGACCACTAGAAACAGCCACTAGCCTGTACACCAAACTCATCCTACAAAAAATTTAAAAGAAAATTACAGGGTAGTACCCATCACCTTCAATCCAATTTCAGTCGCAGCAGCAACCTGACCCGGGGAAAGAGACTTCTACAAATAGAATGACGATGATGAACGATAATGACACAAAACTGGTGCTTTCCTGCATCTGTGACCCACATCAACACTGGGAATTACAACAGAGTAGTGTCCTGATGCACTGACTTAAATCATTGCTGGTTGGTGCAATTCAATCTGCCTAGGTCAAGATGTCAACACACTATGGTGTCTGGGTTTACATGTGTTTTGAGTATGTCAACAGTGCCCAACACCAATCTCTATAAACAGATTCTGCATTCACATGTAGAATCTGTAGCAGCGGGACTAGATTTTGGTAATCGGAAGCGTTCTGGTTTCCGTTTTGTAGAGTTGCCAATTCAACCGGGGCATACCACTTCCACATTTAACGCAATGGGTTACTGTATAGTTGCTATACTTGCAGCTTTAAAACTGAAAGCAATCACTGTTGTTTACACTTTTCAGAGGGGCTTTTTAGACTTTGAGGATTCTTGTCCTTTTTACTTTTTCTGGATTTGTTCCGAGGAGTTTGAAGCTGGGCGGGATTCACTTCGCCACCGCTTGCTTCAGCCTCATGCATGTAATTTGGAGCTTCTGACCCAACCTCCAGCAAAGTCGAGCCAACTTTCCCTAAAGTATTTGGGCCTACCCCTGCTGCTTCTCCAGTCATGTGCACGCTCTCATTCTGAACGAGGTAACCAGCGCCCTCAGCTACCTCGCTCGTTGCAATAAAGCTTGCGGTTCCTGTCTCTGCCGAGCCTGGGTCTGTTTCCAGCACTGAAGATATGGTCTCGTCCACCACTTCAATCTCTGAATAAGATGTCGGTGATACCTGAGCAGATGCATTAGTTGCACTAGTATGTAATCCCTCTGTAATCTCAAGGTCAAAAGGGACCTCTGCTTTGCCCTTTTCCAAAGTGAGAACTCCACCCTCGCTCTGTTCAATTTGAATTACGTCTGTGTTCTGGTAATCAGACTGAATTGTTTTACCCTCAGCTACGTTTCCAGATGCCAATATGCTACCACTGGCCCCTTTATGTTTGCTGGACATAGAAACCTGTCCTGTGGCCACCCTGGATGATCTCAGTTCCTCTGAAGATGTGACCACATCATCCAAACCCTCCATGTTAGCCCCCCTCGCTAATGCTCGACCAGCAGTATCTAGTCCCTCAGGAATATCCACAGTTATGTCTCCTATCTGAGAAGAGTCCACCCCTTGCCTTACTTGACGTGTAGCAACTTCAGTTTCAATCACCTTTGACGTTGCTGCCACCTGATCTTCCTCGGATAGACATTCAGTCTCTGACGTCAGAATGCCTTCTTCCTCTACAGGATAACTTGTACCTGGTGCATCTTCTCCTTCGCTTTCTTCATCTGTGATGCTAACATGTTGCTGTATGGATAACGCCGCTTCCTCCAGAGTCTCCTCCTCCTCCTCTTTCTCTGGAACATTTATGTTATCATCTGAGATTAAGGTATCATTCACTTGAGAACTTGTGTGCGATGAATCTTCCTTTGGACTCTCTTCATCTTGGTCATCTGAGAAGCTTACATTTTGTTGCACCATTTCCTCTTCATCGTTCTCTTCATCATTAATGTTGTCATCTGAGATTAAATCATCCTCCGTGGTCAAAGCATATTGTCTTTCAGTGTCTTGGTCATCAGAGGTACTGAAACCCTGCTGTGACACTCCATCCTCAACAATACTCTCCTCTTTCTCTCCGTCACTTATACTGTTTGCATCTGCATTGACTTGATCCTCTCCTGCTCCTGATTCGGACATATTTTGTTGACTATCATCATCTTCTTCTTCTTTGTGGCCAGCGCTACCATCTTCTGCTGTGTGCAGATGTTGCTCTAATGTTAAAACAGCTGGCACAGCGGAGCCCTCTACTTGTACTTGAGTGGTAATTTCATCTAATGCTGATTTCAAATTTGAATCACCCAGATCTCCTTCTTCTTCTTGGACAGTTAAAACAGTGCTCACAGTTTGCAACGACGTTCTTGCTTCAGAATCAACAACATCTGTATTTGCATGTCCTTCCACTATCTCACTCCCTTCACTATGATCCACCTGTAGTTCTGGCATTGCTTCTTGATCGGCGGAGGACCTCTCTTCAGACGCATTCACGGTGTCTTGGTCATCAGAGGTACTGAAACCCTGCTGTGACACTCCATCCTCAACAATACTCTCCTCTTTCTCTCCGTCACTTATACTGTTTGCATCTGCATTGACTTGATCCTCTCCTGCTCCTGATTCGGACATATTTTGTTGACTATCATCATCTTCTTCTTCTTTGTGGCCAGCGCTACCATCTTCTGCTGTGTGCAGATGTTGCTCTAATGTTAAAACGGCTGGCACAGCGGAGCCCTCTACTTGTACTTGAGTGGTAATTTCATCTAATGCTGATTTCAAATTTGAATCACCCAGATCTCCTTCTTCTTCTTGGACAGTTAAAACAGTGCTCACAGTTTGCAACGACGTTCTTGATTCAGAATCAGCAACATCTGTATTTGCATGTCCTTCCACTATCTCACTCCCTTCACTATGATCCACCTGTAGTTCTGGCATTGCTTCTTGATCGGTGGAGGACCTCTCTTCAGACGCATTCACGGTGTCTGTCGAACTCTCGTTTGGAGGAGTTGCTGACAAATCGTCACCCGCAGTACTGAGTCCTATTTCAGAATCTAGCAGTTGCTCCTGCTCTGCCTTAACCTCTTCTTGTGAATCTCCGGTGACGGTAGTCATTTCCTCCATATTCTCTTCTGCCTGGATACTATCAGATGTGGCAATGACCTGATTTGTTTCTAAGCCTGAAACAACTTTCTCTGCTGGGCTGACATCTTCCTCCCGGGCTCTGTTACTTTGATCCTCTGTGACTTCATTTGATTGAGGTTCAACGTCAGCACTTCTGTACTCTGGACCTGCAACCATGCAGAGCACAACAGGTTTTCCTTCTTCTTCCACTTCTTCTTCTTCTTCTTCTTTCAAAGGTGACACTTCCTGTCTGCCCATATTTTGTTCTGTGCTATCATGTATTTGACTGATGTGGTTGATGTGGTCTCCCTCTCCTTGAGTAAATGTGACATCTGATCCAGATATATCTTCCTGGGAAAACCCTTCGGAGGGAACATAGTTCTCCTGCTGTTCTGATTGTTCTTCCTCTGCGTTCTGTTGTGGGTCATTGGATTCTGCTGTTTGACTGATGACATCGGTAAATGTGTTTGTTGGAGCTTCAGTGATTTTATTCAACTGATCGTCTATTGTATCTCCTAGTTCCTCTACCACTGTGTCAGACTGCTCCAATGATGTCTGCAGTACATCTGGCCTTGCTAATAATTTCTCAATATCCTCCTCAAGATTTACAATTGAATATTTTTCGGATGTTTGTGTTGGATACTCTTGGATCGGTGAATCTATTGTAAATGTTTTAAACTGAGTTGTTTGCTCCAAAGGTGGAATTCCTTGGAACTGGTTTACACTGACCTGCCTAATCCCAACTGGATTCATCCCAGCGGGCCAAATTCCAGCCTGTTTGACTTCTGGCTGCACCGTCACCACATGTCCCAATCCCATTCTTGGCTGTCCAACACCAACTCCCAAAACATCGACCGGCCCTAACCCTATCTGCCCTGGCTGTCCAAACCATGTTTGCCCCAAATTGCTATTTACTGCAACATAACCCCCCCCATTAGCAACAGTGTGTCCTGACAGAATGCCATACACACTTCCCTGGGCTGCTGGGCCTAACACCCCCTGAGGGGGAGCAGCCTCTTTTACCAGGATAGCACCTCTGGGCAAAGTGCCCTGAGATGAGCCTGGGTCCACCCCCTTTGCCTCACCTGGACCACTGTCATCCATTACTAGCATAAAGTTACCACCAGGATCTGGCCCTATTATTTTCCAGCCCTCCGCAGGGACTGAGCCCTGAGACACACCTGGGCTACCAGGTAGCAAAAAGGTGGGGCTTACTGGACTGGCGGGGCTGGCAGGGCTTTTGGGGCTCCCAAAGCCCTGGATAACTAGCCCAGAAGAAGAGACTTGGGGTCCACTGATTACAAGTCCAGAAGAAGAGACTTGGGGTCCACTGATTACAAGTCCAGAAGAAGGACTCTGGGGCCCACTGACTACATACAGGCCTTGAAAATTGCCTCCATGGGCCCCATCTGCCAGCAGAACCGTGTTCTGAAGCTGTGGTTGAACTACATAGTGCATGGGCTGTAGCATAGGGCTGGTGGTGTAGTAAATTGGCTGCTGCTGCTGCTGCTGTAGTATAACTGTCTGAGCTTGACGGGGAAGAGTAGCAGAATGACTGATGTTAGAGGTATGACTGATGTTAGTAACCTTGGAGCGAGGAGGGAGTGTCATGGATGACGGGGCAGCGCTTACAGTACTGACGGATGATTTGGAGATGTTAGTAGATGACATGACTTTCTCTGTCTTGATATCAGTATGGTATGTTTCAGCACTACGTTCAATTTTGTGCTGAACAACTGGTTCAACAATATCAACCGTGGTTTTGACAGCACCTGTTACTTTGTGTGTCAGGGAAGGTTTGGGTGTTGGCTTGGGAGGGGAACAGATCTCAGCCAGAGTCTTGAACTTTGGCTCGAGGTCATTGAGGAACCGCAGGTCGTTGTCAGACTCCAGGATGCTACAGCAGCCCACTGAGCCAGCGGGGGAGCCCTGGCCCTCATAATCATACTCCAGCAGACTGTCCTTCACTGGCAGAGCGCACGCCGCTTTCTGTTTAGGGCAAAGAAATAGCACAGTGGTGTCTATGAACTCATAACATCTGTTTGTATGTGAAAGATCTGGTGAAAAAAGCAGCTGCATGCAAAGCTAGCATAGTACCTGTGAGTAGTAATCATCAAGGTAATCGTCAGGGAGGGCTATATCCTCATACAGATCTGTCGTTTGTTGGCGACGAAATGTTCCCCTGCTGAATGAAGTACTGCTATTGCCATAGTTGAACGATTGCCTTGGAGACCTGTAGACGTTGTCAACCTCCATTAAACTTTGGCCGGTTTCCTGAAAACCCTGCAGAGTTTCATAGACCCTAGTCGTCTTGCGAGTTTCTTTGAAATTCGACAGACCGGTGTTGAAGTTCGATGCTGCTGCTGCGGACTCAACTTTCTTCTGGGTTCCCAACGTGAGAGGGGCACTTAGGAGTGGCACTTCCTAAAAAAAAATTTACAGAAGAAAGAAATTGTTACCTATCAACACAACTATGTATGATTTTGACTTGGCAATCTGGGTGTGGTATCAAAAAAGCATATAGGTTAAAAGTCATTAGAATCCGAACCATTAAATCACCACCAGCTGCTGTATTTGTAGTTTGCAGCTTTACATTTTAAAACAAAAAAGTTTATTCTCTCTGAAAGGGGATGCAACACGCTTCATAACTAATTGTCATGCCTAACTATAAATGGAAGCTATTTTATTCAAACCCCTAACATAATTTGAGTAATTCTTTAATTAAAGGCACTTGAAAGATAAAAATCAGTTCTCGGAATGGCAGTAAACAGGTTGAAACTTCCTGTTTGTCCTCATGTGGACCCAATTTAAATGATCGGTGACAAGAGTGACACACCAAATAGCCTTCTACCACCTTTCCCCTCCAACACCGCAGCTTGGTTTCTACATAAGACGTTAATTTTCGATAATACTAGGATTATGTCTCATTCTGTTTATTGATAAACTAACAGAAGAAAGGCGATGTGTCCGTTTCTTCTCATTAAAAGGAAACAAAAATGCCAGCCAACCTTATCCTCGCCTTTGCCTTCAGTGTGGTAGGATATGAGGTGTTCTTTGGCGTCGAATGGCAGATCACTAAATTGGTCGGGAAAGATGGTGTCTGCACCTCCACACTGACAGAACAGCAGGAGAAGAGGGATGACTGTAGAGAGAAGCAAAAACATTCAGATCAATGTCAAGCAAATTTAAATTGGGCTGTATGTATTTCTCCGTATATTGAGCGTTTTGATAGTTTAACAGTATTTATAAAGCACTTAAACCTGCTTTATAATGTAAAAGACCTGAAAATCTCACTTTTTACAATATGGGACCTTTAAACCTAACCATGATGTCATGTGAAAGGCCGTTTTGTAACGTTAACCCTGTGGCGTGAAATGACACACGTAAAGCTTAAAATGCGTCATCATGACACACGGAATGTCCTCAAAATGGAGACCGCTGTTCTCGTCCCGTGCGTCATGTTTCAATTGGCTGTTCATTCGTGTTCACAACGTTTAATGTCATTTTCACTGTACAAACGTAGTTTTAAGACCAAACCATGTTGTTTTTTTCCCTAAACATAACTAAGTGGTTTTGTTGCCTGAACCTAATCAAGTGTTTTTGTAAACTTCACAATATTCAGCACGTGTTTACTGCGACCGAAAAGTGACGCCAAGGGGTCTGAGAAAGCGTCAGTGTGTGAAAAGTTGGGATGAGAACGTGTACTAGGGTGCTTTTATTAAAGTTCAACTCACACAGCAGTAGGCACATTGCCATTAGCAGCAGGCCGATGGCCGGGGCAGCGAGCTTAGATGAAGTAGTTCCTTGTCTGTCTGTCCTCGGGCCGCAGCCCTCTGTTTCCACGCAGGTACAAACTGCCACTTTAAAAACCTCATTGGCCGGGCAAGACAGACCCTGAGCGTCCGACACCTCCACCTGCAGCTCATATGTGCCGGGCCACAGAGCATCACGGGAGTGAAGAGCGGAAGTCGTCGCTAGAGACAACAAAGGACAGATGACTGTTAAATTCACACTGCATTATCATTCAAATCTAAATCAAAATGGCTATGCTGTTTGTAGCTTCATACATCATCATAGCTTACTTTAGCAGTTTTTTTAGTACTAACTGAATAATATTCAATACAGGCAGTTTATATCTTGATCAATTACACTGTGACAAGCTGCTAAAAAGAAGACAAAATGCAAAAGGAAAGAGAATAGTTCTGTTACCGTTGATGACTTCTACTTCCCAGTTGCCTCGTGTCCCCTCGGGTATGATTCTGAATGTAAATGGAGCTGCGTTGGGACTCACGTCCTCGTCAAAGCCGGTAACATGAACAGTTTTTTTGTCGGAGCACAGGTCGCTCTGGGTGGTGGTCAGGGTGGGACAGTGGTCGTTGGAGTCAGCGACTTGAATGGCTATTGTTCCCGTGGCTGTCTTTGATGGCATGTCTGAGGATGACAACAGTTTATAAGTCAATCAGCACACAGACTAAAGCGCCTGTAGCCAAACGGTTACAGCACATGTCATATCAAGTCAAGGCAATTTTAGTTGTATAGCCCAATATCGCAAATCAGAAATTAGCCTCAGGGGCAGAAATTAACTTTTTTCACTGTCTACCACTGTGGCAGGCAGGTTTTTTTTTCGTCTGCCACTTTTGAAATCCCTGCCCTAAATGAAGGAATAACATTTCAAATCTGATGTCATTCAATGTTTGATATATTTTACACAAAAACAACATTATGTACATGGTTAATTACAGTGTTCGAATTACACAGTGGAGGGAGGGTACTATACCTATATCTGTACATGTATCTATAGTGGTTATTTGCATAAAAATGAACACAATTCAAATGATTATGAATATTTAAAGATTTGCTTTGATTAAAAACAAATCTTGGAAAGTTGTTATGAAGTTAAACAGGTCATAATTCTCTCTCTAATATCTATTTTATATTGATGTGAAAACATCTCCTTCAAGCAACTGGATTTATTCAAGTTTCTCGCCAAAAACGGAATTTTACAGATTACATTTGAACACATCATGATAACGTTGTAATATACCTTCGGCCAATAGTCCTTTTTTTCCTGAGCAGACTTTGAACGCCTCATAATAATAACATTATGGCACCTATATGTTAGCATCAGTAGCTCCGCTATTTATCCAGTCAGGACTGTGCTGCCCACCGGTTGCTAACAGCTAACGTTACTAACTCTCCTCCTGCTGATTTAAACACAGATTTGTTGTTCACAGTGTCGATTTATCCGCGAAAAATAGGATGCACAGCCTCAGGTTTAGTAGTGCCTTGCTGTTGAGCGTTTTTTTTCTCTCCATCGTGTCCCCGGTCCCAATCAAACTGAAACATGATACAGCGTGCGTATGCGTCATTGTGCATGCGTAACTGTCGGAAAGCATCAATAAGAGGAATCGTTAGTCACGGAGGCATGAGATGCCAAGAAAGCGAACAATACGGTTCTCTATTCTCATCACTACCGTTTTCCCTGCCTGCCAAAGTGATGGGTGTCCTTATGATTTCACCCTCCACTGCCAACAATTTACCCGCATTTGGCAGGTGGCTGGTGCTAATTTCAGACCTCGCTCAGGGGGCTTTACAATCTGTACAGGATACGACACCCTCTTTCCTTTACAGTACGACCCTCTCATCGGATGAGGAAGCACTTGACCAAAAAAAAAACTATTTAGTCATATAACTGCAATGTTCTTGGTTTGATTCCAGCTGAGACATTTGTTGCATGTCATACCCCTCTCTGTTTCCCTCCATTTCCAGTCTGCCTCTACCTTGTCATCTGTCCAAGAGAGGCAAAAAGGACAAAAAAGAGAAGGAAAAAAAACAGCACACAGACTGCAAGACCACAAGATCCTCTCTGTTTCCCCCCAGTAGCTTTACACAAAATGAGTGACTCAAACATAAGCCTTGAACTTCAGTCTGCCAAAAATACCTGCTCAGTACACTGTTGAAGCAAATACGTTAAAAATAATAATAACAATAATAACAAAATGATGATCATTATATTAATAATCCCCAATTAGATGGTGTTTATGTACCGATGAAGGTGTTTTTTTTATGGAGGTCTGTTAAAACTGACGCTGGATGTTCTCATTCTGTGGCTGACACACCTCGAGGCACAACGTGGTTTTGCAGGTTCTGTCAGAGATCAGTGTGATTCATTTCATATATTACCTCGGGCAAATACGTTTATGAACCGATCATCAAACTCATAAACATACAGGTGATAAATCATGTTCAGAGAAGTGAAGCATTGCATTATTAAAAGAGAGTCCTTCAGAAGCGAAGGCAGAGCCTGTTTAAACAGAGAAGGCGTAGCAAGAAGCCAGAAATGAAGCCTTCTGGTTCACAATAATCTTACAGGATTATAAAGTACAAATGGGGATTACCTTTGGTTATTGCCAGAATCTTGGCAATGTAGGTACCATTCACCAAGAAAGGCGATTCTCTATCTGGTACCTTGTTGAGTTTGATCTCAGCTGTTTCTTCGTCGATGGTAAACCAGTTGTCTGGATCATAGGCTTTGGCATAACTGGAGCACAGCAAATATGTAAGAAAAGGAACACAAATATTAAGAAAAGTAATAACAGTTAAGTGTTTAACTAAAAGTAGTGATTTGGTTAAAGTATCAGTTCAACATTTGGGGAAAAAAACTGAATCACTTTTTCGCTGAGAGAGGCGAGATTTTCAAGTCTGTGGAATGGCCCTTTAAAGGTCCCATATCGTGCTCATTTTCAGGTTCATACTTGTATTTTGTGTTTCTTCTAGAACATGTTTACATGCTGTAATGTTCAAAAAAACTTTATTTTCCTCATACTGTCTGCCTGAATATACCTGTATTTACCCTCTGTCTGAAACGCTCCATTTTAGTGCATTTCAATGGAATTGCAATGGAATAGCAATGGAATTGCGTTGCTAGGCAAAAGCTTGGGTCCATGTTTACTTCCTGTCAGCTGATGTTATTCACATACACTGCAACAGGAAATAAACTGGGACACATTTAGAATGTTTACGTTTAAAACCGTGTAATGGTCTAAATATTGTATATTTGTGACATCACAAATGGACAGAAATCCTAACGGCTTGTTTCAAACGCGCAATTTCTGAATACGGGCTGTGTGTATTTCTCTGTGGATTAAGTGTTTTGATAGTTTAACAGTATTTATAAAGCACTTAAACCTGCTTTATAATATAAAAAGACATGAAAATCTCACTTTTTACAATATGGGACCTTTAAGACACAACGCAGCGGTTTTGAGCTGCGCTGCTACCCGCGCTTTGCTCGATGCAGCGGAAAGATGCTGCGGTGCGGTGCAAACCATTGGAAATAAAGGGTTTCAGAGTGCAGTTGTGCCGTTGTCGCTAAAGCCAGGAGTCGATTAGCTAAACTTAGCGTAAAGACTGGAAGCAGAGGGGAAACAGAGTCTGGCTCTGTCCAAAGTTCAAAACTACACCCACCAATAATTCATATCGGTTTCCCTTTTTGCCGGTCTTTACTCTTAAGATAATCACTTCCTGGCTCAAGCTACACACTTAGTGCACGGACGGCAGGAGAATGATATCCATCTTTTCATCAAACTCAAAGCAAAAAAATAAATATAAATGTGTTTTCCAAATTTTTGAACTATTCCTTTAGATATTTTTATTGTTGCCATTTTTGCCACGCTGTTGGCATAGCTCTATTGATGGCAAACATCAATCGGTTGGTCAACCACTTTGGTCCAGATTAAAATATCTCAGCAACGATTAAATTAATTGTCATGAGCCATGAGACTGATTTGAAACGTATTTTGGGTTCTGATCAGGTCAGGTCAAGATTCAACGTATCTCTGGTTTGCAAAAACGTACAATGCCAACATTTTATTCCGGCGACTTTGTCGCACATGTCAAACATTACAAACATCAGTGATAAGTTCAGCCTCACAGGGCTGCTAGCTGTAGACTGTAGACTCTTCTTTTTTTAAGTTTTGTATCTTGACTAACCTGACGTCTTCAGCTTGTTTTCCTGTGTCCGGATCGATGGCAGTGTACACTGCGATCACACCATCTTCCGGTGCTTCTTTTGGATCTTCTGACACAGGAACATGCTTGGTGTCAGGGCTGAATGCTGGACCCTCAGGTACATTATTTACTGCTATTTTAATGGGATAGCTCTTCGCCGGTGCACTTGGCTTTTTTCCTGGTCCTGGTTTGACACCTGGCTTAAGTCCAACCCCCACTCCAGGCCCAACACCAGGCTTAACCCCAACTCCAGGCTTAAGTCCTCCTTCAAGGCTAGCATCCAACCCTAGATCCACTCCTCCTTCAAGGCTAGCATCCAACCCTAAGTCTAATCCCAGGTCTACCCCTGCATCTACACCGGCTCCAACACCCACTCCAACTCCAGCACCGGCGCCGGCGCCGACGCCGACGCCGACGCCGACACCGACACCGGCGCCGACGCCGGCGCCGACGCCTCCGCCGCCTCCGCCTCCGCCTCCGCCTCCGCCTCCGCCTCCGCCCTCTCCAACATGAACGTCCACATCCATCATTATAGCACCACCCTCCGTAAAAGGAGCTACGTTCTCAATGAGCAGGCCAAGCTCAAGCTTCTGGATTTCTTCAAAATCCACAGGCTGTTTGTTCGGGAGGGAGGGTCAAGAGAGAGGACAATGAGAGGTGAGAAGCAGCAGGCAAATGTTAGTGACACAAGTAACACTAGTTACAGTAAGTAAAATAATAATCAAAGTCACATGATTACCTTGATCAGCTTCAGGATGCCCTCATTGGTTTCTTTGTCTGTCTCAATGGAGAAGAGATTTTCCTCATTTCCTTTGGCGATTGTGTAGACAGTCAGCCAGTTGTCGCTGTGTTCAAGGTCTGCGTCCAGAGCTTTGATTCTCATCACAATTACATCATGGACATTTTCATCCACTGCGCCATTGTACTGCCAACAGAACATGATTCAAAACATGCAGTCAGTAGTTCAAATTGTCTTGCTGTCTGTTATGTGCATTCTGAACACTGGAAACAGGAGTGTGTGAAAACCAGATAGCACTGTAACCTCCCAAGGCAGCTGGATTCTCGAGCTGATGTCGCAAGATCACGCGAGAATAGCGGAATCACATATCGGACGAAAACCTGTCTCGTCAGGCTTTAAGTAATGCGTTTGTGTCCAACCAATCGGCGTCCTGTGAGGAGCTACTGCAGCTAGGGGCGTGGCTAGGGTTTGTCAACATTGACTTGGTTTCACACAAAGCATGAACAGCAGTCTCCTGGGTGAATGTCCTGTGTTTGTTTGTGTGGACTGTAAATGTCGTTTTCCTCACCTCAGATTTTTCCAGAACGGGGATGTTGTCATTGATGTCCAGGACTTTGATCTCCACAGTTCCTGTCCCCTCTAGTCCCCCTGCTGCCCCTCCCATGTCAGTCCCCTTTATAACCAGTTTGTAGAAGTCGAAAGTCTGTCGGAGGAAAAACAGACACATCCTTCAGTTATTAAATGAAATGCGAACATACTGCGCATACAAGTGTTGACAAAAGTCAGTCAACAGATCTTCACAAATCTCTCTCTGATTCCACCTTGATGTTAAATTTCAGAGAACAATTAAATTTGTATATTAAAATTGTTGTATAATTAAACGTGTGATTAGTTGATGAATGACTGTAAACCACCGGACTGCCCTTTTATAGGTTGGATGTAGTGATTGGTTCAAACGATGGGAGAATCAGAGAGATGAGAGAGTAATGTTTACTTCCCATCCAACTGAACAAACTGAATTCAAGAGGAAATACATTACCTATCATTATTTCACCCGTCAGACCAACACATTCTCACTCCCAGCTCGTTGAATACAGCAGCTCTGTGAGCGGCTCTACACTTCCAACTGTGACGCTCAAGGCAAAACGAGCAAAGCTGACAGTAGAGTGGTATTCTAGTGTCAGTTTAAACTCGTTACATGCTACGGTGTCTTTTCAAAATAAACCTCCCACATTGGTTTACTTTGTTTTTACGGCGGAGTATTAGGGCCACATCGAGGAAAAAAAAAAATCGGAGATTTCGAGAATAAAGTCATAGGTTTACGAGAAAAAAAGTGGTAATATTATGAGAATAAAGACATAGGTTTATGAGAAAAAAGTGGTAGTATTATGAGAATAAAGTCATAATATTATAAAGTAGTAATTTTACGTGTTATTTTAGAGGGGAAATAGTGTGAAAATGAGGAACGTGGAGCGTCTTGTGAAGTTAAGCTTTTGTTTAGGTTTCACAAATAACCAAATACCTCATCTTTTGGCACATCAGCACCACATTATCATCGGTATCAGGACCTTGAAAAGATTGTGAAAGAAACTGCGTTTATTCTTTTATTCACTTTCCTTTTTTTTCTCGTAAAGTTATGACTTTATTCTCGAAATCTCCGTTTTTTGTTTTTTTCCCCTCAATGTGGCCGTAATACTCCGTCGTAAATTTTAAAGTTACTTGGTTAGGCTTAGGAAAAAATCGTGGTTGTTTGGGGTTTAAAATACTTTGTACGCAGCATTTGTTAAGTATGTGAGCTACGTAACAAAAGTGAGGTAAAATAAGTAATATTGACCCGGATGGGTTTACATTGGAGTGAGTTTGAGTGGGTTACATACAGAATCTGAAGGGTGCGCTGGTATCAGTCGGCGAGGGATCACTGACAGAGTGTCGGTATTTGATGAGTTAAGACTGAGAATGGGTTGTTCAGACAGATCAGAGAGGATCTTTAGCATTCGTTTTCACAGAAAAGCTGCAGCATATGTTGAAATGTGTTTTATGTGCAGTGAGCAGTATAGCCTCACCTCTCTGTCCAGTGTGGGCTCTTTGACGTACAGCTTGCCCGTCTTTTGGTCTAAAGTGAACATGTGACCCGTGCCTTCTGGCTCCTGACTGATGATGGAGTAGGCGATCTCTGCATTAATTGTTCCATCTTCGTCTGCATCTTTCCCCACGATCTGCATAACATAGGTATCTGCGGTGGATCACAACAGTACAACACAATCTCAGCAGGATCAGGATCAGGAGTGTTCAATATCCACACACAGTATATCCAGACTGTGTTTCCATCTAATAAGACAGACTACGGTAACACCATTTATGAGGATGTTGTGTGATATATGAATGTCAGATGACTTTGAATTGGATCATTCATACATAACCATCAACTATCAACCCTTATCGTATGGTAAATGAATGGACTTGCATTTATATAGCTCCTTTCTAGTCTTCCGACCACTCAAAGCACTTTACACTAGATGTCAGCATTCACCCATTCACCATTCACACACTGATGGCTCAGCCTTCAGGAGCAATTTGGGGTTCAGTATCTTGCCCAAGGACACTTCGACAGATCGAACTGCCGACCTTCCAATTGGTGGGCGATCTGCTCTACCTCATATTGTCATGCGACTCCCTGTTTTACTGCTGAGTCCAAAAATAGGTTTCTTTCCAGGAGAAGACAGACATTAGGGGTTAGGTTCTTCTTCGTCAGGAAACAAACCTGGGCTGCTTTATACCAATGTTTGTCCTTTTTCTGATGATTAGAGACACATTTCTGCCCACGCTAGGGATGCACCGATACCGATACCAGTATCGGGTATCGGGTACTGTGCTCATGTACTCGTACTCGCAAAACGTCTCCGATACAACGGCACCGATACCACCATTTTCGGGTCCTATCGTACACGCTCATGCGCCCGATCCCACGGGGCCCGGGATCCCACCTTAGTCGGCCCGCACCGGCCCTCACTTTCATTGCACCACTGGGTTTTGCTTGCACCCTCTGACTCGCGCGTGTGCGTTAGACTCCTTCGTCCGTGATTCAAGACGGGTCGGGTGGGCTGCAGACATCGCCGCAGACCCCTGGCGCCTTTTACGTGAAAGGGCGCAGCGAGCACTTTGGCCACGGCCCCGGGAAGCACCTTCGCCCTGAGCCGTTCCAAGCCGACCTAGAGCCGGTCGCGGCGCACCGCCTCGTATGCGGGACTCCCCAGCCTGCCGTGTGTCGGTCACACCCTCCAGATGGCTGTTAACGAGGGTCTTTTGGCACAGAGAAGTACTTGTATCGGTACTCAGTACCCAAATGTAAGTACTAAAAAAAAAAAAAGTGGTATCAGTGCATCCCTAGCCCATGAAAAAAAATATTTCAAAATAAAAATACATGCTATACATGTGTTATTGAAATAATTCAATGTTGACTTGGTTTCACATGGGACATGAACAGCGTCAGTCTCCTGGGAGAAAGTCTGTGTTAGTTTTCTTTACGCTACGTCAGTTGCTCTGAGCTTCTAATATTGACGTGGATGGGTTTACATTGGAGTTGGTTGAAAGCCCGGTGCATTTCATACGGACGTTAAAGGGTGTCTTGATGTGTCTCGGTCTATCAAACACCGAGGGCCACTGAGCAAGCGTCTGTATTTGACGAGTTGCCAAGTGAGAACGGGTTGGACGATCTGCTTCATCAGCGCTGTGTTGGTGTGGTTTGATCAGATTTGATTGACAGTGCTGGCAGCATGAACAAACAATCACATGTTGCCTTAACATACGTTTATGTTACTAAGCAACTGTGAATTAAAAAACAAAAATATGATCCTCTCTCTAGGTTTATGGTGGAGAGGAGGTTGTGTTGCCCGGGGCTCTGGCTCTATCTATTTGGCGTGGAGAGGTGGTCGTGTAGCTCTGGCTCTATCTATCTTGATGTGGAGAGGAGGTCTTGTTGCTCGGGCTCTATCTATCTTGACGTGGAGAGGAGGTCTTGTTGCTCGGGCTCTATCTATCTGGCGTGCAGAGGAGGTTGTGTTGCTCTGGCTCTATCTATCTTGACGTGGAGAGGAGGTCGTGTTGCTCAGGCTCTATCTATCTGGCATGGAGAGGAGGTCGTGTTGCTAAGGCTCTATCTGGTTGGCATGGAGAGGAGGTCGTGTTGCTCTGGCTCTACCGGTTTGGCGTCGAGAGGAGGTCGTGTTGCTCTAGCTCTATCTGTTTGGCGATGCCTGGAAGCTGCTTCTCACATATGTTCACATTTTACATATACATTTTTGTCATATAGATTGTCTATGTTATATTTTCATTATGTTGTTACTCTGTACACACGACATCTATTGCACGTCTGTCCATCCTGCAAGGGGGATCCCTCCTCTGTTGCTCTTCCTGAGGTTTCTTCATTTTATTTTTTTGGTTAAGTCTTTCTGTACAGATTGTATTTGTGATTTGTGATTTTGAGCTATACAAATAAAATTGACTTGACTCTGATTGTATCTATCACTCACAGTAACAGGCTGATGGAGAAATAGGTGTTTAAAGTCTGACAATACCTGTTATGCTGGTCTCTGTGATGTTGCCATATTGCAGATCAAACTCAGGAGGGTTGTCATTCTTGTCCAGGACTGTGACCATCAGTGGGATGTCATCCTCTGCTGTGGTCCCATCTCTGTATTTAGCTTTCCCTGTTAGCTGCATGAATTACATGAAGAGATGGGTACAAGCTTAGACAGTTTACTATCAATCTGGCTGCTGTCTGCAGTGTTCTCCCTCAATACTGGACCAGTTTCAGAACACATTGTCTCCTAACTTAGACACAAAAACATGGTAAAATAGGGTCCAGGTTGAAAAATACAGAAGTTACCCTTTAATGTCTATGCCTGGTTGGGATAACCCAGACAAAACAAATGTTGTTAGTGAACTTCCTGCTATTACTTTCTGCCACTGCCATTCCCAATAAGCTGGTGTGCCCTATATTGATCAGTGCTGGACAAACCTCCGGGGTCTGAGAAGTGAAGCCAATGCTGAAGTGTCTTAAACTTACATTCTTTCCAACAGCCAACAGGGGGCGACTCCTCTTGTTGCTAAAAGAAGTATGATTCTATAGAAGTCTATGAGAAAATGAGCTTACTTCTCACTTGATTTATTACCTCAGTAAACATTGTAAACATGAGTTTATGGTCTCAATCGCTAGTTTCAAGTCTTCTTCAATACAGCATGATGTTCATTTAGTAAATTATGGTTGTCTGTGTTTTCGTTTTACAGCTTTAACCCTTTCACAGTGTGTTTTCAGTTCATGACAGTTAATTATAACCTTTTTGGCCTCCTAAAAATGTCTTATTTAGCTCCACCCTCTCGTGTCACTCCCGGTTGCAAAAAAACCCCAATATGGCGATGGCCGAAATTCTGAATTCAAGGCTTCAAAACGGCAGTCTACAAACCAATGGGTGACGGTCACGGTGACTATGTCCACTTCTTATAAACACTCTATGGTATTGATGAATGCATGGCGCTGTCCGTGGTGCAGAAGTAGCAGACGGATTTGTAATTGCGACCCGCCCTTCATCCCGGGAGGTTCGAAATGAACGAAGGAATCCGTCCCGTCCCCCCCCCTGTTAAAAATTAACAAATCGCCTACTGGTTGTGAGTTTGAGCCTCTTACCACTGCCTTGTTAAAATTTCATGTATATGAGCTAATCACAACCCCTCTAGTCTGACCACTCGCTAACCACATTAACTCATAGCTTTGTCAAGAGAGATGGAATCTCTATATTTTCAAATTTTTCAAATTTGGAGCTGAAACAATCCATAACACAAAAACAATATTTTGTCTTAGAGATCCACAAATATGTGTGAGGGGGAAGCTTAGTGACATCAGTAAAGCCTTGTGACCGACGGAAACCGAGCTGCGTTACCCGTTGTCCCACTATTGTTCAACAGGTTTCAGTCCGTTCAGTATAGTACGAGGCCTGGAAGTTATTTAAGGAGAGACTTACGTTGTAGAATGGGCATTTCTCCCGGTCCAGCATACCAGTGATGCGTACAAACCCTGTGTCAGGGTCCACCCTGAAGAGGTTGAAGGGTGGCCTGTCAGCTCCTGCTCCAGTGAGATGATACTCCACCTTTTGACCTTTGTCTTTATCAGAGCGAATCTGGCAACGAAACACAGGCACAGACAGGAAAGTGGTATCAGTCTTTCCACTAGCTGGAACGCGACGTCTTGACTAACATTGAGTTGGAACATTGCCCGACATAAATTACATTCAAGAACAGGTTATGAGACAATGGAGCCCCTAGAGCACACGCTGTATGTAAAAGGCCCTCCTGGTCTCCAGCGGCGTACCATCCCCTCAAGACTGTACATGATTCAACACTACTTCAACTATTAATAGTGATATCCATATAAAAGTTAACAATCACCCCAATCTTCAAGAGTTATTATTAATTATAAATACATTTTGTATCGCTGTGTGTTTATTTTATGAAATCTTTCCAGGTGTGTGTAGTAACCGTTTAATAAAAAACAGACAACACCCCTTTGTCGTAAAGTCACTGTGCCTCTCATGTCTTATTTTTTTATTGGTTTGGCACTTTCACCCCGAGTTGATGTCAGCCTTTAATCCCAGGCCAAATTCTCTGTAGTAGGTACAGCTGAGGATTGGAACTGACTGAAAACAACAAGTGGAAACGGGTTTAATCACTGCAGGGTTATTGGCAACCAGCCAATGACGTGACAGAAACCAGTTCTTTGTTTACCAGTTTACGTGATACATTATTAACCCAATTATATGCTAATTGTGGGAAATATGATTTTTATGAGGAAAAGCCAAATGACCTTGGCGATGAATTCCTTCCCACTGTAGTCGGTGTTCTCCATCAGCTTGGCAGGAGGAAGGATCCACTCTCTCTTCTGCCTCCTCAGTGTCTTTGGCCTCTTCGCTGCTGCCTCAGCGCTGAGCATCTGAAAGCAAACGGCACACGTACACTTGATTCGGCCTTAAATGGAGACTCTAGTGAGCAGTACAGCGTGCAGCGCTGTGTGGTATGCGTAGTCTACGTGCACTTTAGAGGCATTTTTCATACTGAAATGAAGGGAAACTAGTAGCTTACTGAAAGACAGAAAAAAATACGGTTTCCATGTAAATACACCATTACTGAATTAGAGTTTCCCTGGCTGTGGTGTAACTGATCAACTATAGAGGAAAGATGAGAATGAACAAGTGTGTGGAGGTATGTAAAAATATATATTGACTGTACTTAGAATACTAACGCTTCGTCCACACTGGGAACGTCAGGAGCGCGTGGCGGCTGCGTGATTGATGCGTCGGGTGTTTCATAATGGCCATTTCATTTCATTATAAATGTCATTTATATTTATTTTAGACAGAGAAAGGTTAAGAAACGTGTGGTAATTTGTAAATAATAGTAATAATCCACAATTAAAACGCCATACTATATTCATCCATGGAGCTCTCCAAGTCACTGCATGTTCTACAACACTGTCCGGCACATATTTCAGAATAAATGCCTCGTGTTAACAAATGAAGGAATTCTGTCCACAGAAAAAAAAAGCTTGAGGGCTTTTATTTTGAAATGAAAGCAGGGTTGATTTAAAAATAAATCTTTACTTTTTTTCATCTCGATAACATTTTCTACAGATAGAGACATTGAAACAGTAGCAATGTTGCTGATATGATGTCATTATACAGTCAATAGATCACTTTCACTGTCTGTTGTTGCTGTGAACCGCGCGGCTTGCATCAAAAATAGGCGAGACCTCAAATCTCGGGAAGAGACGCAGCCCCTGGCAGTGTGGCTGCTCTAACCTGTTAACACGGACGCCGAAATAAAAGAACAACAGGTAATGCAGCCGCCACGTGCTCCTGACATTCCCAGTGTGGCCGAGGTCTTAAGTCATGATCATTCTATCATCACGACATCAGCGTTGGGATCGGCGATGTCGGCAACCCACGCAACCACTCTTGAAACACGGACTCTGTCTCCTTTACTTTGTGGCCCCTGAATTAGTGTTGAAATGATTCTATGTTAGGTAGTAAAAACTTTAACAACACTCGACTGCACTTCAGTGTGTTTGACAGTACTGCTTTGGCACTCTTAAGTTATAATTAATTGTATTTAAATGCACTTGCATACAGGGCTCCTTGAAAATACAATGTTTACTCAAATTGTTCTTCCAGGTATATTTACATATGTAAAGTATATTAAACTAATATTTATTGTATATTAAACCAAATGCTCTCAGCTGATAGAAGTGTATGTATACACAATGTACATGTTAATGATTAATTGATTAAAGTTGTGGTTAAATATCAGGACTTACAACCTAATGGTGTCTCAAAATAACACAGATGGTCGTGTAAAGTTGTGCTAATTATAATTAAAATATTAGTGGGTCCAAAATAGCACACTGACTGATCGTGAGTGTTCATGGAAGTATAGTTTCTAAAATAAAGTCTTATCTTGTGTGATCTTGCTGAAGAAGAGGTGAGCGAGGCGTGTTCCAGCACTCAATGTGAATAATGTTTGGCATTCAGCACCTGTTTACACCGGGTGAGGATAAAACTAAGTTCCTGTGCCAGCACGGTGAACGAGTTGGGAGCAGCTACAGCACTTGGAGCATGTAGTTTGGTAGCAGTTAAATGGTCCATTAGATTAGCTACTTTCATTTAACACTGCATGGGCGAGGTGATATAGTTGGTAGTGTGTCTGACTAGTGCATTACCACCTGTGACACCAAGTGAAGTTATATATATATATATATATATATATATATATATATATATATACACACCTTTATTAGCTCGAGACTTGATTATTGTAATGCTCTGTATGTTGGTCTCAACCAGTCTTCCCTCGCGCACCTCCAACTTGTGAAAAATGCTGCTGCTCGCTTTTTAACTTCCAGACGTGAACGCATCACCTCCGTACTTTACTCACTCTATTGGCTTCCAATTCACTTTAGAATCGATTTTAAGCTCTTGATGTTTGTTTTTAAAGCCATTGACGGCCTTGCCCCACCTTATTTGTCCGAGATTTCTTTTAATATTTATATATACTTTATTTTTTCCCCTTTTTTTTCCGAGGTTGTTTTCGTATATGCAATTTACAGTTCATAATTACAATAGTTTATAAACCATATTTTAAGTAATTGAGCTTAGAGACGAACACAATAAGTACATTAGGGAAACATCAGCATTCAAATTGAAATAAAATTTAAAAAAAATAAAATAAAAAAAGAATAGAATAATATAAAAAATATATATATATAATAATACAAAGAGAAAAAAATAAATAAATAATAATAATAATAATTTGTCCGAGATTTTAACTCTCCGCGAGCCTAACGGGGCTTTGCGGTCATCTGGTCAACTTTGTTTTAGAAGTCCCGAGGTCGAGGTATAAGCTGTGGGGTGATCGTGCTTTTGCTGCCGCTGCTCCTAATTATGGAACAAGTTACCACAGCAAAACATATATCAACTTCTCAGTGGGAATCCAAGTGTGCCAGAAAACAGCAAAGGCAACATGCTTCGAAAGTCACCGGACGTTCCGGTCATCAGCTTGTTCACACGTGAAGACGCCATTTATTAAATTAATAAAACAAAGACATGAATGTTACTGATTAAACTGTCTAATGCTGTTTTCAATCACATGCCATCAGCAATCATACATAACACAACTGAAGCCAAAATATTAACACAACTAAAACTAATTATCTCCATCTAAACCTATTTTTGGGGGTTTTGTTTGTTTGTTTTAATTTAATTGAATTACATTTTTGTATATTGTGTAAGGCTTATATAAAAGGCAGGGAGGGCTACTTTTGTATCTCAATCTGTGGAGTGAAACTATGGAACAGTTTAAATGTGGAGCTAGAGCAATGTCCAAACTTAAACCAGTTTAAAATAAGGATGATATTCTCAAGGTACAGGGATGAAGAGGGGATTTGACAATCACAAGGTGTTTAGAGGGGTTACTGTTTATTTATTCATTTGGTTACTTAATATTTATTCTCTCTTAGTCTATGTTCCGGGGCGCCGGTTAGCTCACCGGGTAGAGCGGGTGCCCCATGTATCAAATAGGCGAGTCCTTGCTGCAGCGGCCCAGGGTTCAAATCTGGCCTGTGGCCCTTTCTGCATTGTCATCCCCTCTCTCTCCACATTTCACCACTATCACTATCTCTCTCAATAAAAGCCCCAAAAAATTATCTTTAAGTATATCTTCCTATTTTTTCTGTAAAGAATAATGCAAATTTGTAGATATTTGATTTTGGGTATATATATATTGTATTACATGTGCGTATTGTATATTATAATAATAATATGCGCATAAACAACTAGTCAAAATGATTAAGATAAATATATAAGTAATTAATTGGTATTCTGGATTGATAATGAATTTAAATTTTGATAAGGATAATTATATCAGTAATTAATTTATATTTCTGTATGACAGAGATAAAAGGTAATAATTATTATATTAAGACAAGTTTGGGAAAATGAATTAGAGTATATGTATAGCTCAATAAGGAAGCTGGTAAATTATTAATGAATGACTTATGGAGAAGGGCTGGGATTAAACAAGTTTGTACTTCTTTTCGCTCCTTTTCGAATATGTAAACCAAGGCATCAATTTCTTTTACTTATGCTTTTCATTGTATGTAAATACTACTTTTTTTCTGGCTGTCCACTTGTTTGCATGATCATTCTATTTTTATTATTTTAAATCAAAGTAATTATGAGTTTGGATGTGCGTGTAAAGTTTCATGAGTTTTTGTGCATCCTAAAGTCTTCAAACATATGTTCGTAAATTTTAAAATCACGCAGGAAATCCAAGTTGGCTGACTTCCTGTTTGCCGAAAAAATCTCAAAAATATTTAACACGAACTTCAAGACGTATGCAATTACATACTTGAATTTTGTGAAGATCAAAGAAACTTTCCCTGAAAAACTGCCTACATTAGGGGGCGCTATCTCGCCCGCTGGCGACACCCGAGCCCAATCAATACAGAACTTTGAATTTCCCACCAGTTCTGATGCATATTCCACTTTTGGTGAGTTTTTGGGGATGGAAAAGGTCCCAAAAACGCGATATTCCAGCGGAAAAATAATAATAATACTTAGAAAAACAATAGGTTTCCTTGCACTTTCGTGCCAGGACACCGTTGGGGTCCTGGCACTTTCGTGCTCGGGCCCTAATTACATTCTGTTATGTAATAATACTTTCTACAGGCTTTATCCTTACATCACTGAACAGTATTTTGTACCACGAATGCCCTTTGAGGCAACTTAAATGTATAAATGGACTTGACTTGGCTTCACTATACATAGTATACCTCAACACAAATACAGTAGATAGTAAACTTTGATGAGTTTACATCCCAAGCAGCTTTTATAGACAGACAGACCAGCTTTCCAGCACGTTATTGTTCAGGCACGTCTCCATTTTATGGCTTATATACAGCTGCAGCTGCAACATAAAACACGCCGGCGTTAGCAGCTTATCTCTCATCTCTGACTGCTGCACGCTGTAGTTACAGCAGAGACACATCATCATCACCGTGCTTTACATTACACCTACGGTTTCTGCTCACCCATGCATTATTTAGTGATGCAGCAGCTTTATTTACATTATTAGTATTTGGGTGCTGGAACTGCAAATATTTTCTGACGTGCATGATGGCTTTGAAAAACAATTAAAGTAAAGCAATCGTGTGTCATATCTACTTAAGGGTGCTTCATCAGTAATTGCATTTAAAAATAATAATAATAATAATAAAGTGCAAATTAGTCCACTTGAAGAGTGAATCACTCTCCTGTGACAACAGGTCCCATCATGGCCTGCAGCATGTCCCGGCGTGTCAAGGTGAAAGTTATAAGCAGCTTCGGGGCGAATACTCACCAAGGCCAGCACTAACGGAAGCAGTAGGCACACTTCTGCGAAAGAGAGCCGAGCCATGAGTGAAGGGATACCGCGGCTTCTTACGCCAACCTGTCCTCTCTATGTGTGGTAGAAAAAAAACCACGGAGGACTTGAGGTCCACACAGAACAAACTGTACTACCTGCTAAAGACACACCTATATCATCTTCATCCCCCTCCCTCCACCTACAACCAGTCCTGCATGTGCAGCCCCTCTCCTCCTCCTCCTCCTCCTCCCTCCCCTCGCCTCATGTACGCTATTATAACTTCAACTGTCACATGCATGCGTGTTTCTCAAAGGTGTGTTTTGCTCACTGCTATATGCTTTGAGAGGTTACAGTAAAGCCTCGAGGCTGAATACTAGATTATGCTGACAGGGACAGACAGGTAGAACACGCCATAAAAACATTCAGTCAGGACGAAATGTACCATAAGTACAACTCTTTTCTGTTAATATATATTTGACCCTTTTGCAATGACAGTTGGTTTGCTGACAGAGGTAACAGCGTTAACCTGGGGGGGGGGGTCCTCATGCTCTATTAAAACACACAGAGGGAGAGACACTTCATTCTCTGCTCAGGTAGACATTACTCCTCCAAGTCCTTACTAGTGGTGGAACGGTTCGTGTATTTGACCTGAACCGTTCGATACAGGACGTTCTGTTCGGTCCCAACATCCTTTCGGTACGCCGTTACCCAAACAGCTGTTTAGGTCTACTACTCGAATGCGCGGAACAGAAACTCTGGAGCGTGAGTTTTACCCGGAAAGTTTTGGCAGCGCACCAGGAATGGTAGCAGCACCGTAGCAGCGCTGTAGCAGCGCAGTAGTTCATGATAGTCAGGCTAAACTGACAACGATTTGTGTCAAACTGTGCGCCGACACAGTTCAACTGAAGTCGGGTTTATATGTGGACACTTGAAACATTTAATTACGACGGCATCCCCCGAATGTGTAGATTAGCAGAGCGAAACTAAAGCAGACTAGACGGAGAATACGCATATGTGACACACCGGGCTTTCCATTAACTACAGTGTAAAGCCATCCGCAGCAACAGTAAACGCTCAGAGAAAGTGACTGTGGTGACGTAGTTTAAAGAGTGAAAGAGACACACCGGGCGGGTGGGTCAAGCAAACACAAGGCTCTCATGCAGGAGACTGCTGTTCGTGTCCTGTGCGTCACATTACAATCAGCTGTTCGCGTTCACAACATTCAGTGTTATTTTTTCTGTACAAAAGTAGTATTTTTACGCCCAACCAAGTTGTCTTTTCCTAAACCTAACTATAGTGGCTTTATTGCCTGAACCTAAGCAAGTGTTTTTGATTAATTCACAACGTTAAGCACGTGTTTACTGGGACCAAAACGTGACGCCGAGGGGTCTTACAAAGCGTCAGCATGTGACGAGTTGGGATGAGAACGTGTTGGGTTTGCAGGTACATACAATGCCAACATTGGGTTGGCCACTCATCATGTCATCATACTTTTTTTTTTAATTTTGTGTCAAGTGTAACCGTTTATTATTATTAATTAATTCAAAATTGTCACTCTTATTGGAGCCTGTACATATATCAAGTCAGTCTATGATGCACAAGTACATAGCACGGGTAGGTGGCTTCATAACAAGTTCACTTTCACAATCCATATCAAAGTATAATTTGTTAAGAAAAGTACTACACAAATGAAGTTAATGAAAGTAATCACTGATAAATTAAGATCTGTAAGAAGAGATGTTATTTATCCCCAATTCTCACCAGGAAATCTTATCATACACACACATGCTCCACATCAGATCTTGATGAACAGATATTCAAGTTGAAGTTCTTTACTGATGCACGTTGTATAATTTACAGCAGTCAGGGTACCGTTGGCTATGACATGGAGGTCTGTGAGACCCTCCAAGGATATGCCTCCCCAGACCATCACTGACCCACCGCCCAACCGGTCATGCTGGATGATGTTACAGGCAGCATAACGTTCACCATGGCGTCTTTCACGCCTGTCACTTGTGCTCAGTGTGAACCTGCTCTCATCTGTGAAGAGAACCAATGGCGGGCCTGCCAGTTCTGGTTTTCTCTGGCGAATGCCAATGGAGCTGCACGGTGCTGGGCTTTGAGCACTGTGAGGTCCCGCCAGAGGACGTCGGGCCCTCACCTCATGGAGTCTGTTTCTGACAGTTTGGTCAGAAACATGCACACCAGTAGCGTGCTGGAGGTCATTCTGTAGGGCTCTGGCAGTGCTCCTCCTGTTCCTCCTTGCACAAAGGAGCAGATACCGGTCCTGCTGCTGGGTCGATGCCCTTCTATGGCCCCGTCCGGCCCTCCTCATGTAACGGCTGGTCTACTGGTATCTCCTCCGTGCTCTTGAGACTGTGCTGGTAGACGCAGCAAAACCTTCTTGCAACCGCACGTATGGATGTGCCATCCTGCAGGTACCGCCTCATGCGTCAAATAGTGACGAAGACACTAGCAGAACACAAAACTAGAGAAGAATCATCCAGGAAGGATGAGGACAGAGCAGCTGTCTGTAGCCACCACATGTAAAACCATTCCCTTTTTGGGCGTTGTCTTGCGGTTGCTTCTCCATTGCACCTGTCGTCACTTTCATTTGCACAAAGCGGGTGAAAGTGATTCACAGTCACTTGTGCTTCATAAATGGACAGATTGATATCCCTGAAGTTCAATTGACTTGGTGTTATACTGTGATGATTACTGATTACTGTGATGATTACTGACTGACTGTGTTCCCTTCATTTTTTTGAGCAGTGTATTTTTTTGTCTCATGACAGCATGGATGATCAGCTTGATCTGGGCCATTTGAATGCATTAACCATCAGCTGATTTGACTCAAACATTTTTAGTAATGAAATAAAACGACCTTCCTTCATGATAATGAGTTAAAGCTGCAGTAGGCAAGATTGGAGCAAATATGATTAAAAAAAGTTATTTCTATAAAATGGTCCCTATATCGTGACAGTAGTACATGAGACAGGTAACCTGAAAAAAATCATGTGCCTATGTGTCTTCCGGTGTCCTCCGGTGCTCCTAACGGCATCATGCCAAAAATATACTGCCTACTGCCACTTTAATCTTGAACAGCATGAAAAAAAAGTTTGAATCATGACGGTTTAGGGCTTCCGTACATTGATGCTTTTCATTGAAATTCAGCACACTTTGTAACAGACAATACCTCAAGGCAACTTTTCAAAGTGTGAAATGATTGAATGTCATAATTGTTAATGTTATCAAAAGAAAATAACTCTGGAACCTTCATATTATTAGTGGAGATAATGCAGCTCTCAACATGTCTTCAACAGTCCTGGAGTTCTAATTTAACTCTTTAATATCTGAAATACTATTAAATCCAAACATGTTGTTTTAGCATCAAAAGCGTTCTAGCAGACTTCAGACTGCCTCACATTCTTCTCTCCTTCCGTCTTCACCTGCGTCATAGCTGAAAAACAATTGAAACACCTCCGACCCATTACAGGACTGGTTCTTCTGAAAAAAGAGATCTTTGACAAAGAATTCCTCTTTTATGTTCTTGTAGCAGCAACATTCATAACATGTACAGAATGTCATGTTTACAGCAGCTAATTCCCAGCCTTTGTCTGCCCGACAGGTGAATCCGCAACCTGCTCACTGTTTGTGCTGTTTACACACTGTGATATGCACATACAGTACAGAGTGCAGGTTTTCACGCAGAAAACTTGATTTCATTATAACAAATAAAATGCATTCAGTATTAATAGTCTTAAACCCCCACACTGTATATTGAAACAAACACTATGTAACATTATGTTGTCCCGCCAGATGAAATGACATCTTGAATGTGCTCCAAGCTGGTGACTACTCTGTGATTTATTTCCTTGGGGACATTCTTATGAATAATACAAATCATTATGACTGACAGCTTTATGAGAAACTGCCTGGCACTAAGCACTGTCACCTGTAGTCACCTGTAGTCACCTGTAGTCACCTGTAGTCACCTGTAGTCACCTGTAGTCACCTGTAGTCACCTGTAGACCAGGTGAGCTGAGTTGAGAGATAGTCAAGACCAAAGCTCAGATCCTCAAAGGGGGATTGATAAGTCATCTTATAAACCGATATATGTCCAGACAGTATTCACCATTTAGCAGAGATAGAACAGAACTGTCAACAACAAGAGACGACTGTTTTCTGCTGTGTTCGTGTACATACACTGTGGGTGTGGTCCATAGTGACTGATTCAGCAATTAAAAAAAATGTTGATCTTTCTCAACACAGGTTGTAGGCGTCAGGGGAACTCCAACTCGAAGATCAACAGTTGAAGATGATTATGGATATTTACATGACTACTATTTCACATCTTGGTTGACGTTTAAGAGGAAGGAGATGTAGATCTATTGCAGGTGTGGAACTGGTAAATGGACTATAGCTCCTTTAGTCGTCTCTACGCTGATGGCAGAGGCTGCCGTGCAAGGACCCAACCTGCCCATCAGGATCTAATCGAAATACTCCCTCACACACCGATCGCTCAGCCTTCAGGGACACTTCGACATGTGGACTGGAAGAGCCGGGGATCGAACTACCGACCTTCCGATTTGGGGGCCACCCGCTCTACCTCTGAGCCCCGACCGTACTAGAATATTATACTCAAGTAAAAGTACTTTATTGACATTTTAATTTGATAGAAAAGAAAGTTAATTTACATTTTTAAAGAAATGTTAATGTAAAAAATATATGTCCCATTATAACCAGTCCACTCAGCCTCTCTGTCCCACTATAACCAGTCCACTCAGCCCCTCTGTCCCACTATAACCAGTCCACTCAGCCCCTCTGTCCCACTATAACCAGTCCACTCAGCCTCTCTGTCTCACTATAACCAGTCCACTCAGTCTCTCTGTCCCACTATAACCAGCCCACTCAGCCTCTCTGTCCCACTATAACCAGTCCACTCAGCTCTCTTGCATAGAATCCTATATGCAACACTGCACTTGGCATTAAGGAGTTTCCCTGTCACCTGTCAGACCTAGATGACATCCAGAAAGGTTATTTCTTACCCACACAATAGAGCTCTTGTCTCATTACGATCCACTGCTGAATGAGCACTCACAAAAAAATCCGGGACAAATAAAAGGAACACATTATCTGAGCTCTGACATTCAAAAATGAGTTAATTGAATTACGTGGCAGAAAGAATTCTAAAGGAAAGGGAGGATGCTATTTATTGTTCAGTCATCTGTGATGCTATGCAAGACATTTCCCACACTGAGCAGAACGGTGTGAGTTCGAACAAAGAAACAGATGACTGGGAGATCACTGAACGCTTTCTTGAATTCAAGGACTTCAAGGAATTCAAGGAAATGCGACAGCAGAGATGCCTGAAAATGTGCTTCACGGAGCCAGGGTTAGACGTCGGAGATTGGAGAGGGCAGAGATATGACAACGGGGCAAACCAGTTAGGGAAAGTCAAGCGAGTCATAGCCCAGATATTAAAGAAATATCACCTGGCTACATGTTCACCTCGTGCCTCCCGCACCTTAAAGGTCCCATATCGTGCTCATTTTCAGGTTCATACTTGTATTTTGTGTTTCTACTAGAACATGTTTGCATGCTGTAATGTTAAAAAAAAAACTTTATTTTCCTCATACTGTCTGCCTGAATATACCTGTATTCACCCTCTGTCTGAAACGCTCCGTTTTAGTGCATTTCAATGGAATGCAACGGAATTGCGTTGCTAGGCAACGGCTCGAGTCCATATTTACATCCTGTCAGCTGATGTAGTTCACATACACTGCAACCAGAAATAAACTGGGATACATTTAGAATGTTTACGTTTAAAACTGTGTAAATATTGTAGATTTGTGACATCACAAATGGACAGTAATCCTGACGGCTTGTTTCAAACACACAGTTTCTGAATACGGGCTGTGCATATTTCTCCGTATATTGGACGTTTCGATACTTTCACAGTATTTATATAGCACTTAAACCTGCTTTATACTGTAACAGACATGACAAGCTCACTTTTTACAATATGGGTCCTTTAGATCTTGTAGGTGTGTGCATGCTGCAGAGTCAGGCCCAGAGCTTATGGTTGTGGCTCCCAACGCCCTGCTCCGGAAGGTTGGAGATCTGCATCTGGATGTCGACGGCTGCTCTTTTTCACAATCCCCAGAAGTCTGCAACCTGGGTGTCATCCTGGACATTTCACAGTTTTAAACGTAAACATTCTAAATGTGTCCCAGTTTATTTCCTGTTGCAGTGTACTGTATGTGAATAACATCAGCTGACAGGATGTAAACATGGACCCAAACTGTTTCCTAGCAACGCAATTCCATTGAAATATGCTAAAACGGAGCGTTTCAGACAGAGCATGAATACAGGTATATTCAGACAGACAGTATGGGAAAAAATAATGTGTTATTTGAACATTAAAGCATGTTCTAGTAGAAACCCAAAATACAAGTATGAACCTGAAAATGAGCACGATATGGGACCTTTAAGTGTCCTTGGGATTTTTGAAAGGCGCTATATAAATCCAAGTTATTATTATTATTATTATTTTGTTTTGGCTGCATCAATTGCTTTTACACACTGTTAGCAGCAGCCCAGAGCGCTGGGCCGTCTACAAAGAGAGAACAGGTTGCTCTTTGCATCGCCGCTCCGATACCCGCTGGAGTGTGAGGATTGATGCTGTTAAACCTGTATCTAAACACCTGCCTTGTGGCTGTTTAGCTGGAAAATTTAAGTTTGTGACCCGGCAGCCATGTTGAAAAGAAGTCGAGCCAAAACCAAGTACCGCCCACCCATCGGAGCAAACTTTCTCATTTTACAGCTAAACAGATAAATCAAACATGTGTCTGAAAACATCTGTGGAGAGAAATAGGCATTACAGTAAAAAATCTTGGTTCTTGGGGAGTGAGTTCCAGAGGGAGGGGGCAGCTATGGCGAATGCTCTGTCGCCCCCAGGTTCAGTGCTTGGTTCTGAGTGGTGGGGACAGGAGGTTGGCATCAGAGGAGCGAAAGGAAGCGGGAAGGAGTGCGGTGGTGGAGCAGGTCGGTGAGGTATAGGAGGGGGGCCTGGTTGTGGAGGGCTTTGTGAGGAGTGAGGAGAAGGAGTTTGAACTGGATCTGTTGTTGGACAGGGAGCCAGAGGAGGTTCTGGAGTACAGGGGTGATGTGGTCACAGGAATGGGAATGGGAATGGGCGAGCAGACGGACATCAGAGTTCTCGATGTACTGGAATTTATTGAGGACTTTGGATGATGAGCCGTAAAGAATGCTGTTGCAGTAGTCGATTCTGGATGCGATGAAGGCTCGGATCAGAGTTTCGACAGCAGAGAAGGAGAGTGATGGGCGGAGACGAGCAATGTTTTTAAGGTGGAAAAAGGCAGTCCTGGGGCCTCATGTAGAAACGGTGTGCACGTACTAAAATGTTGCGTTCGCTGTGTTTCACGCACACGCCGGGATGTATAAAAATCAAGGGGGGGAGCAAAGTGAATTTCAAACTGGTGAGTAAAAATGTTTATACCAACTACAGAGAACTATCATGAACTTTCAAAACCAGAAATGAATATTGATTGCCTAATGCTTAGAAAAAGAGCGTCAACTGGGGTGGCAAGACCTTTTTGGAGCCACCACAGGATGCACATCTTTGACATTGTTTGAGGGAACTTCAGTGGAAACCACTTCTAGTGATCACAGATGATTATTATAACCACAATTTTGTTGTTGTGCTGCATTTGTCAAGCAGGTTACCATCTAATTGATATTTGTATATTTAATACATGAATACAAAGTAAAGAAACGGACAGCTTCACTACTGGCTCACTGCCTTTTCCCACAGTGAGACATTGTCATTTTTGGCTGGCTCTGCAGCATGAGGCGTGCATGCAGATGAACAGTGCCTCTTTGCCGAGGCCCCTCGCTCGCTCACCTGGTTGCGGCATGGAGGGAGACGGGCGCCGGTCTGCATGAGCTGCAGCCATTTATGTGCCGAGGACACAGTCGGCAGAGTTTCACTTTCGGGGCATTACGCCACCTTCAACTACAGGTGCTCTCCCCAGGCAGATTCATCATACATTCAGAGAAATTCCTTTCCCCGTCATGATGCTGTCTCAATGTGCCTCAGGTATCCACCCAGAAAGCAGACGGCCCGCGAGGCAAAGTATCAAGGGAGTAAAGAAGAAACCAAACAAAAAGCCTAATGTAGTTTTAAGATGTTTTCCTTTATGTTTTCATGTATGAGAAGAGCCCAAATGAACACTGCAGGCTACGACGGAGTATTAGGGCCACATTGAGGGAAAAAATAATCTGAGATTTCGAGAATAAAGAAATAACGTTTCGAGAATAAAGTCATAATTTTACGAGAAAAAAAGTAATTTCCTCCTCCACTAAAGAGTCAGTTTCCTCCAGCAGGTCCGTGTGGTTCTTTCTTCAGAATAAAACGCAGTTTCTTGCAACAATCTTTTCAAGGTCCTGATACTGATGATGATGTGGTGCTGATGAGCCAAAAGATGAAGTATTTTGTTATTTGTGAAACCTGAACTAAAATAGAACTTCACAAGATGCTCCACGTTCCTCATTTTCACACTATTTCCCCTCTAAAATAACACGGAAAATTATTACCTTAAAATATTACGACTTTTTTTTCTCGTAAACCTATGACTTTATTCTCGTAATATTATGACTTTATTCTCAAAATCTCAGTTTTATTTTTTTTCCCCTAAATGTGGGCCTAATACTCCGTCATAGTAAGCAGACTACTGGATTACTATAAGAACATTATTTAACCGGCGTGTAGGAATGATTCTGTCTCAAGCTTTTTGATCCATATAAGCAGTTGCTGTATAACACTATAGGTAACTGGAGGCAACCGTCACTAATGCTAAGATGCTAACAGAGCTCCTCAGAGATTGAAGCTTTTATTTTTCTCATTTTGACAATCTTTGACAACACATTAGTTAAGGTTGTAATGACTATGGCTGTTGGTGGTTGTTGTTGGTTTTGTTTAAATATGCTGAATTGCAATTTTAGGGGTTATTGATGTTCAGACGATTGAGCTAAGACAGTTAATATGTGCTAACATCAGTTGTCACTTGTTGCCACGGTAACTATTCCTGCGTTCTGCAGCCTGATGGAGACAGTGGAGTGTCAGCGCGGCCAGGCTCGGCAGAGACACCACTTTTATCGCTGACGACAGAGACACTATGTGATACCAATGTCGTTCTACTAACACAAGCCGTGTTAGAAGTGGGAACCAAATGTCTTCCACGGATATAAATAAAACACTTATTTTGAACCGTCAAAATATTTAAAATTATTAATTCACAGTCATATTTTTTTAGAGGAAAAGCAATGATTTTATTCGGCACCTTTCTAAAAGCTCTGTGGATGTATTAATTTTTTGAAACATTATTCGTCTACATAAAAATATTACCAGTATAACCTTTAAAGGTCCCATATTATAAAAAAGTGATTTTTTCATGTTTTTTTATTATAAAGCAGGCTTAAGTCCTATATAAATACTGTGAAAGTATCGAAAACGCTCAATCCACAGGGAAAAACACACAGCCCGTATTCAGAAACTGAGCTTTTGAAACAAGCTGTTAGGATTTCTGCCCATTTGTGATGTCACAAATATACAATATTTAGACCCTTTACACAGATTTAAACATAACCATTCTAAATTTGTCCCAGTTTATTTCCTGTTGCATTGTATGTGAATGACATCAGCTGACAGGAAGTACACATGGACCCAAGCTGTTGCCTAGCAACGCAATTCCGTTGCAATTCCATCAAAATGCGCTAAAACGGAGCGCTTAAGACAGAGGGTAAATACAGGTACATTCAGGCAGACAGTTTGAGGTAAATAAAGTTTGTTTTGAACATTACAGCATGTAAACATGTTCTAGTAGAAACACAAAATACAAGTATGTACCTGAAAATGAGCATGATATGGGACCTTTAAAGAGAAACATGTTTCCAATGTGTCATATGCCCTCCATATCATGGAACACATGCTGTTTTCATCATTGTTGTGTTATATAACTATATCATGACGTCTAGTGTTTGAGTTTATTCCTGTGCTGCACACATGGCATTTTTCAGGTTAACTGTTTCATGTACTATGCGATCGTTTTATAGAAATAACTTTTTTTTAATCATATTTGCTCCAATCTCGCCTACTTCAGCTTTAACAAAAACTTTTTTCAAATTCTACGTTGCACCCCTCCTTAGACGACTTGGTGGTCCCGGGTTCCCCCAGGAGCACCATATCAATACCAAACTTAGTGCGCACACCCTATTGGCACAGTCTGCTGCAGCTCAGAGCTCCTGAGCCTCAGCCTCCTGGTAACTTGGATTACAGACGCGCACCACCGACAGATCTCTTCATTCAGAGAGGTTTTGGGCTTTTACAACCATGACGTCATCAGGGAGCATGAGGCGGCATCTAAAAAAATTATAATAAAACAAACCTGGAGCTGCAGTGTTGAAGGCTGATACTATATATAGATATAAACTGCCAGATCAACTCACAAAACATGAACATCTGCAATCAGTGATCAAAAGACAACTCTAGTCCTGACCGTCCTCTTTTTGATACCTCCCATTTCTACGTGTCTCTTTATTAGGGAACAAGCTGAACGAGCTGATCTATACAAAGTTGTAAGTGAGAAAACAACAACTTCACATTTGATACGAGGCAGGCCTGTTGTGTCAGCGGGGATGGAACGATATACACTGACAACACATCACGATACAAACGTTTGACAATAAAGAACGAGCAGCTGAAAAGGGGGAATACAATGTGGACAGATTTTCTTTATTTGAATAATAAAAGAGATAAAAGTGTCTGGTTTGGGACTACTTTCCTCTCAGCATGTCTATAAGGTGCAACGTGACACTTCAATTTAGGTGTGAGTGAGTAACTAGTGAAGCATGAGCAAAGTTTCTAAATGCTCCTTGCTCAATAGTTAAATCAGTGTACATTAACAACCTCTGTGATTTTCAGATTAAAAGTCCTGTATTTTGAAATAAATGACAGGATCTTTTTTTGTAGAAGGACTATCCAATTCAATCCAATCCAAATTTATTTATAAAGCACATTTAAAAACAAAAGTTGACCAAAGTGCTGTACAGTTAAACATAAAAACATAAAAACAACACAATAAAACAACTAAGACCAACTTAAAACCAACAGGACATTAAAATAGTAAAAGCGTTAAGACCAATAGGAGAGGAAAAAGGATTAAAATAGTCAACTCTCGTGCCGAGCCAAAAGCCAAGGAATAAAAGTGCGTTTTGAGGTTTGATTTAAAAACAGGCAGTGTGGGGGACATCCCAACATGTGGAGGCAGAGCGTTCCAGAGCGATCCAGAGCTTTGGAGCTGCAACTGAAAAGGCTCAGTCACCCCTGAGCTTCAACCTATAGACCTCGGGACAGTCAGAAGCAACTGCTCAGAGGATCTGAACGTCCTTGATAGAAGATGTGGTTTTAAAAGCTCTGAGAGATAAGTCGGAGCTTGCCCATTTAACGATTTATATATTAATAAGCCAGTGAAGAGATGCCAGAATAAGGGAGATGTGCTCATGAAAAAGCTGCAGGCAGGAAAAAACAGAGGCTTGGCTAACGCCAACGTAAAGTGAATTACAATAATCGAGGCGTGTGGTGAAAAAAGCGTGCATTACCTTTTCAAAATCATTAAAAGATAAAAAGGACTTCGCTCTGGATAAAAGCCGCAGTTGGAAAAAACTTGATTTCACAACTGAGTTTATTTGCTTGTCCATTTTAAAATCCTTGTCCAGTATAACCCCTAGATTCTTTACAGAAGGACAAACAACCAAAGCCACAACCAGCCATAAACCAAAGTAGGCCTACCGGACAGATTCAAATGTCAACCTGATGATGGCGCCTCATGATATCATAATTCAATCTGAGGGAAACCCACTAACATCTGTCTTTTGTCTTCAGTGGGAAGGTTACAATCGGCATTCGTTTCCAGGTCAAATGACTCTACAGCAGTCGCGGTATTTATCGGCTCCGGCTCCGATCGCCAGGGATGGAAACACGACACCTTTGCCCTTTTTCTGGTGCGATGCTATGCGACGCACGTTGCAGTGAATATATACTAAATAAAATCAACGGGGATGATTTATTAACGTACCAAACATGCAGTTAATCTGCTCTCCTCAAAGCCACCAGACTCCATTGACAGATTGTTTTATCCCCGCTGATCATTGAAACACGCTTCATTCAAACTGGACAGAAACTAAATAAAACTCATTAAAACCGTCTTTGTTAGTCTTTCCACTGCTCCAACAATCAGCAACTCTGGTTTGAGAGTTTCAAAGAAGAGAGACTGAATAAGTAACAGATATAAAAAAGAAGCAACACCGTAACGTTTTCACTGTTATCGAACCCTGAAAAGAAAACCCAGTCTATCGGCTATTTTTAGCAGGTTTTCCCGTGTTTAAAAAACCTGCATATACATATGCACTAATGTTAGGGGGAAATTGGTAAAATGCAGGGGTCAGCAACCTGCGGCTCCGGAGCCACATGTGACTCTTTAGCTCCTCTCCAGTGGCTCCCGGTGGATTTTTAGAAATGGAAATGAATAACTGTTTTTCGTTTACATTTTAATTTTTATTTATCATTGTTGTAGGTCTAATGTACGACTGTTCGACGCAGTATTAGGGCCATGATGAGGAAAAAAAAATAAATCTGAGATTTAGAGAATAAAGTCAATATAATGAGAATAAAGTCATAGGTTTACGAGAAAAAAACGTCGTAATTTTATGAGAATAAAGTCATAATATTATAAAGTAGTAATTTTATGTGTTATTTTCTTTTTTTATCGTAAAGTTATGACTTTATTCTCGTAACATTACAACTTTTTTCATGAAATATTATGACTTTATTCTCGTAATATGATGACTTTTTTTCTCGTAAAGTTATGACTTTATTCTCGTAATATTATGACTTTTTTTCTCGTAATATTACGACTTTATTCTGGAAATCTCAGATTTTTTTCCCTCAATGTGGTCCTAATACTCCGTAGTACATTTGCACTTTGGCCCTCACTGCATTAGACTTATATACTATATACTTAGACTATAAACTGTGTTACCTTCATCACAATGCTCAAATGTTTGCGGCTCCAGACAGATTATTTATTTATTTTATTTTTTTTGCCTAAAATGGCTCTTTTGATAGTAAAGGTTGCCGACCCCTGGTATAATAGGTGTGGACATAGCATCCATCCCTAGAGGAAAAGTCAGACGATCACCATCCTCTGTGGACCATCAATGTCTGTAATATTTCATAACAATCCATCCAATGAGACATTTTAGTTTGTACAATTGTGGTGGACTGATGGCCCAACTGTGGCATCCCTACAGCCATGGCTAAAGAGTATCATGACTACACGGCTGACTCAGATTCTATAAAAAGGACATTATTCTGTGTCAGTACAAAAGTGAAATTTGGATTGTTACATGAGAAGGTGTTTTGTCTGGTGGTACTGTGATTTCAGAATGATTTCTAGCACATGAAGCCCGTTTCTGCCGAGGCTGCTGACCTCGTTCTCCTCTTTTCTCCTTTCTGTGTGAACACTAGCTGTCCCTCTTCGGACCCTGCTGCAAACACACCGATGTGTCCGCCCGTCAGCGTCCCTGTATGTATGTATGTGTGGCGTGACCTAGCTCCACCCTCTGCCTCTGACTTGATCCTTCGACCGCCCCTTCTGACGCCCATCGCCGTCTCTGCTGGGCCCACTCCCCAGTTCTCGTCCACCACCACTCTGTCTCTGTCTCTCGTTGTACCGAGAGTTAAAGTCCCGGCGGCGTTTCCCCCGTGCAGGATCATGCCCTGCAGGTTGCTGACGGGAGCTTCGGCCAGCAGCACTGTGCTCTGGAGCTGCGGTTGGACTATGTAGTGCATGGGCTGCATCATGGGGGTGGTGGTGTAGTAGACAGGCTGCTGCTGTAGTACAAGCATCTGACCAGGAGAGGGCAGCATGGCTGTGGTAACGGGACTAATGGGAGGCGACTGAGCAACGCTGCTGGTGCCGCTGCTGGAGGCCGTTCCATTAAAGCCTGTGATACCGGTGAATGTATGCCCATACACGCTGCTGGAGGCCGTTCCATTAAAGCCCAGGACACAGATGGATGTTTGCCCGTGCATGCAGCTGGAGGCCGTTCCATTAAAGCCTGTGACACCGGTGAATGTTTGCCCATACACGCTGCTGGACGCCGTTCCATCAAAGACCGTGACACCGGTGGATGACTGACTGATGCCGACATTTTGGTCACGCTCTGGGCTCTTGCCGTGGATGCTGGACGGTTTAGTCTCCAATGAGGGCCCAACAATGTGGTCAACTTTATCCACCTCTGGGGTGACAATCCTTTGAGTTTTCAGAGGTGATGACGGTCGAGGAGGAGAACAGATCTCAGCCAGGGTCTTGAACTTTGGCGCGAGGTCATCGAGGAAGTGCAGGTCGTCGTCAGAGTCCAGGAGGCTGCAGCAGCCCACCGAGCCAGCAGAAGAGCCCCGGCCCTCGTAGTCATACTCGCACAGACAATCCCTCGCTGCCTGTTTCTCTGCTGCACAGCTCGCCTTCTGCACCACATTAACACAAAGAAAATGAAAGGTTAGTTAACTCTGGTCTCTGCCAGTTCCTCTCATAAAAAAAAAAGTAATGATGACATCCAGCACAGCCAGAAAAAATCTGCGCGCTAAAACTCGTATTACCAGCAATGATGTGCTCAAGGCAACATTTTGATAACAGTATTTACACAGTTTGAAATAACATGAGTCTCTGATAACTCTGATAAATCTACCTAAAAATGTACCAGCTGTCATGACAGCTGAGAGCGTGGCCGTTCTACCTGTGACATGGTTGTGACATTTTGATAGCTATTTTAATGTCTTTTCGAGCTTGTGTACCAACATAATTTGGTGCCCCATTATCATTAATATATTTGATAATTTATTAACATAAATTTTACTGATATTAATAATTATCTTTAATATTTTCTAATAACTAGACTAGCTCCTATCTGTGTCCACAACAGTCTTACATAACCTTTTAACATGTTTATCAAATTTGACTTGGGAATCCAAAATGACACATACAAATTTGAAATCACAAACTTCCTTTATTTCCTCTTGATACATTTTTATTGTAAGCTTATCTTGTGCTCTCCTTCTAAATCTTTTTCTTTATCTTTATCTTTTCTTTTCTAATGGAAAAACACATTGACAGTCTAACGCTTTGTCCACACTGGGAACCTCAGGAGCGCGTGGCGGCTGCGTGATTCACGCGTCGGGTGTTCACACTAGCTGCATTTCAACTGCATTTCAGCCCTTTCTTTCTACATAGAGTTTGCCTTTCATAATGGCCATTTCATTTCATTATAAATGTCATTTATATTTATTTTAGACAGAGAAAGGTTAAGAAAGGTGTGGTAATTTGTAAATAATAATAGTAATCCACAATTAAAACCCCGTAGTATATTCATTCATGGAGCTCTGCAAGTCACTGCATGTTCTACAACACTGTCCTGCAAATATTTCCCGAGATGATTTCCTCAAATGTCTCAAAGATATTCAATTTACTGTCATAGAGGAAGAAAGAAACCAGAAAATAATCACATTTAAGAAGCTGCAGTCAGAGAACTTTGACTTTACAAAAAAAATTAATAAATACTCAAACCAATTAATCGACTATCAAAATAGTTGCCGATTGCACTTTGGCCCTCACTGCATTAGACTTATATACTATATACTTAGACTATAAACTTCATCGCAATGCTCAAATGTTTTGCGGCTCCAGACAGATTTGTTTGTTTTTTTTGCCTAAAATGGCTCTTTTGATAGTAAAGGTTGCTGACCCTTGGGTTAGTCCAATATTATTATTAACAATGAACAAACTAATGAAAGTAAGAGTGATGATGAAGGAGCATCAGACCAATGGTTCCTCACCTGAGAGTAGTAATCATGCAGAAACACATCAGGCAGAGAAATGCCATCCATGCCATCACACAGTAACAGTTGTTCCTCTCTCTGGCTCTCTCTGAATTCTCCAAAGCTTCTCTCCTGGATCCTGCCGTCAGCCCCGACCCTGGACTTGTACGTTTTGTTGGCAGTGCCCATCATGAGATCACCGTAGGAAGCCGCCGTGTTTGCTTTGGTGTTGGAAGCTACGTTGCAGGCCCATCCAGTAGATATGGCGGCAGGCATCATATGGACTGGAGAGCTGAGCAGAGGGACATCCTGAAGCAATAAGGACAAAGTTTGAGAGGAGACATATTCACTTGTGTGCTGCAGTAGATCCTCAAGCCAGACTACCCAGTTATCTCACAATCACTAATAAACATCGAATGTGCTTTTTTAAGCTGGAGATCTCCAGGAGGAATCATTAACTGGTGCTGCTGCAACATTTTCACATCAGAGGCAGGTATGGGACTACTTGCACTTTTCCTCAAGGCAAATACATAGCACGACCTTAGCTTGTATATGTGCTGTGACCTGATAACTGCGGCCCTTTAGGAAGTACACCCCGCATCATCTACCACAATATCAACATACAGACACATTTGAATCATAGGCCCTGTTCAGACCTGGTATTAACATGCATCCTCAGTGATCAGATCACAATTGGACAGCTCTAAGTACAGGTGTGAACACACTCAAGACGCATTGAGATCGGATCTTTCAGACCACATTCAGAGGTTGTCTGGGCCACATATGACCTCATTCTTTTAGCAGTGTGTACGTGAATGCATCCTGGGCCACATTAAGGACCGCCTACTCATCTGATGTCCAGCTGGAATCCGCGGGATCACCGCGCCCCTCAGGTGAATAAACAGACCGACACGGGCGCTTGTCAGCATGGAAGCGGCCTCTGTGCTCTACTGTATCCTGTCGGTACAACTGTATTTTATTAAAATATATCTTGTTTATAGGCTACATATCTACAGACTATCAGACTAGACACGCAAAGTTTATTATTAACGTACTGTCGAAGATGTGTCTGTGAATTTGTTCCACTGCTTTGCGCGGAGCTGACACCCGACCACCTCTCTGGAGCGCTGTACCCCGCTGATGTCTGGCAAAAGCAGCGATGCCGGCGACGCGGAGGTCCCCGGTACAATATCGTTCTATTTTGTGTCCCTGTCTACAACACTCCTGCTGTGCTGTGAGTTATTATGACTGATGTGAACAGAGGTTTGTCTGAATATCGGTGCTGGTTTTTACAACATTCAATCATGGCATACACGCTGATGAGTCAAGCAGAAGCACAGTGGGCTTTCCTCTAATCAGACATTTACAGTACATTTACCTTGTCCTCGCCTCTGCCCTCCGTATGATAGACAATCAAGTGTTCTCTGGTAGCAAAAGGAAGTTCGGAGAAAGTCAGCGGCACTCCTCCACACGAGCATGTCATCAGTAAGAAAGCTACGACTGAAAAACGAAACCACAACAGAAGGCAAAATGTTTACAGTTCACATACTAAAAATACTTTCTTGCACTATACTCCAAGTGATACATCTAGACATGGAGATGGTTTCATTTTTATTTGCTGAGAAAAATCACATTTAAAAACAACAGCTTGAAGAAAATAATGTCCGGGTTACTCTGAATAATTCACACACCTCGCTGTGAACAGATGTCAGAGGAACAGTTTCTGAAGAAAGTAGCTAGTGAGTTTTTAAAAATATCAATGAACTCATTTCCATTCACCTCCATTGTTTTTGGGGCGGCAGCAGAAATTGTAGAGACAAAGAATAAACCTAAACTTTCTGAATGGATAGATAACACACACAGAAAAATATGGCGAATTGAACCTCAAAATGTTTCTTTTCTTTTTTAAATTATTTTTCTTTTCTTTTTTATAATTTTTTACACTCATAATGACTATGTTTATTACATTTTCAACATCAGCCATATGGAGAAGATGTAATGTAATTGTTCACTAGGCCTACTGCTGGGTAAAATAATCCTGCCCATCGATAGTGTATCTTCAGTATTTGTATCACTTCTGCTCATTCTGGTTGAACCACAGTCCTAAATCCTAGATCAGCGTATTTTAGGCACCGTTTTCCTGAGACATGCTAACACGACTCCTACTCACCGAGCAGCATCAGAAGACCCAGGATCAGTGCCCCTACTCCCAGTCCTCCAAACGTAGATGAGGATTCCTTGAGAAAAGCTGCTTGACCATGTAAACCTGACGCTCTGCAGGCCTTTCCTTCCTCACAGGAGCACACGTGTAGGTCCAGGTACTGAGGGTCTGGGCAGGCGAGACCCTGCTTGTCCTGGATGATTAAGGCAACCTGGTAGTGACCGGGCCACAGCGGCCTCAAAGTCCTGAGGGATGCACTGGTATCTAAGAGCAAGAGAGAAGGAGAGGAGTCTTACTGTTCCAGGGCAGGCAGAGCCAGTGGATGTTTCCTTTTTTCACTGTTGATGTACCCTCGTGTCATGAACAGTGGGTTTGTCTGGCCAATGGAAAATGCCCCCAACCAAATGCCAAACTTTAAAGAACCAGGTCTCCAATGGCTTCCCTGCTTAACTCTGGAATATTTTGTCTCTCCTATTTAACAGACTAATTAACTGACACAGAAAAATAATCTAGACTCCACAATCAAAAAGAAATCTGTCTGGAGCCGCAAAACATTTGAGCATTGTGATGAAGGTAACACAGTTTATAGTCTAAGTATATAGTATATAAGTCTAATGCAGTGAGGGCCAAAGAGCAAATGTACTACGGTGTATTAGGGCCACATTGAGGGAAAAGAAATCAGAGATTTCCAGAATAAAGTCATAATATTACGAGAAAAAAGTCATAACTTTACGAGAAAAAAAGTCGTAATATTACGAGAATAAAGTCATAACTTTACGATAAAACAAAGTCGTAACATTACGAGATAAAGGCATAACTTAACAAGAAAAAAAAGTCTAAATATTACGAGAATAAAGTCATAACTTAACAAGAAAAAAAAGTTGTAATATTATGAGAATAAAGTCATAACTTTGCGAGAAAAAACGTCATAATATTACGAGAATAAAGTCATAACTTTACAAGAAAAAAAGTCGTAACATTACGAGAATAAAGTCATAACTTTACGAGAAAAAAAGTCGTAACATTACGAGAATAAAGTCATAACTTTACGATAGAAAAAGTCATAATATTACGAGAATAAAGTCATAACTTAACGAGAAAAAAAGTCGTAATGTTACGAGAATAAGGTCATAACTTTACGAGAAAAAAGTCGTAATATTACGAGAATAAAGTCAGAACTTTACGAGAAAAAAAGACGTTATATTACGAGAATAAAGTCATAACTTTACGAGAAAAAAAGTAGTTATATTGTGAGAATAAAGTCATAACTTTACGAGAAAAAAAGTCGTAACATTACGAGAATAAAGTCATAACTTTACGAGAAAAAAAGTCGTAACATTACGAGAATAAAGTCATAACTTTACGATAGAAAAAGTCATAATATTACGAGAATAAAGTCATAACTTAACGAGAAAAAAAGTCGTAATGTTACGAGAATAAGGCCATAACTTCACGATAAAAAAGTTGTAACATTACGAGATAAAGTCATAACTTAACAAGAAAAAAAAGTCGAATAATTACGAGAATAAAGTCATAACTTAACGAGAAAAAAGTTGTAATATTATGAGAATAAACTCAGAACTTTACGAGAAAAAAAAGTCGTAATATTACGAGAATAAACTCAGAACTTTACGAGAAAAATAAGTCGTAATATTACGAGAACAAAGTTAGAATTTTACGACAAAAAAGTCATAACATTACGAGAAAAAAAGAAAATAACACGTATAATTACTACTTTATAATATTATGACTTTATTCTCGAAATCTCCGATTATTTTTTTTTTCCTCAATAATACTCATACCATAGACCTACAACAATGATAAATAAAAATGAAAATGTAAACAAAAAACAGTTATTCATTTCCATTTTTAAAAATCCACAGGGAGCCACTGGAAGAGCTGCATGTGGCTCCACAGCCGCAGGTTGCTGACCCCTGGATTAAACCATTTGTTGAAGGTTTTGATAACAAAACAATGTTTACAGAAACTGATAATAATAAATAATAAATAATAAAAAATAAGGTATCATACCATTTAAAGGTTCAACCCTCCACTTCCCCTGGCTCTCCTCAGCGACGAGGCGGAAGCTGAGAGGGGCTGAGTTTGGGTCTCCGTCCTCATCCACTGCAGTGACATTAACCACTTCAGTGTCCGAGCAGATGTACTCCATGTGGTCGGTCAGCGTGGGGCAGTTATCATTTACATCTCCCACCTGTAACGCTATTGTTCCAGTGACCATCTTAGGAGGCACCTCTGTGGGAATCAGAAAAAACATTTGTACACAAGTACAACAAACCTTGTGGAATCCAACCCTTCACAGTGAATTGTTACCCCTGACCTTTTAGAAAACTAAAGCAAAGTGCTGAATATGTCTGAAAGTTGCATAAAGCTGCACAGTAGGTGTTGATTCATATTGTGGTCAGTAGTAGTGGCAAAACCTTCACGAGCAGGAGTCGTGTAGTTCAGTGTTGATATCAATGGAGCTCTGAAGTGGAAGTGAAGCGTTCAACCGAGTTAAGCTGGTTTACTAGATGGATTTTGTGGCAAGAGCGTCGCCATGTTGCCGTACTCTGGCCTGTGATGTCATGAGAATGGTTGGGCTCAGCTGAGTTACACAGATACAACGGTAGAGACCGTGAAAGACAGAGACTGAGGAGACACTGGACAGAAGAAAACAAAAGAGGGGACACTATTGTATTGTTCCTGCATGTAAAGATAAGTTTTACAATGTTTAAACCAAGAACAAAATAAACAAGCTCTTGCCACAAAAGCTGCAGCAAAGATGAAACAAAGCTGCTTTTTTCTTTTAAATGCTGACATTTGTCATTACCTCCACCAAGGCCAAAGGCCTAGGAAGGAAGTTATGTTTTCAACGGCGTTGGTTTGTTGGTTTGTTGGTTTGTTTGTTTGTTTGTTTGTCTATTAGCAGGATTACTCCAAAAGTCCATGATGGGTTTGAATGGCACAATGAACAATCCATTAGATTTTGGTGATGATCCGCATTCCGCTACGTACAACTGATCTCAACATAAACAAAAATACACGTGGATGATGGTGCAAGCTGAACGGAGAGGGGGGGGGGCAATCGTACTCGGGCAGCTTGGCGGAGGTCTGCGCTCTCCGAGTGCCATTCTAGTGTTAGTAATATAATTGTTCATTAGAGTGGAAATCCATTTAGTAAACCAGCTTAACTTGGTTGAACTCTTCACTTCCACTTTAACTATTCAAGCAGTGACCTAAAGTCTTCCCTTCTGGCCACAGCAGAACAACAGTACAGTTCAAAGGAAGGCTAATTGGCTAATCCAAAACTTTCGAGTTTCTCTGCATCCCCAAACTTCAAAAGCCCAGAAACCCCCAACCGTCTTGAGCTCAGCTCTCTAAATGTAAGACTACACCCACTGTCCATAAACAACTTACCCTGAGTCAGACTCAGTATTTTAGCGTAGTAAGTTCCATTAACCAAGAATGGGGACTCTCTGTCCGGGGCCTTCTGAAGTCTAATCTCTGCTGTTTCTGGATCAATCAACAGCCAGTTGTCCGGATCGTATCCTTTAGCATATCTGTGGGAACAATGTGCAGTAACGTTTACTGTTTAGATTACAACAATCAAAGCAGTCATATATTTTCAGCCCTGTCTCTTAAAAATGATATTCTTATACGACAAAACTGCATTGTGAACTATGTTTTGACATGGATTGTTTTTGACGTATCATAGATACATTTGTAATGATAGCCTGCGTAGGAAGGAGGTTAGACTACGTCCGTAGCTTTATAACGTAACAAACATAGTCGTTTTAAAGGGACTCTATGTAAGAATCAGAAATTGCTTGTTAAATGAGACACATGTGGCCGTTAGGTCAATGAAAGTCAGCGTCCTGTTGCTCGCGCTCGCGCTCGCCTACATAGACATGAACGGGCATCGGTCAAAACAGTGAGGCGACACACGTCAGCTAAAACCACAATATCACTCTATATTTCACCTGCTTGGCAGTAATGTTAGCTGACCAGACGAAGGTCTCTCCATGAATCAATGCTGATCCTAGTGTTGGCTTTTCCTGCCTCAGCCTCCCGACCGCGGCCGGAGGGAACAGGGGAGACACCGGAGTTTTGGTCGGAGACGATAACGTTTATCGCTGCGGAGCCCCGTCACTTCACAAGACACGGGAAACCTCTGTTGGTCTGGAGGAGCTGCAGCATTTATTTCTGCACAAACGTCCACTGTACATTCACTAGATATTCTCAGAGCTAAACTAACTCTTCTGCAGTGTGGAGTGTGCGCGCATGCACGTGAGGTGGAGCGAGCTGAGCGAGCTGAGCGAGTGAGAACGAGCGTGGTGTGTGAGTGAAGGCAAGCAGGCAGAGGAGCAGAGGAGCAGAATACAGCAGAGACTCCGGTCCTGGAGACCAAAGCTACGGTCTCCCCCGCGTCCTCCGACCGTGGCCAACACTGTTTAACAGACGGGCTTCACTAGATAGAACTTTGCGGTTTTGGTGCTTCCGTGTAGTTTGTGTTGGAGTCTGAGTCTGAACAGCGTAGCCACACACGAGCGCACATGGGACACCGACCCGCAATGATTTATACGTGTAAGAACTTACAAACAGTCCCTTTAAGATAAAAGATGTTTTTTTACTAAACCTAACCAAGTAGTTTCGTTGTTTTTTTTGTTTTGTTTTGTTTCAATTTACAACGTTCTTTAAAACTGTCTAAAACGGCAACTGTAATCCAGGGAGTTGTTTGACCCGTCCAACAACCACCCCGACCTGCTCCCTACGCAGACTTCAGCAGACTCTGATTAGAAACATATTTATATGTCAAAAACAACTCCGGAAGAAAATACGTTTCCCTCATTGACGAAGCAGTGTTGTTGTATGGGAACATAACTTTTTAGGACACCAGGCTGCATTCCTCACAGAGCCCATAATGTGGCTGCAGGACAAGAAGAAGTCCTGTTATCTTGAACAAAATGGCAAACTAGTTTCATAAACATAGCCAGGGACACATTCCACCACAATGTGTCTGATCTATTTCCACATTATTTGAGTTATTTTTATGAATATGCATTTATGGAAGTGTGAATTCATCTCACCGAACATTTTCTGCAGGCTTTCCGGTGTCAGAGTCAGTGGCTGCAAAGACGGCGATCACCTTCATTAATGGATTTTCCTCCGGGTTCTCTGACACAGAGACGGGCTTCACTGAGGGTTTGAAGGAGACCCCCTCGGGCTCATTCAGCACTGCGATGTTCACCGGGTAAAGTTTGCCCTTTTTTGGCCTCTTTTTCCCTGACTGGCTTGTAGCTGAGCCACTAGCTCCGGTTGGACCTCCTCCTCCTTGACCCCCTCCTCCATCTCCATCTCCACCTCCTCCTCCTCCACCACCTCCACCCCCATCTCCACCTCCTCCTCCTCCTCCTCCTCCACCACCTCCACCCCCTCCTTCTCCTCCTCCTCCACCACCTCCATCACCTCCACCCCCTCCTTCTCCTCCTCCTCCTTGACCCCCTCCTCCATCTCCACCTCCTCCACCACCACCACCTCCTTGACCTCCTCCTCCTTGACCCCCTCCTCCATCTCCACCTCCTCCACCACCACCACCTCCTTGACCTCCTCCTCCTCCTCCTCCTCCTCCTTGACCCTCACCATCACCGCCTCCATCCCCCACAGCTGGAGCAACATTGGATACTACCACTCCCAGCTTGATATCAGGATTTTCCTCAAAATCAACAGGCTGCAAGGAGAAACAGATTGGACAGATTTCTTGACATGTTTAGTCATTAAAAGACAAAACTAAGTTGCTTATTATAGTAGGCCTAAAAGTCACGTTGGACTATTATGATTGTGGTAAAAAATATGTTGTCTATTAGTTAGCCAATCGCCAATATGTGTCCGTTGAATGACAATGCTGTTGGATTTCTTCAAATGAAGGAAAGACTGTACGGTGGAAAATACACTGATCAGCCATAACATTATGACCACTGACAGGTGAAGTGAATAACATGGATTATCTCGTTACCATGGCACCTGGCAGTGGGTGGGATATATTAGACAGCAAGTGAACATTTTGAACTTTGAATTTTGCGTTGGAAGCAGGAAAAATGAGCCAGCGTAAGGATGTGAGCGACTTTGATGAGGGCCAAATAGTGATGTCTAGACGACTGGGTCAGAGCATCTCCAGAACTGCAGCTCTTGTGGGATGTTCCCGGTCTGCAGTGGTCAGGACCTACCAAAAGTGGTCCAAGGAAGGAAAACCGGTGAACCGGCGACAGGGTCAGACCCGAGGCTCATTGATGCACGTGGGGAGTGAAGGCTGGCCCGTGTTGTCCGATCCAATAGAAGAGCTACTGGAGCTCAAATTGGTGAAAAGTTAATGCTGGTTCCGATAGAAAGGTGTCAGAACACACAGTTTGTTGCGTATGGGGCTGCGTAGCCACAGACCGGTCAGGCTGCCCATGCTGACCCGTGTCCACTGCCTACAATGGGCACGTGAGCATCAGAACTGGACCACGGAGTGATGGAAGAAGGTGGCCCGGTCTGATGAATCACGTTTTCTTTAACATCATGTGGATGGCGACGAGTTCGAGGTGTCGACTCGGCCTCCAAATTCTCCAGATCTCAATCCAATGGAGCATCTGTGGGATGTGTTGGACGAACAAGTCCGAACCACGGAGGCCCCACCTCGCAACTTATACAGGACTTAAAGGGTCTGCTACTGACGGCTTGGTGCCAGATACCACAGCAGACCTTCAGAGGTCTAGTGGAGTCTCACGGGTCAGGGCTGTTTTGGCGAGCAAAAGGGGGACCTAGTCAATATTAGGCAGGTGGTCATAATGTTATGACTGATCGGTGTATGTTCTTAACTAAAGACTGATATCAGTCAGTGAGCCCATGTATTCATCAAAATCTACACCAACAGATTATGAAGTAAGTTGTTCAAAATTTCCCTCATTGGTTTTAAAAGGATTTTGACAAAGATAGACACAGAGGAACATTTTGGTAAAAAACAATTAAGAGATTTTGATTTCTGGGGCAAAATACCCCTTGGGGCATCTCCCCCCAATCATATATTTTTCTATGTAGTCTGATTTCTGTTGAGGACACAAATTCCTCTGAAAAACTAAGACATTATTTCATATGTCAATATAAGAAGGAAATGAACTTGTGTCTGATTTATTATCTGATAATGCTACCTGCTAATTTGTTCAGAGCAGAATGTAACATCGAATCACAATCAGCATTCAGATCAAACATGGTCAGTGAAGAATAAAGCGTTATTTAGTCACAGACGTCTCTTTAAAATGTAGAAATGGTGACAGAATACAAAAAATATGTGTACCTTTTCAAGCATCAGAACACCTTCGTTGGTTTTGGGATCCGTTTTTATGCTGAATATCCCGTCTTCGTTTCCAGCGACGATATCAAAATCAGCCACCCAGTTGTCAGTTTTCTCCTCATCGTCGTCCTGCACTTTGAACCTCATGACCTCCACGTGGGCTGTGTTCTCCACAATTCTAGCTGTGTACTGCACAAGACATAGTTTTCATTTTACCATCATCACTGAAAAGTTTGAAGAAATTACTATTCACTTCTCGATCGATATAACTCTCGTGTCTATCTGTTCGATATGAAGCTACAGTTAGCTTAACTTAGAACAAAGACTGGAAACAGGGCCAAACAGCTGGTATGGCCCCGCAGCACCACTAAAGCTCACCGTTTACCACCTTATATTACTAATTCGTAAAAATAGTTGCCTGGCAACCTGCGAGACGCCAGGAAGTTATGCTCCCGGCCAAGAAATAGTCAACATAACCTCCGTAATACAGCAAATTATTGTTTTTACACTTTGGTTACAGATGAAATGAGATATAAAGAGCTAATCACTTAGCTCTTAAAGCAAATGTGTAGATATAAGTGGTATGGATTTGGTGTTTTAGCCCCCGTTCCCTTGGGTAGTTTAATTTGCATCATGATCCGTTAAGAGGCAGGTGGTCAGCTGGTCCCAGGTCTGCTAGAGAGGTACTTAGAGCGTAGGGGTGTAACGATTCCCATGGTTCCGATACAATTCAAGGACGATATTTGGCTCATCCAGAGCGATACGATACGATTCAATGATTTGAAATCGATACAGTAACTTTTTTTGCCAAAAATTCAATCAGTGTGACTGTCAAATAAATATCTGATACTGGACAGAGCAGGTCAGGATTCCTCAAAGTTTTTCTTGTAAGGGAATCAGGGATAAATTAATTACAGATATAAACAAGTAAACAACAATTAATGGCAAAATACATATACCTTTTATTAGAAAATAATAAAAAGTGCAACTGCAGGACCTGCTGATTCAGTTCTCAAGATACAAGGCAGTGCAATATTTAACAAAATATAATAAACCAACTTCTATTCAAGTTAAATAAGCAGTGGTTTAACCTGCTGCTTCTGTTCTCATTTTCAATAGAAACGGTGGATTAAACTGATGATAGTGATCAAACAGCTGATAGTGATCAAACCGATGATAGTGATCAAACAGCTGATAGGGATCAAACCGATGATAGTGATCAAACAGCTGATAGTGATCAAACAGCTGATAGTGATCAACCAGCTGATAGTGATCAAACAGCTGATAGTAATCAAACAGCTGATATGGATCAAACAGCTGATAGTGATCAAACAGCTGATAATGATCAAACAGCTTGGGACAGAATCATTCCTGTACAAACGCTGTTTAAATAATCTGCTGATAGTAATCAAGTAGTCCACCTATAGTGTTCATTTGGAATCTTTTCAGATATGAAAACATACGGAAAAACATTTTAAAACTACATTAGACTAACGTTAGCTGAATTTCTGTTTTGTTTTTTTACTTTACTCACGTCGTGATAATTTGCCTCGCGGACCGTCTGCTCTCCGGCTGGATACGTGAGGCTGATGCTGTGTGATGCACGTAGATATCATGACGGAGAAAGGAAAGTAATTTTCTCTGAATTACAAAACGCACGGGGAAAGCACCCGTGGGTGAAGCCGCACTCGTCAAGTGGATTGATAGCGCCTGAAACATGCAGCCAGGTTGCAGACCGACGCCCGTCACCCGCTACCGGGTGAGAGAGGAGGAGTCCAGTGCGCCGTTCGTCTGCATGCACGCCATGGATGCGTGCTCGCGTTGCAGAGCCGGCAAGCTGGCGCATGTCTGGAGAGTGATCCGAAGTAACGTTTAACATTTCTTTACTAATAAAAGTGCTAAAAAACACTTTCATATAACGTGTGTCGTCCTTAAATACAAGGTGCAAATCCTTAGTGCTGATAGAATTGATTTTTGCGTTTCAGATCGATTTTATATCGATATACGTCTCCTGTGAAGGACAACTTGCCGAGTACCTATCGATGTAGTTGTATCGTAGGAATATAAATCCATAAATCCATCGATGCAGTAGATGAATCGTTACACCCCTACATTCTACGGCTATTTCTTTATGACAGACCGTTGCTATGGACGCAGTTCTGATGGCAGACTCTGGACGACCATTTTTGTGTCAAATTATTGATTTCTTTCTTCTTATTGATCTCATTCGGGATAATGTACAGCTAGCAGGGCGTCTGCTTCGTGTCGGGCGCTGCATCAGCCTGTCTGGGTTTATTTCCCAACAATGACCGGCTCGCTGTACATTATCCCTTACTTATTTCATATCACAATATTTTCCATGGAAACTAAGTCACAGTTTGATACCTGGTCTTTGTCCAGCGTGGGTACGTTGTCATTGATGTCCCCTACTTTGACATGTATAGTCCCGGTGCCTGTGTTGCCTTCAGGAGCTCCGTTCATATCACTTCCTTTAACTGTTAAAATGTAGGAGCTTTGTGTCTGTGGGAAAACAGAGGACTCAACATATCATTCAATGAGAGATGAACTCATCAATCCTATCAACCATCTACAAATGTGTTATAGTCGATGTAAGGCATATGGAACTTGAATCCGTTTACAATGTTTCCACCACCGGTATCTGTCTGACCTCTCTGTCTAAGGTGTTTTCTTTGACGTAGATGTTTCCGGTGTCTCTGTCTATGTAGAAGAGGTCTGTGCCGTCAGAGGGCTCCTGCTTCTCAATGCTGTAGGCGATCTTTGAATGGGAACAGTTAGCCTTGTCTGCATCGGTAGCTGTAATCGTGCCAACCAGAGTCCCTGCACCAAAAAAAAACCCAGAAGAAGATAACATTTAGCAGCTTTTTCATACCAGATAACAACGTTGTAATCCTCTGCTTTGGACAGCAGTAGAGGAGGTCGTACCAGCATAGTAGTTTAGTCAACATCACTAACATTGAGCGGCAGAGCTGAGAGCTAATGTTGAAGGTGGGCAGGAGTCACCATCAGGCTCACATCTCTCTGGGGAGGATTCAACTGTCTGGCGAAGTAGGGGACTAATCACAGACGATTCTGGGATTATGACTCTGTTAAAGGGACAGTTTGTAACTTCTTACACTTACACTCTTATGAATCATTGCGGGTCGGTGTCCTATGCGTGCTCACGTGTGGCCACGCTGTTCAGACTCCAACACAAACTACACGGAAGCACCAAAACCCTAAAGTTATATCTAGTGAAGCCCGTCTTGCAAAACAGTGTTAACTCCTCCTGCTTCAGCCCCCCGACCACGGTCAGAAGACACAGAGGAGACCGTAGCTTTGGTCTCCAGGGCCGGAGTCTCTGCTGTACTCTGCTCCTCTGCCTGCCTTCACTCACACACCACGCTCGTTCTCACTCTTCCGCTCCACTCTCACGTGCATGCGCGCACACCACCCACTGCAGGAGAGTTAGTTTAGCTCTGAGAATATCTAGAGAGGTACAGTGGACGTTTGTGCAGAAATAAATGCTGCAGCTCCTCCAGACCAACAGAGGTTTCTCGTGTCTTGTGAAGTGACGGGGCTCCGCAGAGAGAAACGTTATCGTCTCCGACCAAAACTCCAGTGTCTCCCCTGTTCCCTCCGGCCGGGGTCGGGAAGCTGAGGCAGGAAAAGCCAAAACTGGGATCAGCATTGATTCATGGAGAGACCTTCGTCTGGTCAGCTAACATTACTGCCAAGCAGCTGAAATATAGAGTGATATTGTGGTTTTAGCTGACGTGTGTTGCTTCACTGTTTTGAGCGATGCTCGTTCATGTCTATGTAGAGCAAGCGCGAGCAACAGGACGCTGACTTTCGTTGACTTAACGGCCACAGGTGTCACCGTTAACAAGCAATTTCTGATTCTTACAGACAGTCTCTTTAATGATCAGCTGTGGAAAAACAGGAGTTCTTTGATGGCATACTGATGCATAATAAGATAAAATATAAAACAAAATATAATAATAGAACAAATTAATATTGATGGTCATGATAAAATCCTGGCACATAAAAGATTTATTAGCAAGGGATAACACGAGGTAAACAGAAAAGAGCTGTGGTTGTGGTTTTAACTGTGATGACATTATTCTGTGTGATTTCGGTCTTTAACGCTGCCTTTCATTCATCAAGGAATCAGGAATGAAGGAATTTTAGTGAGGGAAACAAAACCAGTAGCAGCAGGACCCCCCCTGTAGACGAAGCTCCTGAGGCGATGCTACTTCCAAATTATGCTAGCTTTCCAACATCGCCGACCCTACCTTCAAAGAAGAGAGCATTTGTATTTTGAGTGCTGATGAGGACAGAACACATGTTTTACCTGCTGGACTGGACTCACTGACTGTAGCCGGAGGTACGGGGACAAAAACAGGTGGATTATCGTTCTCGTCGTCCACATCAAACCTCAGGTCTATACTGCCTTCAGCCACACTGCCGTTATGAAATCTGGCCACTCCCTTCAGCTGTTGAACAGAAATAAACACACACTTGAAACTGAAACTAACAAAAGTAAGAGATAAGAGCAGCATAAAATAGAAATACTCAAGTAAAGTACCGCAAAACTGTACTAAAATACAGTACTTGAGTAAATGTACTTAGTTACTTTCCACCACTGGAACATTTCTGTGAATTTACTCACTATCAGTTGTATCGCTTTATTATTTGATATTAGGGGTGTAACGATTCATCTACTACATCGATGTATCGATTTATATTCCTACGATCCGACTACATCGATAGGTACTCGGCAAGTTGTCCTTCACCCGAGACGTATATCGATATAAAATCAATTTGAAACGCAAATATCGATTGTATCGATACTAAGGATTGGCACCTTGTATTTAAGGACGACAAACGTTGAATGAAAGTGTTTGTTTTTTTAGCACTTTTATTAGTAAAGAAATGTTAAACGTTACTCCGGTTCACTCTCCAAACAGGCGCCAGCTTGCTCAACTCCTCGCTCTCTCACCCGGTAGAGGAGCCAGTCGGCAGAGTTTCAGGCGCTATCAGTCCACTTGACGAGGGCGGCTTCACCCACAGGAGCTTTCCCCGTGCGCTGTTGTTTTTTCATTCGGAGAAAATGACTTTCCTTTCCCCGTCATGATATCTACTGTATGTGCACGCAGCATCAGACTCACGTATCCAGCCGGAGAGCAGACGGTCCGCGAGGCAAATTATCACGACGTGAGTAAAGTAAAAAACAAAACAGAAATTCAGCTAACGTTAGTCTAACGTAGTTTTAAAATGTTGTTCCAGATGTTTTCATGTATAAAAAGAGCCCAAATGAACCCTGTAGGTGGACTACTGGATTACTATCAGCAGATTATTTAAACAGCGTTTGTAGAGGAATGATTCTGCTCCAAGCTGTTTGATCCCTATCAGCTGTTTCATCACTATGAGATGTTTGATCCCTATCAGCTGTTTGATCATTATCAGCTGTTTGATCTATATCATCGGTTTGATCCCTATCAGCTGTTTGATCACTATCAGCTGTTTGATCACTATCATCGGTTTGATCACTATCATCGGTTTGATCACTATCAGCTGTTTGATCACTATCATCAGTTTGATCCCTATCAGCTGTTTGATCACTATCATCGGTTTGATCACTATCAGCTGTTTGATCACTATCATCGGTTTGATCACTATCAGCTGTTGATCTCTGTATTATTGCTCTACCGTTTATATTGAAATGAGGACAGAAGCAGCAGGTTCAATTTCTGTTCATTTAACTTGAATAGAAGTTGGTTTATTATATTTTAATGTTAAATATTGCACTGCCTTGTATCTTGAGAACTGAATCAGCAGGTCCTGCAGTTTCACTTTTTTATTGTTTTCTAATAAAAGCTGTATGTATTTGCCATTAATCATTGTTTACTTGTTTATATCTGTAATTAATTTATCCCTGATTCCCTTACAAGAAAAACTTTGAGGAATCCTGACCTGCACTGTCCAGTATCAGATATTTATTTCACAGTCACACTGACTGAAGTTTTGGCAAAAAAAGTTACTGTATCAATTTCAAATCATTGAATCGTATCGTATCGTATCGTATCTCTAGATGAGCCATATATCGTCCTTGAATCGTATCGGAACCATGGAAATCGTATCATTGTAAAAACGCGTCGTTACACCCCCATCTTATATTGAATTGTAGTTGATCAATTAGTGAGTAGATGTGTAATGACTTGTGTCCTCACAATGTAAGTTTCCCTCTCCTCTCGGTCCAGTGTTCCTCGGATGTGCACCAGTCCAGTGGCCTCCTCCACAACAAACAGGTTCAATGGTCGTTTACTGGCCCCAGGGCCCAGCAGAGTGTAGTACAGGATCTGTTCCTCATCCCAGTCTGACCTGATCTGAGAATGATCACAACAACAATGATGAGCATTTTAATCGATGTCGTCTGTCACACACGCGTGTACATTGTTAAACAAAAAGATATTTTTGAACAAAGTGTTGTTTAAATGCATTTTAATACCACCGATAACTCAATAAGACCTCCAGCGTTTTCACCTTCATGCCTTAAACAAGACCACAAACACACCATCTGCTTACGTTCAGGAGTTTCACCTCAAACATCTGACCTGGTTTTAAGTAAAATGTTCACTGACCGCATATTTCAGTGGTTCTCAAACTATGGCACGCGTACCACCGGTGGTACGCGTGCTCTCTCTAGTGGTACACGGAGGAATCTCTGACTATCGATTCCTCTTATTGATGCTTTCCAACAGTCACGCTGCGCAGTGACGCATACTCACGCCGTACCATGTTTCAGTTTGTATTGGACCGGGGACACGGTGGAGAGCAGAAAAAGTGCTCAACAGCGTGGCACTACTAAACGTGAGGGATGCACCCTATTTTTCCCTGATAAAGTGACACTGTTGTGACGCCCCTCCCCCTGTCTTGGAGGCTGCCCTGGCCAACCTCAACAGGCAGTTGGCTGACAAGGGAGGGTCGTCAGCTTGATTGAGCTCAACTGGGCCTTCCAGGCTATAAAAGCTGACCCATGTGCTCACTGTCTCCCTCTCTTCCTGCAGCCACATCCACCTGGCATTACCTTTGTTTGGTTCTTCGCTTTCAACACCGCCACAGCACATAAGCCACACATCCATGCACTACATTCATTTGATGACATTACTGATCTACACACTCCATTGTTCATTTTATGTTAACCTTAGTTTAATAAATTGTTTGGTTTTATATATAACCTTGCGTGGACTCCCTTTTTGTCACATTCCCTGAGCCAGTTTGTGACACTGTGAACAACAAATCTGTGTTGAAATCAGCAGGAGGAGAGTTAGTAACGTTAGCTGTTAGCAGCCGGTGGGCAGCACAGTCCTGACTGGCTAAATACTGGAGATACGAACGTTAACGGAGGTGCCATCGAGTTATTACTATGAGGCGTTCAAAGTTGGCTCAGGAAAAATGACTATTGGGCGAAGGTCAATTACAACGTGATGTGTCATGATGTGTTCAAATGTAATCTCGTAAAATGTAGTTTTGGTGAGAAACTTGAATAAATCCAGTAGTTTGAAGGAGATGTTTTCACATCAATATAAAATAGATATTAGAGAGGGAATTATGACCTGTTTAACTTCCTAAAACTAGCTCTAAGCAGCTTGCCAAGATTTTTTTTAATCAAAATATTTAAATAATCATGATCATTTGAAATGAACCACTATAGATGACAATAACAAAGTACAGTACAGTAGGCTACCCTCCCTGCCCCGAAAAAATAGGGCTTTTTGGACCTGCAGTGCATGTTTTTATATGTTGGCATGCTGGGGGATTCTCTGTTTTGTTAAGTTTTGTTAATGAAAACATTACTACCCAAAACAGTCAGTCCTGTACAGTTCAAAAACTCCTGCATATAATGTCATTTTCTTAATAACATGCTGTTTGGAATATTTCATTACAATAAATGCTGACAAATAAGTGTGCAGTATCTTTTCTATAAATTAATGTAGTGATAAAATAAAGGTTACGTCTGACAGAATTTGTTTGGCCCCTGGCAACAATCTGGGTTTCTCATGTGGCCCCCCAGGAAAAATAACTGCTTTGTTGCAATATGAGCTGGTAGTGACTACAGCATGATAAAACGGCTTTAAGGTTGTGTTAGGCACTGGCAGATCTTGGTTAAGGTTAGAGAGGGATCCTGGTCTAGTTTAATACAGACATCGCGTGTTGACATTTTACTGAAACCACCATCTCCCACTAACACTATCAGTTTTATTTGTATAGCACATTTCGAACACAGGTAAACTCAAAGTGCTTTACAGTAAAACATAGAACGCATTTAAGCATAAAAAGCATTTAAACAGATAGAAAACACATATAAAACACTCAAAATAAGCAAAATGGGGAGTATTTCAAACCTTTCAGACAACCATATATTCAGAAACTACAGTTTTTTATAACTCCTGTCCTATTCCTACTGCCAGGGTCTGAAATTAACTTTTTTCACTTCCTGCCACTGTGGCAGGCAAGTATTTTTTTTTTTGTCTGCCACTCAGAAATTGTATCTGCCACTTTTGAAATCTCTGCGCTAAATGAAGAAATCAAATTTTAGATCTGAAGTCATTCAATGTTCGATATATTTTACAGAAAAAAAACAATATATTCACGGTAAATTACAGTGTTGGAATTACACTGTGGCTTCTGGGGGAACCCTATTTTTTGGCTGAGGGAGGGTAGTGTACACAGTACTGTACTTTGTTATTGTCATGTATAGTGGTTATTTGCATAAAAACACACAATTCAAATGATTAAGATTATTTAAATATTTGCTTTGATTAGAAAAAATCTTGGAAAGTTGTTATGAAGTTAAACAGGTCATAATTCCCTCTCTAATATCTATTTTATATTGATGTGAAAACATCTCCTTCAAACAGCTGGATTTATTCAAGTTCCTACCTGTTGCTACCTAATCTCCATTTCTTTGGACTGTGGGAGGAAACCCACGCTAACATGGGGAGAACATGCAAACTCCACACAGAGGGCCCCAAACCGGATTCGAACCTCTGATCCTCTTGTTGTGAGGCGACAGTGATCCAGTATGTAGTTAATTTCTGGAGTTACTTGGCTACAAGAAAAGGGTACTGTGTTGTATTTGTTTAGGGTACATGATCAGCACTGCTTTATAACTGGAGAATGCCTGTGATTGCCGTCTGCTTCTGCAACAGCTGAGTGCTGTACAGAGATGCCTGATGGGAACAGATCCAAATGAGGCAGAGATGGCAGGAAGTATCATACATTTATTTGACTAAAGGAAAAGTTTGAACGTACCCTGAAGACTAAAGATAGAGAAGGCAAGCCTGAACAGGAAGCTTTACAATTTTCATTTCTCCTGGCAATCTCTTTTTATGTAAAGCTTTCCTGTGTCTCAAGGTCATGTCTCTTTGTTTAAGTCTTATTTATGAGTTGGATGATTGATACAGTAATTATAATCATGTCTTCTTCTTTAATAAGTCTTAAGTCTCCAGCTGAACTATAACAAAGCAAGACCTGTCGTGCAGCTGTCAGTGTTATTTTCCGCTACCACCCGGAAAGTCCAGTGAAAACTTGCCGTGGACTTTGGTGAAGTGGCACTCGACGTTACATCTTTTACCGACTTACACGCCCGCACCGCAAATGAGACACTTGTCATCACCCATTCCATCATTAATTGTATATTTTTTGCTTTTTATTGGCCTGGCTATTTTCTCCGGTTATTGTCAAATCTGGTGTACGCTTGCTGGTCTGCTAACATCGCCTGATGTTACTGCGTCGCTGATGTCATGAAATGTGAAAGTAGCGCAACTTGTTTAATTGTTGGCGAGCGAGCTACCGGTGAGCAACCGCCGACAATGCCGAAAACAACTCAGCTGAAAACAACGCTTAAAAGACAACAGTCTCTGTTTACCAAACCGACAAAGAAGGCCAACGCAGCAACAGAGGCTTCGTTTAGCGTCACATGCTGACGCTTTGTCTGAGCCGTCAGCGTCACTTTTCAGTTACTAACTCTCCTCCTGCTGATTTAAACCAGAATAAAAAAGGGTGCACCCCCTCAGGTTTAGTAGTGCCATGCTGTTGAGCGCTTTTTTTTCTCTTCACCGTGTCACCGGTCCCAAACAAACTGAAACATGATACGGCATGCGTCTGCGTCATTGTGCAAGCGTAACTATGGAAAAACATCAATACAGAGGAATCGATAGTAAGAGATTCCTCCGCGTACCACCAGTGGTATGTGTACCATAGTTTGAGAACCACTGGACTAGATTATGTCACAATGTAGGGTTTACCAAGCCGACATAATGAATATAAATCTAACTTGTTTTGCCTGATAGTGGTAGAGACATTCAAATGAAGCCTTTGCTGGTGTGAAGAGACACATACTGTTAGAACACAGAGATGATGTGATGTGAGGGAACTTCTTACCTTGGCAACATGGCCTGCTGTACTGTAGTCAAAGTTCTCTTTAAGCTTATTTGCCGGGACAATCCAGTTCCTCTTGTGGCGTCTGAGATGTGGGACGCTGGCTGCACCGCCTCCCAAACACCCCCACAGCTGCAGAGAGAGAGGAGGACATTCATCAGCAGCTCATACATCCTGCAGTGTTCATTCACCAGTATGAAAGTGTTGTACACTGTCTGCACATTTCAGGCCTGTTTTATCAGTACAGCTGTTGACACGGTGTAATGTGACACCTGATGGCCCTTTTGTTCTACAGAACTACACTGATGTGCATAGCCCAACTGTAGCTGAATGTATACTGCAGCTGCTGCTAACAAAATGCTAACACGCATATGGTCCTCTCTCTAGGTTCCATGGTGGAGAGGTGGTCTCGTTGCTCTGCCTCTATCTATCTGGCGTGGAGAGGAGGTCGTGTTGCTCTGGCTCTATCTATTTGGCGTGGAAAGGAGATTGTGTTGCTCTGAGCCCCGAGGCACATTTGTGATTAAACAAATAAAATTGACTTGACTTAACACGGCACAGCTGTTGCAGACGGGGTGTTGGTGTCCTGGGAACACATTCTCGCTTCCAACTCTTCAAATACCAACGCTTGGTCAGCGGCCCTGCGACGCTCTATGACGCTCTAGGTAGACCTCTAGCATCACTTTTCGCTCGTTACATGCATAGTGTCTTTTCAAAGTAATATACAGTGTTCACAGGAAATGCATAGTTTCCGCTGGTTACACGCAGAATCTTTTCAAAATAAACTTCCAACATAGGTTTACTTAGGTTATACTGTAGGTTTACTTGCGCATAGGTTTACTTGCGCAACAAAACTACTTGGTTAGGTTTAGGAAAAGATTGTGGTTTGGGTTAAAATAAGTATGTTTGTTGCGTAAGTGTCATTAATAACGTTTTCTCTAGAACCAAAAAACGGAAATACCATGTTTTTTTGGGGGGGGGGTTTAAGCCAAAAATGAAAAAAATAAAAAAGAGACGTTTTTCCATTTTTGGTTACTGAATCAAAAAACGAGAAAAGAAAACTGTTAAATTTTTTTTTTTTTTTTGCTAATTCCTTTTTGTCTTTTTCCTTTTTAATTATTAATGAAAAACGGCAGACAGGAAGTAAAAGTAAACACGGCAAAATAAAAGCCAAGAAGATAGACTGGTCATTCTAAAAGTGTATAATATTATGTGAGCACATCAGGATCTAGGCTAAATAAATAAATGCATACATAAGCTACATAAATAGGCTAAAGAATCTTTTTTTGTTTTGCTCTTTTCATCGAGACGTGCGTTGTATTCTATAGAATAGATGGACGGCTGCGTCAGCCCGTCGCCATGGCAAAATCGCTGTACTGGCCTGTAAATAAATACAAGTAAACGAGAGCTGCGATTTTTTCTGGATAAAAAGCACCACAATGTTTACATTTCTCAGCCGATTTCAATGAGTCATTTTATATTCAGGTGTTTATGATCTACATTGAGTAGAACAAAAAAGTTTTTGTCTTCAGTTAATTAGAATTTTGATCTCTACAGATATAACAGACTGCATTGGATATTTTTAATAACTGCAGAAACTCTAATTTAATTCCAGTAACACTTTCAAATATATCTAGTTCTGCCCCAAACCCGTTAGAGCCTCATTCCTTTTGTCGAGGAGAGGCTTTAATATCTCGGATTGAACCAGCTGTCCTTGTTCTTACTGAATCCTTGCTCCAACTTGCCAAGCACCCACCGGTGTAGTAGATGAAACCTTACACCCCTAATACTCCACGTGATTGCCTCCAGGCCACGGTGAACGCTGCAGTGAGGTCTCTGCAATCTACCGTTCACCAGGAGACACACTCTCACAAAAAAAATCCTGAAAACATGTCAGTTCTCATGCTAACGTTTATCATGCAACATGCCAAGTAAAAATGTCTACAGTACATTTAAGATTGTGTACAGTCTTGTAGCAGCGGTATGAGGGGTCATGAGATCCAAAAAATTGCGAAGAAGAAAGGAGAAAGTACATTTCATGCATTGTTTTCACGTTCTTCTCTAATATTTTGTGAAATAGTTTTAACAGACCTAAAATAAAATGAAATGAAACTAGAAGTGCACTCGGAGAGCGCAGACCTCCGCCAAGGCAGGTTTCATGTACGTCGCTGCCCCCCCCTCCCCTCGCCGTTCAGCTTGCGCCATCATCCAAATGTGTTTTTCTTTATGTTCAGATCAGCTGTACGTCGCGGAGCATCGTAAAACACTTCATTCAAACTGGACAGAAGCAAAATAAAACGTAACCTCCTTCCTAGGCCTTCGGCCTTGGTGGAGGTAACAAGAAAAGAAAATCACTTTCACCGTTCATGAATCACCTCAAATATCTACTGTATGTGTATATACATATGTACATGTATATTTTGTTTATTCTATTTTTAACACCAGCCCATGTGTGTATTTTTTTCTACATGTATGTTTTTATTCCATGTGTGAGCCACGTCAAAGATAAATTTCCACCGCCCGATTTTACAAATACATCAGGCTTCCACGGACATTTTGTGTTGTCTTAAGATTTTTGGACACCAGAACATACTTGTGCTTGTTGGTAACGCTGAAAATGCTAAACGGCGGCGTGCTGTGCCGTTTGAAAAGTGGCGCAAGCTCTCAGTAAACTGTTGTTGTGTTTGTAGCCCTCTGACAGTATTTGTACACTCTGTACTCTGACAATAAAACGATAGTTACGAATGTAACTACGGTTCTATGAATCCTGGATGACCGCCAGAGGCAGTGCTTCAACACTGGATATCTTCGTCTCGCGCATGCGCAGGTCGAGTATTAATATCAACAAAGTCACGTGTGACCTCGGATGACCCTTAGGTATAAGTTCCGGTGTCATCCACGAGATCAGTCCTACAGAATCTTCTCGCGGGATCACGAGATTCTGAGTGACTAGAACTCTGGCGGTCATCCAGGATTCATAGAACCGTAGTTACATTCGTAACTATCGTTCTATTTCATCCTTACTGACCGCCAGAGGCAGTGCTTCAACACTGGATGACTTATAACAACAGAGTCACGAGGAATCCTCGAGTACATACCCCATAAAGATGAAGCAGAGGAACTCGGCTGAAGGACCACGCCCAGTGGATGGGGGGTGGCCACATTGACTCTATAATCTCTGAAGAATGTGCTCGGTGACGTCCCTGAGGCCGCGGCACATATGTCCTCCAAGGGGACCCCTCTCAGGGTTGCCCATGATGTGGAAACACTCCTGGTAGAGTGGCACCTTACTGTGGATGGAGGAGAACGGTCATTCACCTTGTATGCGTGGGAAATCACTTCCACGATCCAGTTGGGACAGGCGCTGCTTTGAGAGCGCACAGCCCTTCTTGGGACCGCCGTAACAGATAAAGAGTTGCTCTGACCGCCGTATGCATGCGGTGGCTTCTACATAGGCTCTAAGGGCCCGCACTGGGCATAACAGCCCTGCCCTCACCTCCCCATCTCCTTTAGGGGTTTGAAACTGGGCAAGCCGAATAGGCTGATTGTGATGTGATCGTGACAGCACCTTAGGGAGGAACGCTGTATTTGGCCACAAAGTGACACCTGAGCCATCTGAGTTCCACCTCAGACGTGAATTGTTCACTGACAAGGCATGTAGCTCGCCTACACGCTTTGCAGAAGTGATGGCAAGGAGAAATGAAGTTTTGGCCGACAGCCACCTCAGCTCTGCCTGTACTAAGGGTTCAAAGGGAGGCAAGCATAGAGCGTCCAGCACCAGGGGCAGGTCCCATGCGGGAGCCCTCGGAGTGCTCGGGGGACGCAGCCGCAGAGCCCCTTTTAAGAAGAGAGACAAGCCTGTTGCTCCCCACAGTGTTATTATCGACCCTATCGTGCTGCGATGAAATAGCAGCCACATACACCTTCAGTGTAGATGGAGACCGGCCACCTTCCATGAGGGACTGCAGAACTTCAGCATTGTAGGCACCGAGCAATGTACTGGGTCCTCTTTCTGAACTGTACACCCTTCAGAGAACAACTTCCACCTGTTCTCGTACTGCAGGCGGGTAGATGGTGCTCTGGCATTCAGAATAGTCTTTCTGACGGGCTCTATGCAATCAGTCAGCATTGGGTCGGGCCCTCCAGCGGCCAAACCCACAGCTGAAGGCGGCTGGGGTCGGGATGCCAGATCTGACCCCCCAGCTGAGATAAGAGGTCTGTTCTGCTGGGGAGGCGCCAGGGCGTCCCGCAGCAGAGTCTGTGCAGCAGTGAGAACCCTATCCTTGCTGGCCAGAAGGGGGCCACCAGGAGAAGTCTGTGGCCCTGCTGAAACACTCTGAGAAGCGTTGGTAGGATCAGAGGGAACGGTGGGAAGGCATAGAGGAGACTCTCTGGCCACGTGTGAGCCAGAGTATCTTGACCTAGAGGGCTGGTCTTCTCCCTCAAGGAGAACCAGAGGAGGCAGTGGGTTGACATCTCTGAGGCAAAGAGATCCACCTCTGCTCTGCCGAAGAGACTCCATATTTTGTGCACCACCTGTGGGTGAAGGCTCCCCTCCCCCGGCGGGGGTTTGTGACGGGAGAGGAAATCTGCGACAAGGTTCCGTTCCCCTGGCAAATACATTGCCCGTAGGCTGGTCAGGCGAGAGGCTGCCCATGTCAGAAGAGCCTGGGATGTCTGCAGCAACCCTGCAGATTTGGTGCCCCCTTGGTGGTTTATATAAAAGACGGTCGATGTGTTGTCCGACCGGACGAGCACATGCTTCCCTCTCAGGTATGGCAGGAAGTGCTTGAGCGCTAGGTGCACTGCACGTCGCTCCAGCACATTGACATGCTCTGTGCGGTCCAGAGCAGACCACTGTCTCCGAGCAGTCTTGTTCTGCCACACTGCACCCCACCCAGAGAGGCAGGCATGTTGTGACGGTCTCTCTGCGGGATGGACGGAGCCCATGGGCACGCCCTTTTCCAAGTACGCTCTCTCCCTCCCTGGGGATAGAGCGAGAAGCACTGTTGAGACACCTTTATCTTCTTGTGCCTGTGCCGCTTGGCGTCCAGGTGGAGGCCGTTCAGCCATCTCTGCAGAGGGCGCAGTGAAAGCAAGCCCAAGGGAACGACAGCTGAGGCAGCTGCCAGTTTGCCCGGCAGGCGAAGAAACAGAATGTGGGGCAACGACCTGCCCCCTTGGAAGATGTGAAGGTGGTGGAGGATGTCGTCCACACGCTGAAGTGACGGACACGCCCTCATAGTGACTGTATCCAGAGCCATACCAATAAAGGTTCTGCTCTGGGAGGGGTTCAGAGAGGTCTTCTCCAAGTTCACCCTGAGACCCAGCTGGGCCATGTGGGAGAGAAGGAGGGCCGTGTCCCGGGCCGCCTGAAGCGGGGATGGCGCACAGATCAGCCAATCGTCTATATACGGCAGGATCTTCATGCCGCGTGACTGCAGGGGCGAGAGGGCCGCCGCAACGCACCTAGTGAATACTCGTGGGGACAGGGAGAGTCCAAATGGAAGCACCCTTAACTGAAATTGACGGTTTTGGAAAACAAAACGAAGAAACCTCCTCTGGTGAGGTACCATGGGAACATGGAAATAAGCCTCCTTCAAGTCGACAGATGTGAACCATTCCCATCTGGTGACAGCACGAAGAGTGTCCGCTGTGCTCAGCGTCAGCCAACCTGGCGACGAGTCTGAACCAGCATGGACATCAGCCGTCCAAGTTCCCTCGACATCAGTGCAAACGCCTGCAATGACGCGTCACTGAGGCTGGTGGAGGAAACGTCGGGAGCAGCCTCCTGCAGAGAGGCTGAGAGGGCAAGCATGAGGTGTGAGAGGGCGTTGCCCCTGCGGCCCATGCGAGCCGCTGTATCATAAGCTTTAGAGAGGAGGTCGTCTGTGACCCGACATTGGGGTCGAGGGCACCTTGCCTCTGGTCTCAGAGCCTCGTCAGGGGAGACTATGAGAGAAGCAATGGCAGGCTCAATAGCTGGCATGTGGTCAAGGCCAATTTTTTGCCGCATCCTGCATGGCTGCCAGGGTTCGGCCATCAGACGGGAGACGGGAGAAAGCCCTAGTATCCCTCCAGCATGCCTGTAACTCCCTAAGATACTCTTTGGAGGGAGGGACAGTAAAGGCGGTGGAGGCCGGCGCGCGCCTAAAGAAAGCGCTCGCAGGCGCCGATTCTGGCTGCCGTATACCCATCGGAAGAACTATGGGCCGAGGAACGGGAGCCGCGCCCAGAGGAATGGGAGGGCTCCTCCACGTTGTATTCATTAAAGAGGGTGGCTGAAGCCGCCATCGAGACAGCATCTTCCTCCGAATCTGACTCAGCCATGGGCAGAGTTGGTGTACCTGCGTCCTCCGTACCCGCACTAGAGTGGAGGGCCAGGAGGAGCGACTTCATCTGGGCTAGCTCAGCCGTAAGCAGATCCACTTTAGAAGACAGCTTGCCAGACTTAGCCTGCTTCTTGGATGGCGCACCCGCAGCCTCTGTGGCCTGCCGTTTGGAACGGTTAGTTTGGGCTGGGGCCAGCTGCCCTGAGGGGACAGCGTAACCCATCAGGAGGTTTGAAGAGGAGCCATACAGGTGTAGCAGCCTGGAGAGTTGAGCATCGTGACAGCCACGGAGAAACTCTGTCCCGTCAGTTGCTGCTGAAGTCAGTCTGAGCGAGAGCACTCTGCTGACTGAAGAGAACGTGCAGGAAACAGTCTGTGTAGTGAGAGGAGAGCGAGCCCACTGTCTTCACTAGCACAGTAACTGTCGATGTCTGATTCTACCCGATTAGCCTGAGCGAGAGCACCCTGCTAAAGCGAGGACAGTAGTGTTATGGACTCCGATGCCACAGTTTAGCCTGAGCGAGAACGCGCTGCTAACTGGAGAGAACGTGCAGAAAAACCAGCCTGTGTAGTGAGAGGAGAGCGAGCACACTGTCTTCACTAGCACAGTAACTGTCAATGTCTGAGTCTACCCGATTAGCCTGAGCGAGAGCACTCTGCTAATGCGAGGACAGTAAAGTTGTGGTAATCAATGCCAAGGTTAGCCTGAGCGAGAGCACTCTGCTTAACTGAGGAGAACGTGCAAGAAACAGTCTGTGTAGTGAGAGGAGAGCGAGCACACTGTCTTCACTAGTACAGTAACTGTTATCAATATACTTAACTGTTGCTGGTGTCACTCCGAGTTAGCCTGGGCGAGAGCACTCTGCTAACAGGAGAGAACGTGCAGAAAAAACAGCCTGTGTAGTGAGAGGAGAGCGAGCACACTGTCTTCACTAGCACAGTAACTGTCAATGTCTGAGTCTACCCGATTAGCCTGAGTGAGAGCACTCTGCTAATGCGAGGACAGTAAAGTTGTGGTAATCAATGCCAAGGTTAGCCTGAGCGAGAGCACTCTGCTAACTGAGGAGAACGTGCAAGAAACAGTCTGTGTAGTGAGAGGAGAGCGAGCACACTGTCTTCACTAGTACAGTAACTGTTATCAATATACTTAACTGTTGCTGGTGTCACTCCGAGTTAGCCTGAGCGAGAGCACTCTGCTGACTGGAGAGAACGTGCAGAAAAACAGCCTGTGTAGTGAGAGGAGAGCGAGCACACTGTCTTCACTAGCACAGTAACTGTCAATGTCCGAGTCTACCCGATTAGCCTGAGCGAGAGCACTCTGCTAATGCGAGGACAGTAACGTTGTGGTAATCAATGCCAAGTTAGCCTGAGCGAGAGCACTCTAACTGGGGAGAACGTGCAGGAAACCGTCTGTGTAGTGAGAGGAGTGCGAGCACACTGTCTTCACTAGCACAGTAACTGTCAACGTTGTGAAAACAATGCCGAAATTAGCCTGAGCGAGAGCACTCTGCTAATTAATAAGGCAGTAAGGTTTATAGTAAACGACGCGTATAGTAATGTTACCAATATACTTAGCTGTTGCTGGTGTCGCGCCGAGTTAGCTTGAGCGAGGGCGCGCTGCTACCCGTAAACACAGAAGCTATAGTAAGCTGTTCGTTATAGTGCTGGACGCCTCCTCCCTGACAGCACGTTGTCAAACGATAAACACTGAGCGGACACGCTCTTGTTAGTATCTCACTAGTTTAGCCTGAGCGAGAACGCGCTGCTAACTGGAGAGAACGTGCAGAAACAACAGCCTGTGTAGTGAGAGGAGAGCGAGCACACTGTCTTCACTAGCACAGTAACTGTCAATGTCTGAGTCTACCCGATTAGCCTGAGCGAGAGCACTCTGCTAATGCGAGGACAGTAACGTTGTGGTAATCAATGCCAAGGTTAGCCTGAGCGAGAGCACTCAGCTAGTTAAGAAGGCAGTAAGTTTATAGTAAACAATGCATACAGTAATGTTACCACTATACTCAGCTGTAAGCAATGTTCGTTATAGTGCTACACAGAGCAGAGAGGAGAGCTGGACGCCTCCTCCCTGACAGCCCGTTGTCAAACGGTAAACACTGAGCGGACACGCTCTTGTTAGTATCTCACTAGTTTAGCATGAGCTAACGCTCTGCTAACTGTGCACAGACGTTATTGTTATAGAACACAATGTAAATCGATCTCACCGGGTGATGTACACATTGGAGGATGTCCTTATCACGCTGGTGATGACCAGGATAGGTGCATCCGCCGTCTCCTCCGTCGGAGGACCGAACGGCGGACAACACAGTTTGATGGGCGGCTCGTCGCAGCCTTTGGAGGGCGAAACTCCGCAACTCCGACCGGTGGTCACAAGGCTACCGGCGACGAGCTCAAATAGGTAATTTAGCTTTTAGCTAATGCTACCACAGTAGTTAAACTGCGCAAGCGAGAAGATGAAATAGGACTGATCTCGTGGATGACACCGGAACTTATACCTAAGGGTCATCCGAGGTCACACGTGACTTTGTTGATATTAATACTCGACCTGCGCATGCGCGAGACGAAGATATCCAGTGTTGAAGCACTGCCTCTGGCGGTCAGTAAGGATGAAATAGAACACATTGCAGGTATGTCACACATTTAAATCACAGTGTGAACCACAACCACATAATTTAATGTTTGCAGACTCAAAGCTATAAAAGATGATTAGGGCCATAAAAAGCACCCACATATCACTCACTGCTGCCCTGAGGAAACAACTGGGAAATAGAAAGTCTGTTTGCAGCTGAAATGTGCATGGACCAGAGAATAATGAATTGTAGATGCTGCCCACACATTTCCCCATCTTCCAGCTGTTTGGTGGCCCACTGGTGGGAGACCTGGGCAACTGTGTGACCATGATTCATGATGACCCCCTACTGTGACCCTCAAGCCCTCGTCCACACTGGGAACGTCAGCAGCGCGTGGCGGCTGCGTTACCTGTTGTTTTTTATTTCGGCGTCCGTGTTAACAGGTTAGAGCAGCCGCACTGGGCGTCTCCTAAACCTAACTTCCTGTGAAAACGTAAATCTATTTTGAAAGGACACTATGCATGTAACGTCGGTCCCCAATGCTGAGGGGCACTGACCAAGCGGCGGTATTTAACGAGTTGGAAGTGAGAATGTGTCGGTTTCCGAAAACATCTGAGGAGAGAAATAGGCGTTACAGTAACAGAATCTTGATTCTGTAATGTAAACACATCCACGTGAATATGCGACGCTCTGAGCTAGTGACGTAGAATAATAAGTGAGAGAGACTGCTGATGGTGGGAGGGTCGGGAGGTGGATGGGTCAAACAAACAAACACAGGACTTTCAACCCAAAGTGTTGTTGTTACGTTAGTGAAGTGACGTGTTTTCCGTACTTATGTTATGTTGTTTATGCACATATTTTACTTAGTTTACGTACTTATGTTAAGCCCAACCATGAAGTTTTCCCTAAACCTAACTGAGTGGGTTTGTTGCCTAACCCTAACTGCAACTGTTTCACGGTAACAGCAGAGTGTTAAATGGACTTTATGTAAGAATCAGAAATTGCTTGTTAACAGCGACACCTGTGGCTGTTAAGTCAACGAAAGTCAACGTCCTGTTGTCGCGCTTGTGGTCGCAAACAAGCATCGCTCAAAACACGTCAGCTAAAACCACAATATCACTCTATATTTCACCTGCTTGGCAGTAAAGTTAGCTGACCAGACGAAGGTCTCTCCATGAATCAATGCTTCAGCCCCCCGACCGCGGTCAGAAAGAACAGGGGAGACACCGGAGTTTTGGTCGGAGACGATAACGTAACTCTTCTGCAGTGTGTAGTGTGCGTGCATGCACATGAGAGGTGGAGCGAGAGAGCGAATGAGAACGAGCGCGGTGTGTGAGTGAAGGCAAGCAGGCAGAGGAGCAGAGTACAGCAGAGACTCCGGCTCTGGAGACCAAAGCTAAGATCTCCCCTGTGTCTTCTGACCGCTGTCGGGAGGCTGGAGCAGGAAGAGTTAACACTGTTTAACAGACGGGCTTCACTAGATAGAACTTTGCGGTTTTGATGCTTCCGTGTAGTTTGTGTTGGAGTCTGAGTCTGAACAGCGTAGCCACACGCGAGCGCGCATGGGACACCAAACCGCAATGATTTATACATGTAAGAAGTAACAAAAAATCCCTTTAAATGACATGCAAAAAGACATTTCGCAAAGTTAATCACGTGGCGTGAAATGACACATGAAAAGCTTACAATGTGTTATCTTGAAACATGGAATGTCCTTAAAGGACCAATATGTGATATATTTACTGTGATAAATCATAAAATGACCATGATATATCATCAGAGATTAAGGAAACATGCTGAATTGAAATACAGGCTACTCTGACAACAATGCCACAGACGGTATGTTCCTCTTCGAAATTTCCATTCCAGTCCGCAACGCCTGTTTTTGTTTTGTCCGGTTATGATCCCGTCCAGTGTATTTGGACTGCTGTACTCGTTTTAAACACTATCTGTCAGTCCCACATATTGTTCCTTTAAAATGTTGTTAAAATGATATTTATATGCCTTCCCATGAGAGCAGGTTGGGGGAATAGTGTTAAAAATTAGATAATTATTTTTTTGTATTTCAAGTTTTCTGAAATTTCATGTTTAAATATACAAATGAGGCATTCTCTAACGTTTGGAGAATTTAGGAGAAATCTAGAAGTGCAGTAAAATAAACACCTGAATGTGTATTCTGAATGTTTTTTGTTTTTTTCCCACCAGTCTGAAATAAAACATTTTAATGGACGTGCATGAAAAAACAATGTTTTTGCCTCCTTAAGTCAACCCATACCATAAATGAACTGATCAAGTCATTTACCCCTGCATGCCTTTTTACTTGTTTTCAGGCTTTTTTCATCATTTCTTTTCTGTGGCTCCTTCCCTTCATACATGCACACACACACACACACACACACACACACACACACAGACAGACGGACAGACAGGTGTGAACTCACCATAACAGACAGGTGAAGCAGTAAAATGAGGGCCGATGAACCCTCCATGCCTCTCAGGTAGAAGCTGCTCACTGGGTAAATAGTGCTCCTCCACGCAGACTGGAGCACAGTCCGCTGCAGTAATATCACCAATACGCCCTCAGAACATGGACGGTTTCCCTCTTCAGCTGCTCTGTCTCTTCTCTGATCCTCCCTGTTCTCTTATAATCCGTCAGCGCTCTCGTTCTCCTCCCTCCTCCTCCTGCCACGCTAACTCTTCTCCCATCACTGAACACACTGGCAAAAGTCTAAATACATTTTACTTTACTTTTACTTTACTTTACTTTACTTTATACTTTATTGTCAGACAGGTCTGAAATTTGTTTTGCATAACAGCAGCTCCGTTTGCAACATCACAGAAAGGACAAAGACAATAAACAAGGATACAAACATTTAAACATTACAATCACAGAAGACAATATTCAGGGCCCTTTAACGCACATTTGATCTGGGATTAGGCTCCATATTTAGTTTAAGGATTGACTGATGCAAAAAAGAGTGCTTCAGTCTAACCTTATTAAATCGTGGAACCCTGTATCTCCGATTCGATGGTAACAGTTGATATTCACTGTTCAAAACATGATTGGGGTTAGAGACGATGTTGTTAGCCAGCCTTAAAGGTCACATATTATACTCCATTTAAACTAGTTATTATAGGTCTCAGACACCTCCAAACCATGTCTCTGAAGTTTTTTTTTCAAAAAAACAATCAGATCATGCATTCCAGCATGTCTCTATAACCTCTGTTTCAGCCCATTTCCAAAAGTGCTGATTTCTGTGTCTGTAGCCTCTGTCTCCTCCCACTCTGCTCTGATTGGTCAGCGTTTTATGTCAATCAAACGTCCTCAACAACAGCGTCACCCTCCCCCTCCCTCCCAGAGAAGCTCTCTCTCTCTCTCTAGAGAGAGAGAGAGAGAGAGAGAGAGAGAGAGACGAGTGGAGAGATAGCAGCTAGAATAAAGTTTATAAACCACTTTAAAGTTTATAAACCAGAAACTTCACCCAGCGCACGTTACCGGAGGAATCTGATCAGAAATCGGCGACACATGATGAACATCTGCGGTCCAGATTCCAGGTTTTCCTGACGGTTTCTCTCAGGTAAATAATGCTGTTTATATCTCTGTTAGTTAGCTCAGTGTTTACCTCATGCATCAACTCTGTAAACCGTAAACATACACTCTGTTTTACGTCTGTCTTTACAGATCCATCTGTGAGAAATGACCAACAGAATCATCCCAGAGGAGAGCAGACAGCTGAGAGCAGACAGCTGAGAGCAGATGGCTCTGTTTACATGGAGATACAAAGCTAACCCGGTAGCATGTAGCTAACCCGTTAGCATGTAGCTACATGCTAACGGGTTAGCTACATGCTACCGCTATGACACGGTGTGTAAACACAGCGACCATCAGGGTGGAAAATAGAAGATGTGAAACAGTAGTCAGTTCATTATTTCTGCTAAAAGATAAATGTATGGAAGATCAGAGTAATGGTATATTATTTACAGTAGTAGCTGTCTCTGTGTTACCATGACTACAGACCACCGGAGCTTAGCTTACCATAGTTTACCAGAGCTGAAGACTTTCTCCTGTACCATGTCATCATAACTAACTAACAGGTGGGATGATTACAAATGCTGTGAATAATTAATATTGTCATCTGTCTACTCAAATAAAGTTTGACTGTGAAACAGAAATGTGTTGTGTTGCTTACAAGTCACTATTTACTACCTGTAATCTGCTACATGCATGACATCAAATATATATAATATATAAATATCATCTGTTTAAACAGTGTAATTACATAAAGCCTTTGTGAAAGAACATGTTATATTTAGATGATGGGAGTACATGAAGCCTGTTCTGCTGGTTCTTGCAGACTAACTGTAGGAGCTACTTTGCTCAAGTTAGGTTGAGGAGGAGAGACAGTGACGCGCTGTGGGGTGGGGTCAGCTACTGAAGGTTCTCTCTGGTTCGACCAGGAAACCCTCACGTGACTTGCATTCCCTAATGACGTCAGAAGAGAAGGAAAAAAGCGAATTTTTTTTCTGCACCCATTTCCGGACAAACGGAGGAGGAGAAAAAGAGAGAGGATGGTCTTTTATGATACTATGGTGGCCTGTAGACACACTGGGGACAGATATTGATGTTTAAAAGACATGGAAAAGTGCATTTTGCATAATAGGTGACCTTTAAGATGTTATTATGATAGGCTGATTCATAGAGTTTCTCAAGGGGTTGACCAACAATCTTTGAGCAGATTTTCATTTGTTGGAGCAGTTTTGACTTTAAAGTAGTTGACAAATTCTTGTACCATGTAGTATAACAATACTGCAGGACACTCATAATCACAGAAGTAAAAAACAATAGAAGAATTTGTTTACTCGCCCCAAAAGACCTGAGGCGGCGGAGAAAGTAAATTCTTTGTTTTGTCTTTTTACAGACAAATTCAATGTGGTCTTTCCAAGATAACAGATGATCAATCATTACTCCCAAATATTTATATGTGTCATGATAGCACTGCCTGTAGGCTAGTGTTTCCTTTTGTTTCCTCTGTTTCCCTGCCCTTTTGTATCTTGTGTGTTTTCCCTGGTTTGTCTAGTTTGTCAGTGTGTTGGGAGGTGTGGCCTTCCTCCTCCCCCTCCTCCTGGGCAGGCACGGCAGGAGCAGCTGCTATCAATCATCCCAATCACCAACAGTATATCTACCCCGGTCTTCCTGCAACTCATCGCCAGATCGTACCGTCACCCACAGTGGTATAGTAACTTAAATCAGGCTCACGTATATTTTTGGCTCTCGTCTTTGCTGTTGCTCTCGTTCTGGATATCTTGGACTTATCTCGTGTTTTTGTTTGCTCTGTGCTCAGGTCTGTTACCTGCCAGCTGTGGCTGCTACCTACCTGCCTGCTCACTCCTGCACCTTGCTCCGGGATCAAACTGGAACCTTTGCTTGTTGCAAAATAAATATTATTTTTGTTCACTTTAAAGACTCTCGTTTTGTGTGCTGCACTTGAGTCCACGTTTTTGGGAACTAACCATAACAGAATGATCTGGCCTTAACAATGGACTCAGCAGACACAAATTCAATGCAGAGTGCTGTTTCCAGCCATGATGATTTGTTGTCACACCATCACCAGTTGCTTCAGGGTTTATTGGAGACCCAACAAACCTTGGGTAACCAGATGTCTCAGATGGGAAAATGTTTGGAGACAATTTCAGGCCAATTAGCCCCATCCCCCGCTCTGCCTCCTCTTCCTCCGCCTCAGCCACTCAGAGAATCACCTGTTCCCCCACCTGAACCATATGCCGGTGATTTGGGGAGATGCAAGGGATTCCAGCTCCAATGTTCTCTGGTTTTTTCCCGACAACCAGTCACCTTCACCACAGACCAAGCCAAGGTAGCGTATGTTACGGGACTGTTAAGAGGGAGAGCACTGGACTGGGCTGAAGCAATGTTGGGAGGAGGAGGAATAAATTCTGTGTCCTATGATTGTTTCATGAGTGAAATGAAGAAGGTTTTTGATCACCCGGTATGTATTGGAGACGCTGCTAAACGTTTGCTTAACATACGACAGAGTCAAAGAAGTGTGGCGGAGTATTCTGTGGACTTCCGGATTCTGGCTGCGGAGGCTGGATGGAATGACGAGGCATTAAAAGGAGTTTTTCTACACGGTTTGTGTGAGCAGTTAAAGGATGAACTTGCTGTCCGTGATGATACTAACTCCCTTGATGCTCTTATTGATCTGTCTATAAGACTGGACAACCGTATGCGGGAGAGACGCCGGGAGAAGAACTACAAATCCCACACTCCCATGAACTCCTTTGCCGCTACTCCGACTCTCGCGAGAGTTGCCTCCGGCTCGTCAGAGACTCACGGCTCCGGCCCCAGCTCCTCTGCTCACTCTGATGAACCCATGCAGGTGGGCCGGGCTAATCTCACTCCCGCTGAACGTCAGAGACGAATCCGAGCGGGTGAATGTATCTACTGTGGTCAAGTCGGACATTTCCTTGCTGCATGTCCTCTCCGCCCAAAAGAGCGGGCTCACCAGTAGCTGTGGGGATACTGGTGAGTAAGTCTGATGTCCCCACCAACACTAGACCTTGTACTCAAATACAGGCTAAACTGTGTATGAGTAACTTGTCCTTGCCCTTGTTAGCGTTGATTGATTCCGGTGCAGAGCAGAGTTTTCTAGATGCTGAGTTAGTCTCTCAGGCTGGCATCAGCATTGAACCTCTTGAGTCTCCTGTCAGAGTCTGTGCTTTAGACGGCAGGTCCTTAGCATTAGTAACTCACCGCACTGAGCCGCTTTCTCTTATTTTGTCTGGAAACCACCGTGAGCTAATACAATTTTTTGTTTTTTCTGCCCCTAAGACTCCTCTTGTTCTCGGACACCCGTGGTTAAAGCTACACAACCCCCAGATCGACTGGTCGACCAGTAAGATTATGGGATGGAGTAGTTTTTGTCATTCCTCGTGCCTGCAGTCTGCATTACCACCTGTAGAGATCAGTGTTACTTATCCGTCCTGTGTTCCTCCTGACTTGTCTGCTGTGCCCCCTGTATATCATGAGGTCGGTGAGGTTTTCAGTAAGGAGAGAGCATTATCCTTACCACCTCATCGTCCGTATGATTGTGCTATTGAGCTGCTGCCTGGTACCACTCTGCCTTCGAGTCGCCTGTACAACTTGTCACGTCCTGAGAGAGGTGCTATGGAGACCTACATAAATGACTCTCTAGCTGCAGGCCTCATCAGACCCTCCTCTTCGCCTCTAGGGGCAGGATTCTTTTTTGTGAGCAAGAAGGACAAGACTCTCCGCCCGTGTATTGATTTTCGAGGGTTAAACAATATCACGGTGAAGAACAAATACCCGCTGCCATTAATCAGCTCTGCTTTTGTACCTCTACAGGGAGCCACTGTCTCCAGCAAGCTAGATTTGCGGAACGCGTACCACTTGGTACGGATTCGAGAGGGAGATGAATGGAAGACAGCATTCAACACACCACTGGGTCACTTTGAGTATTTAGTGATGCCTTTTGGACTGACTAATGCCCCTGCAGTGTTTCAAGCACTGGTTAATGATGTTTTGAGAGATTTTTTGGACCGGTTCGTGTTTGTCTACCTGGATGACATTTTGATTTTTTCCTCTGATCTCGCAGAACACCAGCTTCATGTACGCCAAGTGCTCCAGAGACTACTGGAGAACAAACTGTTTGTGAAAGCAGAGAAGTGCGAGTTTCACGTCAGCTCTGTTGGATTCCTCGGTTACATCATTGAGAGTGGGCAGGTGAGGCCGGATCCGGACAAGATCAAGGCGGTGGCAGAGTGGCCCGAACCTTCCTCCAGGAAGCTCTTGCAGCGCTTCCTTGGATTCGCCAACTTCTACCGTCGATTCATCCGAGATTACAGCAGAATTGCTGCTCCACTGACCAAGCTCACATCTCCTGCTGTTCCTTTTCGCTGGACGCCTGAGGCGGATCAGGCGTTTGCCTTACTAAAGGACCGCTTTACGTCCGCACCCATCCTGGTGCAACCTGACTCTTCTCTTCAGTATGTCGTGGAGGTTGATGCCTCGGACATTGGTGTGGGAGCTGTCCTCTCCCAACGCTCCAAGACCGATAAGAAGCTACATCCCTGTGCGTTCTTCTCTCGACGCCTGTCTCCAGCTGAAAGCAACTATGACGTGGGAAATCGTGAGTTGTTGGCAGTGAAGTTGGCCCTGGAGGAATGGAGACACTGGTTGGAGGGTTCGGAGATTCCGTTTATTGTATGGACTGATCACAAGAATCTTGCCTACATCCAGTCAGCCAAACGACTGAATTCCCGCCAGGCTCGGTGGGCTTTATTTTTTGGTCGATTCGACTTCACCCTTACTTACCGTTCTGGTTCCAAGAACATCAAGCCTGACGCGTTATCCCGGCAGTTTTCATCAGAGGAGTCACCAAGTGTTTCAGACACCATTCTGCCGGCAGCCTTGGTGGTGGGAACGTTAACCTGGGAGGTTGAGTCAGCGGTTCGGGAGGCTCAACGTGAGGAACCGGATCCAGGTACTGGCCCCGCTAATCGAATGTTTGTTCCTGTGTCAGTTCTCTCCCAGGTCCTGCAGTGGGGACACGTTTCCCGGTTCGCTTGCCATCCTGGGATGAGTAGGACTTTGTCACTCCTCAGACGACACTTCTGGTGGGCCACAATGGAGAGGGACGTCAAGGAATACGTCCTCGCCTGCACAGTCTGTGCCCGGGGAAAGACATCTCATCGGCCGCCTGTGGGGTTGCTCCGCCCATTACCCATACCTGGTCGCCCTTGGTCCCACATCGCATTGGACTTTGTCACTGGTCTTCCTCCTTCTAATGGTGAGACAGTGATACTTACCATTGTTGATCGGTTCTCCAAGGCCGTTCATTTCATTGGTCTTCCCAAGCTGCCTTCAGCACATGAGACAGCTGATCTATTGACGAACCATGTGTTTCGCCTGCATGGTATCCCTGTGGACATCGTCTCGGACCGTGGTCCTCAGTTCATCTCTCAGGTTTGGAAATCTTTTTGTCAAGCCCTTGGAGCCACTGTCAGCCTGTCTTCTGGTTTCCATCCTCAGACGAATGGACAGTCTGAGAGGGCTAATCAGGATTTGGAATCCGCCATACGTTGTGTTGCTGCTACTAATCCCTCTTCTTGGAGTACACAGTTAGTTTGGATTGAATATGCACATAATTCTCTCTCTTCTGCTGCCACTGGGGTATCTCCGTTTGAGGCCTCATTAGGTTACCAGCCCCCACTGTTTCCAGCACAAGAGGAGGAGTTGGCTGTGCCATCTGTGCAACACCACCTTCAACGCTGCCGCAAGGTTTGGAAGGAGACTATGGCTGCTTTGGTTCGGACAGCTGAGAGGAACAAAAGGATCGCGGATCGTCACAGGACCCCGGCTCCCGTCTACATCCCAGGTCAGAGAGTGTGGTTATCTTCCAAAGATATACCTTTGAAGACTGACTCCAGAAAACTGTCTCCCCGTTTCATTGGACCGTTTGAAATTGAGAGGATTATTAATCCTACCACTGTCAGACTCATCCTGCCAAAGTCTCTTAGGATCCATCCCTCGTTTCATGTCTCTAAACTAAAACCGGTCCTCACCAGTCCTCTGGTCCCTCCAACCAATCCCCCTCCTCCCGCCCGGATCATTGACAACCAGCCAGCGTATACGGTCAGACGTTTACGGGATGTTAGACGGCGAGGCCGCGGCTTTCAGTATCTGGTGGACTGGGAGGGATACGGCCCAGAGGAGCGCTCCTGGGTTCCTCGTTCCCACATCCTTGATGCTGGGATGGTTAGGGAGTTTCACCAGGCTAATCCTGGGAAACTTTGTAGATCGCCTAGAGGCTCTCATTAAGGGGGGGGTACTGTCATGATAGCACTGCCTGTAGGCTAGTGTTTCCTTTTGTTTCCTCTGTTTCCCTGCCCTTTTGTATCTTGTGTGTTTTCCCTGGTTTGTCTAGTTTGTCAGTGTGTTGGGAGGTGTGGCCTTCCTCCTCCCCCTCCTCCTGGGCAGGCACGGCAGGAGCAGCTGCTATCAATCATCCCAATCACCAACAGTATATCTACCCCGGTCTTCCTGCAACTCATCGCCAGATCGTACCGTCACCCACAGTGGTATAGTAACTTAAATCAGGCTCACGTATATTTTTGGCTCTCGTCTTTGCTGTTGCTCTCGTTCTGGATATCTTGGACTTATCTCGTGTTTTTGTTTGCTCTGTGCTCAGGTCTGTTACCTGCCAGCTGTGGCTGCTACCTACCTGCCTGCTCACTCCTGCACCTTGCTCCGGGATCAAACTGGAACCTTTGCTTGTTGCAAAATAAATATTATTTTTGTTCACTTTAAAGACTCTCGTTTTGTGTGCTGCACTTGAGTCCACGTTTTTGGGAACTAACCATAACAATATGAAAATACCTGCAGTATTTTTTCGTTATGAATAACAATAGGAACTTTATGAGAATCAGATGGTGAACCAAATACAATTTCTTCCGTTTTCTTTGTGTTAATCTGAAGAGCATTACTGTCACTCCACTCGACCATTTTGTTCACGCCATGTTGGTGCAGCTCAGGGTTGTCCGAGTGACTTAACAGAGATATTATAGCCGTATCAGAATACTTTAGGATGTATTGATTTGGTGTATTTGTACGACAGTCATCGGTGTAAAAGGTGAAAAGCATAGCTGAACTCACGCAACCCTGAGAGGTACAGTGTGCGTGTCTACAGAAGCCTGAAAGACTGGTTGCCACACTGGTGCCAGCTCAGTTGCAAAGTTCTTCAGAAGGAAAGCGCTGCATTCATCCGGTCCAGCAGCTTTCTTGGAATTTGTACACCGAAAACTTTTCCTAACATCTTCGACAGTGATGACAATTCTGTCTGAGGTAGTTGGTATAATAGTTTTAAGTATTTCAGTGCACTTATCAGAATTATCTAGTGATTCAAATCTGGTAAAGAAAGTGTCACAATAGGTTTAGTTGGAGATGACATTCCTGTCATAGATTTCATGGTATCCCACACCTTTTTAGAGTTATTAGCTTTAAAGGCATCTTCCAGAAGTTGTCTGTGTGCCAGTTTTGCTTTCCTCAATTTGATTTTGAGCTCTTTTCCTGTCTGTTTAAGTGCTCCATAATCTTTGTTTTTGAAAGCCACTTTCCTTGTATTTATTACTTGTATTATGTCCCTGGTCACATATGATTTATTATTTGGATAGATTTTAATCTCCTTTGTGGGGACAACCAGCTGTACACAAAAATGTATATAATCATTTGTAACAGTAGTCATTTCTTCTAGTGATCCCTCCTGAAAGATTTCCCAATTTGTCCAATCAAAACAGGCTTTCAGTTGCTCCCTACTTTCATTTGTCCATGTCCTTATCACTTTCTTTTCAGGTTTACTTTGCTTGAGTTTGGTCTTGTACACTCGGATCATGTGCACAACGTTATGATCGGAATTTAATATGGGTGGCCTACACTTGGAAACATAGGCACCTTTAACGTTTACAAAACACTTGTCCAGGATATTGTCTTTTTAAACATTTAACGTTTTTTTACCTTATGAAAATGGATTCAAATTTTCATTCAGAAGCGTTTCAGAATGAAGCTCTAGCCTAAGTTCAGTCAGGAAGACTGTATATACTTTTGCATGCTTAGTTTAATTCTCATACATCCTGCCATTTACTCCCCTCACACATGCTCACTTAAAATTTCCTTGCTGTCATTGTGGGGAAAATCATGCGTAGACACAATATTGATGTTGCAAACTTGGACACAAAGTGACTTCCAGGTGTGCATGAATTTAAAAATATAATCCTTTACTTCTTTTCTGGAAACACAGAAACACAGCACGTTAGCATTGCGCGGCTACATACTGCCAATACGTCTGCTGAATGACGCGCTATAAACATTCACATTCACTATGAACTCGCAATAAACATAAAATGTCTTCTTCCTGTATAATCTTCAAAACACATTTACAATGACAACGTTCTGCACACTCACAACTCATATCTTAGCAGGCCACTGTTAGTTACAGTTGTGTGAGTTTTACTCCTTATAACCACACATTAACCTAGCAAAATATTAGCTGCTAGTGCACGTAAACGTATATCAGATTAAAATAAAAACAATACATAAGATACATGAGAATGGGGGTGTCCAGTGTCCATTACTATGCCTAACATTACTGTGGGTCCCACATTGATTTCCATTGCTATGCTGATGACACGCAGTTGGATGTCCCTTTAAAGCCTGGTACCACCGATGTGTCCTGTTTGTTGTCCGGCCTCACCGAAATCAAAAATTGGATGTCCAAAACTTTCCTGCAGCTGAATGACTCCAAATCAGAAATAGTTATCATTTCCCCCTGTAGCCCCAGCACTAGTAGTATTGAGAATCTCTCCTCTAGTCTGGGTGCCTGGTCTAACAATGTGCAGAAAGAGGCCCGGAACCTCGGTGTCATTATTGATTCTGATCTGTCATTTGATGCTCAGGTGACTAAAGTGGTGCAGTCCTATTTTGCCGAACTGAGACAACTTACCAAGATCAGGTCATTCTTTTACCCTGCAGATTCAGAAAAGTTCATCCATGCTTTTATTTGATTATTGCATCGCACTTTATTCTGGTATCAGCAGGCGGAACTTCCAAAGACTACAGTTGATACAGAACGCTGCTGCCAGGCTGCCAGGCAGGTTGGCAACACTGGACTGTGACTGGACAAGAGATGGCAGAGGGAAGTGATGGATCAGGTAGCCAGTTAGGAGCGATGGAAGTAGGCGGCGGGAGGTATGAGGAGTGGAATTTAGTTTGGAAAAAATAAACGCGGAAAGAACCAAAATAATAAATGGGATGATAGTGAATGCAACGTGAGAACAGCTGTAGTAGAAATGAGGAGAGAGGATTACAAGGTAATGGTTAAACATACGTCAAAAGGGGCTTCTTTCGGCGATTGGAACCCAATGCTGCTAACTAAATCCATTGGTCGGGAAATCGGGGAGGTTAAGAGTGCTAAGGTACTAGGAAATGGATCACTGCTGATAATGTGTAAGGATGGAGAACAGCGAGGGGGAAAGCAATCAGAATGAATAAAATAAATGGCAAGAAAGTGCAATGTTCTCTGACTAGTGACCGGAAAGTGGTCAGGGGAGCTGTCGCAGGGATCCCTGTAAATATATCAGATGATGATGATGTTAAAGAAAATGTAACAAATGCAAATGTGAGTGAGGTCGAACGTATGAAAGCAAACAGGAACGGGATTAAATGTGATAACCTCTCGGTTCTGATCACATTTGAGGAAGATAGACTACCGGAAAAGATCTTACAGTATGTGTTATGATGTGTGGCTGTATGTCCCCCCCCCCCACCACCACTCAGATGTTTCAAATGTCAGAGATTTGGACATGTGGCCACGGTCTGCAAGGGAAAGCAAAGGTTTTTATATATATATATATATATATATATAAAAATGTGGCGGAGACCACGAGTATGGCAAATGTGCAGAGGGAGCAAAGCTGAAATGTTGCAACTGTGGAGGGGAACATATCTCGGCTTACCGTGGATGCGAGGTCAGTAAGAGAGCGGCGGAGGAGATGCAGCGAGTCGAGGTTGCACAGGGAATCAGCTATACAGATGCAGTAAAGAAGGTTGACACACAGGTGTCAGGAAACACACAGGTGTCAGGAAACATGCAGGTGACAAGACAAAACGACAGCGGGAACAAAGATACAGGAACATGTAAAGGATGGAAGGAGGAAACTCTGATAGTGAGCAAGAATGATTTTGTACTTTTTATGTGCAGAGATAATCAACTGTTCGGCACGGACGAAAAAGCCGAAATGAAAGGATCAAAATAACTGTCAAATCAGCGGAAAAGTACCTTGATATGAAAGAGCCGCACTGAGAAACAGTTAAAGATGTTCTTAATGAAGATAAACTGTGCCCCTTCAGGCATGGGCTGGATCCTCTGAGTCATCTTAATTCTACTTTAGTGGAATGAAAGGCCAAGAGTTTAAGAGGTATATCGATAACTTGCAAGAGAAACCTAATATAATGTGTATGGTTGAAACTACAGTTAGATTTTATTATAAAGGGATATACTGCAGTTAAAGGTGGAGGAGTTGCATCATTCGTACAGAATGGAATGAGTTGTACGATTACACAGGTGAGCACAGATCATGGATCATTTGTGATTAAGGTATGGACTAATAGAGGGAAGATAGATATCATTAACTTTTGTGGAAAACTAAATCTAGGTATATTACCGCTGGACCACTGGAAGACAGTGTAATATGGTGTGGGGATTTCAATTCACATAATTCATCATGGGGGAACAATTGCACAGATGCAAATGGTTTTGTTGTTGAAGAATTTATTGAGGATCACACCATACACGGTGTGTATTAATAATGGGGAAGGAACACGATATAACAGCACACAAAACACAGAAGCAGCACTTGACCTGACATTTGTATCTAGTGTAATAGCAGGTGACTACAGCTGGTAGCGATCATTACCATTGCGCCACGGGGTTTTGCTTGCAACCTCTGACTCACGCGTGCGTTAGACTCCTTGGTCCGTGTTTCAAGACGGGTCAGGTGGGTTGCCGACATCGCCGCAGACCTCTGGTGCCTTTTACGTGGTGCCGTGCTCCGATCTGGCGGCACAACGTGGTTGAGGCACACTGAGGACAGTCCGCCCCGGTCGATAGTCGCACCGGGAGCGGGGGGCCGTCCCCGGCGGGGAGAGAGGGCACAGCCAGCCCTTCAAGATTCAAGATTCAAGAGTTTTATTTGCCATTTGCACCTATAAGTACATTGGAATTCTGAGCAGTTTACACCGAGTCAGCTTTAAGAAAAGAAAAAAGGTAGAAAAGGCACAAGGTAATTACAGTACAAAATAAGTAGCACATTCAACTCAACACAATAAATAAATAAATTAAAGCTGCAAGCAGCGTTGAACGGGCCCTCGCCCCTTTGCGCAGGTCGGGGGTACCCGCTGCCGTGCATTTCCATGAAAGTCGGACACTGCACGCAACAGTTAGAGGGTATTTTCTGCGTGGGGCGCGTGGCTCTGTAAATGACCTGTTGAGAACTTGTGAGGCATCCTTAAAAGGCACTTCTATGAGGGTGGGTGGCAGTATACAACCATTTCTTGTTGCCAGTAGGTGGCGCTATCACTATAACTCAATAATGGAACGTATATGTCTTCAGGCCGGGACTCTTATCCAGCTTGTGAAGTTTGGAGCAGATTGGAATATGTAGAGTCAAGTTACAACAGCCTCCTGTGTCATGTCGTATGCCTCGAATGGTTGAGGTTAGGTTAGGTCGTCTGGCAGCAAGTCTCACGAGAGTTTTTGCAGATCTCAGATCAAATTTCGCAATTTACAGGCTCCCTTCTAGTCGCTAGTCTGGAAGCGACTAGAAGGGCTAAAGTCGAGTAGAGTGAACTCGCTATAACCAAACTGCCAATCACTGGGCATTTTCATAATGTAATAATCACATTTAGTTCCAACTCGAAGGGACTGGAAGATCTTTACTCATTTGTTGTTTTTTGTTGTACATCTGAACACTTTGTTCAAACTCTGTATAAGCTGAACCTGTTTGTCCTCTGAACACCCACACAGGTGTTTTCAGTTATTCTGGCTGATTAGACCTCTGCTCAGGTTGAAGGTGGAATTCATGAGATCACAAATCTCCATCTACCAGGTGCAATGAAAGCTGACAGGAGACTCAGGAAGATGTCAATACATTACAGTGAGCAGAGATCTAATCAGCCAAATAAACTGAAAATACCTGTGTGGGTGTTCATAGCGATTAACGCAGGGTGCAGAACCCTAGGATCCTCCTCCACTGTCACCTCTCTGTTGTCAGTGTCATACCTACACCCAGACTGAGGTGTAGGCATTTGTGGTGTAGAGACTACAGGTAAAAGAAATGCACTGCACTTTTTTTATTAGCTTGTGGTGCCTGTAATTTCAGATTTTGTACTGTCACCACCTATAATCATGACTAAAAGGATATCAGTATGTCATTTGGTACCCCGTTACATTCATGAAGTCAAAACTGCAGCTACTGGTGACAAAGTTAAGAGCGAAAAACAACAACGTTACTGGGTGAGCGATCTAATCGACGTGAACGTCAGAGTTTGGGTGTGTCCCATTGTCACGCATGGGAAAAGATGCTGTAAGGACAAACTTATTGTCTGTGTTATTTATTGGTTTTGATGTGAATTATTCACACTCTACGGTGTTGACTCCATTAAGTAAGAAAGATTAGTGACATGGTTTGATTTGATTAAAACCTGATTCTATTGAGCAGGTTCCTCAGGCACAGCTCAACAATAAGGATTGCTCACATGCAAGTATAATGCCACATTGGGCTCATAAATCTAACAACTTCCTGTTTCCTGTAGGCGCTATGACTTTCACTCATAATGGCACGTATATGTCTTCAGGCCGGGACTCTTATCCAGCTTGTGAAATTTGGGGCAGTTCGGACTATGTAATGTCAAGTTACAACAGCTTCCTGTGTCATGGCGAAACATCAAAATTCAACGCGCCGCCACAAGAACGCCGTTTCACGAAAACACAAAAGCTTCGCAATTTAGCATCATGAAGGTGTTGAGATTCTGCTGCCCGACTTTGAGATGGATCGCTTGAATCCTCTAGGAGTATCGCAAAGTTCCATACCAAAAAAGTGACAAAATGGCGTCTTCTCACATGACGTATGACATCACCGTTCGAGCGATCAAATATTTCTTCGCAATTTAGCATCACAGTAGTTTGAGGGTTATACCACCCAAATTTGACGCGGATCCGATAAACTCTCTAGGAGGAGTTCGTAAAAGTATGCATAAAATACATGAAAAACGCACAAAATCCAATATGGCCGACTTCCGGGTGGGCGGAGCTAATGAAACCCGATGAGGAATATGTTTGAAATAATGAGTGGGATATGCATACCAAATTTCATGAATATAGGATCAACTTTGACCAAACTATAGCCTTCCACGCGTTAGGGGGCGCTAGAGAGCCGGCTAAACCCACTGAACCTAATGGCTGTACATTTAGATAAAGTTCACAGGTGTCCATGTTTTTGCCAACTTTCATGAGTTTTCGAGTATCCCAAGGGCGTCAAAGGCATGTTCAAATGCTAAAAGACATAAGGGGGCGCTAGAGAGCCAGCATGCCACGCCCAAGCAAAATTTCACAACTCAATCAAAGTAATTACTAGTTTGGATGTGTGTGTAAAGTTTCATGAGTTTTTGTGCATCCTAAAGTCTTCAAAGATGTGTTCGTAAATTTGAAAAAAACGCAGGAAGTCCAAGATCGCTGACTTCCTGCTGGCCGAAAAAATCTCAAAAATATTTAATCCGGGTATGAGGATGTGAGCAATGACATACTTGAATTTCGTGACGATTGAAGAAACTTTCTCTGAAAAACTGCCTACATTACGGGGCGCTATCTCGCCCGCTGGTGACACCCGAGCCCAGTCACTCCAGAACATTGAATTTCCCACCAGTTCTGACGCATATTCCACTTTTGGTGAGTTTTTGGGGATGGGAAAGGTCCCAAAAAGGCGATCTCCCGGCAGAAAAATAATAATCCTTAGAAAAACAATAGGTTTCCTTGCACTTCGTGCCAGGACACCGTTGGGGTCCTGGCACTTTCGTGCTCGGGCCCTAATTATTAAAATATAAAACGCCCTCAGTGTAGTCAATAAATAAACTAAACTACCCTCTGCATAGGAACGATACCCCCAGAATACAAATATACAGTATATTCTCCATGACCATATTAAAAGAACATCTAACTCTCAAAAATATTTAAAAAAAATAATAATTATTAAAGCTGCAAGCAGCGATGAACGGGCCCTCGCCCCCGCGGGCACGTCTGGGGAACGCGCACGTCGGGATACCCGCTGTCGTGCATTCCCATGAAAGTCGGAAACTGCACGCAACAGTTAGAGTGAATTTTCTGCTTGGAGCATGTGGCGCTGGAAATGAACTGTTGAGAACATGTGGGGCGTCCTTTAAAGCACTTCTATGAGGGTGGCTGGCAGTATACAACCATTTCCTGTTGCCAGTAGGTGGCGCTATGACTATCACTCATAATGGCACGTATATGTATTCAGGGCTGGACTCTTATAAAACATGTCAAATTTGGGGAAGATTGGACAATGTATAGTCAATTTACGACAACTTCCTGTTTCCTGTAGGGGGCGCTATGACTTTCACTCATAATGTCATAAAAATGTCTTCAGGCCTGGACTATTATCCAGCTTGTGAAATTTGGGGCAGATCGGACTATGTAAAGTCAAGTTACAACAGCTTCCTGTGTCATGGCGAATCATGTAAGTTCTTCGCCACGCCACGTCAACACCGTTTCATGAAAACTCATGATTTGAGCAACTTTTCATCACAAAGGTCTTAAGATACTACTGACCAAATTTGAAGTTGATCGGGTTAAATCTCTAGGAGGAGTTCTTAAAAGTATGCATAAAATACATAAATTACATGAAAAACACAAAATTCAATATGGCCGACTTCCGGATGGGCGGAGCAAATGAAACCCAATTAGGAATATGTTTCCAAGAATGAGTGGGATATGCATACCAAATTTCATGAATATCGGATTCATTTTGTCCAAATCACAGCCTTCCACGCGGTAGGGGGCGCTATAGAGCCGGCTAAACACGCTAAGCCTATCGCTGTACATTCACGTAAAATTTACGGGTGTCCATCGTTTTGCCAAGTTTCATGAGTTTTCGAGTATACCAAGGGTGTCAAAGACATGTTCAAAGGCTAAAAGACATAAGAGAGCCGGCATGCCACGCCCACGCAAAATTTCACCCCTAAATCGAAGAAATTATGAGTTTGGATGTGCGTGTAAAGTTTCATGAATTTTTGTGCATCCTAAAGTCCTCAAACATGTGTTTGTAAATTTCGAAAAAACGCAGAAAGTCCAAGATCGCTGACTTCCTGTTTGCCGAAAAAATCTCAAAAATATTTAATCCAGGTATGAGGATGTGAGCAATGACATACTTGAATTTCGTGACGATCGAAGAAACTTTCTCTGAAAAACTGCCTACATTAGGGGGCGCTATCTCGCCCCCTGGACACACCCGAGCCGGGTCACTCCAGAACATTGAATTTCCCACCAGTTCTGACTCATATTCCACTTTTGGTGAGTTTTTGGGGATGGCTAAGGTCCCAAAAAGGCAATCTCCCGGCAGAAAAAGAATAATACTTAGAAAAACAATAGGTTTCCTTGCACTTTCGTGCTCGGGCCCTAAATATTTCAGACAATAACGCAGTGGAAGGCAGCATATTGCACAGCATTACAGTCCATTCAGTTCAGGTGTACTGTGTGTTAATAATGGTATGGAGGTGAGGTGAGGTGTGGGGTATTTGTGTCCCTCTTTAATGCCCTTTGCCACCAGTCTGATTGTAGCTGGGAAGAAGCTGTTGTGAAAGCAGAGGTGCTCTGTGAGTGGAGATGCTCTCTGTTCTGTGGTGCCTCAGGTTATGTCCTGATTCCCTCCACCTGAACAGAGAGTGAGCTGGGTGTTGTCTGTCCCTCAGGATGCTCTGTGCCCTCCTCCTGCAGCGCTGGGTGTATATCGTGTCCATGGACAGGAGGCTAGAGCCAATGATTCTTTCTCCAGTTTTTATGACTCGCTGCAGTGATTTCCTCTCAGCCTGGGTAGCGTTCCCAAACCACACTGAGATGCCGCTGGTGAGGATGCTTTCCACCAGTCCTCGGTAGGCCAGGGTGAGGGGCTGACGTCTGAGTCCAGCCTTCTTCAGGAGCCTAATGAAGTGCAGCCGCCGCTGAGCTTTCTTTACTGTTTCAGTAGTGTTTTTGGCCCAGCTCAGGTTGTCAGTCAGGTGAAGGCCGAGGAACTTCAAACTGTCAGCCCGCTCCACCTGTGTGTCCTGGATGATGAGAGGCTGCAGATGGGGGGGGCTCTCCTCCTGAAGTCCACGATGAGTTCTTTTGTTTTTTCTATGTTGAGAACAAGGTCGTTGTCCTCTCCATAGCTGATGATTTTTTTGACCTGTTCCCTGTATGCAGACTCGTCCCCACCTTGGATGAGGCCGAGGATGGTTGTGTCATCTGCATATACTTGATAATGATGTTGTTCTTCTCAGTGGAAACATTGTCATGGGTGTATAGTGCAAGACGTTTTGGGCTGAGGCAGCAGCCCTGAGGGGTTCCCGTGCTGACTGTGAGCTCAGCAGAGATCTTATCTCCCATCCTCACCACCTGTGGTCTGTCAATCAGAAAGTCCAAAATCCAATTGCAGGTGGCTGTTGGGACCCCGAGGTTAGCTAACTTCACAGTCAGCTTCATTGGCCGGATCGTATTAAAGGCGGAGCTGTAATAAAAAAAAGGAAGCGTGCATATGTCCTGTTAGTGTCCAAGTGTTGGAGTGTGGAGTGAAGTGCCAGTGCCACTGCGTCATCCACTGCGTCATCGAACTGTAGGGGGTCCAGTGAGTCAGGAATCACTGCGTTAATTGATTGAAGAACCAGCTTCTCCAGGCACTTCATGGCCACTGAGGTGAGTGCCACTGGCCTGAAGTCGTTCAGTGTATGTGTATCTGGTTTCTTCGGGACCAGTATGATGACAGATGACTTGAAACACCTAGGGACTGTTTCCTGTGTGAGAGAGGTGTTGAAGACTGTTTCCTGTGTGAGAGAGGTGTTGAAGGTGTCTGTGTACACCCCTGCCAACTGTTCAGCACTGGCCCTCAAGACTCTCGTTGACACTCCATCAGGTCCAGCTGCCTTGCGTGGATTCACCTGCTTCAGAGCCCTCAGAACCTGTGAGTGTGTCACCTGTAATGAAGTCTCATCAGGGTTATGGGGGGCTTTTGAGGGGGTGTCTCCATTCAGTCTGTCAAATCTAGCGTAGAAGCTGTTCAGGTTGTCTGGAAGGGTGGTGTCCCGAGCTTTTGTCCTCGTCGTGCTTCTCCTGTAGTTAGTGACAGATTGGATTCCCTGCCACCTACTATGTGTGTTGTTATCCAAGTAACAGCTCTCAAGTTTCTGGGAGTACGCCCTCTTTGCAGCTTTTATGGATTTTTGTAGCTCATATCGGGCAATTTTATACTCCAGTGTCCCCTGACTTAAAAGCTGCACACCGTTTCCTGATCTTCAGACGAACATCTGCATTAACCCAGGGCTTTTGATTGGGAAAGACACGAATAGTCAGGGCGGGAACACACATGGAAGTGAACCAGTCAACATAGCTGCTAACAGTCTCTGTGTACTCATGGATGTTGTCTGTCGCCTCAGATGTTCATGTCTGTGGCCTCCAAGCAGCCCTGTAGCTCTGCCAGTGCACTGTCATTCCACCTTCTGGGGCGTAAACAACACTCAGGATGATGCACTGCAGTTCTCTTGTTTTGTTTGGTCCTGCAACAGTGGTTGAGATTACGCAGTGGGTTTAAAGCTGGGGTATGCAAGATTTGTTATTTGATATTTGCAGGCGGTGGGCAGTGCCCCTGCAGACACACACTCCCGGTGAGTCATAGGTGATGAGTAGAGGAGATTTGAATGAGTCTATATAATTCAGAGGGAGAATCCTGCCTTTAGAGTGGTGTACAGTTTATATATAAAGTATGTATGTACTGTATAATTCCTTTTACATTGTTATCTGAACCATGATGTATTTTCTTTGGCAGAACCACGCATATAAACCAACAAGGCCATGTTCTGTACTGCTGCTCAATCTAATTAAACCCTTTAAAGGAGAGTCTGCGTCCGGGTTTTAATAGACACACCTGGGGCGAAGTTTGAACCAGAACCAGCCAGACAGTACAAGCTAATACAGTCCTTTATTATAGGCTCAGTAACAACTTTCCTCTTTGATTGCGCTTATAGTTAGGGCTGCCTCAGGCTGCCTTGGACCAGCCCCTAGTTCTGCTGCTATAGGCCTAGACTGCCGGGGGACTTCCTATGATACACTGAGCTCCTCTCTCCTTCTCTCCCTCTCCATCTGGATGCATTCATGTCCCATTCATGCATGTTACTAACTTGATTTCTTCCCCAGAGTCTTGCAGGTATCCATGGACCGGGGTTACACCTGGATCGTGGTTGCGTCTGCTGCTCTGGCCCTGCTTGGCACCCACAACTAGTACCATTATTATCATGTCATATTTCTATTATTATTACGGCTATTAATAATGCTATTACTATTATCACTCTATTATATCCGCCACTTTTGATTATTGTTATTGGTCCTATTTGTATTACTACTTTTTGTTGTTGTGCTATTATTGTGGTTGCTATGCATCTCTTATTCAGTGCATTCTCTAATAGAGTACGGTCTAGACCTGCTCTATATGAAAAGCGTCTTGAGATAACTTCTGTGATGATTTGACGATGTAATGAAAAGATGTAATTTGGGAGCATTTGCTGAAACAAGCAGGAACCTGCTTTGCATTTCTATACCATAATATGTGACATGAATCCCTGAGGCGTTGACTCAAAGCCGAGGAATGCTACGGTGTGTAAGGGAAGACGTGTGAAAAGATAATGACACGTTGCGTGAGACGTTCAGGGTGCGGCGAACGATAGCAGCTGCAGACATCGAGCTTTACGACCTGAGAAATTGTCAGAGAGCCAACGCGACTGAGGTCCGCCCAGTTTCTTTCCCTGATGTAATTCCCAGCATACCTTGACCCAACTTCCACCTGAGCAGAGGTCTGATCAGACAGAGTAACTGAAAATCCTCCTCAGTGGATCTGCAGGGTGTTTAAGACGAAGGTGCAGTTTGGGGGACGCTCTAGGCCAGCGCTTCGCAATCTTTTTGGCTTATCACCCATTGAAAGGAAGTCATGTCTATTGGCAACATATCACACAATCATTCACATCACATGATGGAGGCCTGAAGAGGTAATAAAAAACATTATCCAGTAATTCATAAGAAAAAAACAGGAGTGATGAGAAGAACGGGGTTTCGTACAAAAAACTACGCAATCTGGTTGCCATGGTAATGAATTACATCTGTTAAACACACCCCACCACGTTATGCGCTCAAGGTTTTATTACATTATGAGCTTTTATTACATTTAAGTTATTACATTATGCACAGTTATTACGTTATGAGTTGGAAAGGAGAAATAAAACTAGTTCATCACAGGAGTCAGAAGGAGGGAGAGAACAACGGGGAACGGCAAGGATATGGAATGGACGGCAGCCAGTCAGAAGAATTTAAAGTAATCTTTAAATTAAAGGAAGAATGTTGAATGTTGAAGTTGTTTTCTCTAGCGTACTTAATGAGTTTGTCTGTAAGCTCAACTACTTAAAAAATTGGTTTATAAAGTATTGTAATTGCAAACTGTAAATTGCATATATGAAAACAATCTCGGAAAAAAAGGGAAAAAATAAAGTATAAAACAAAATTAAAGGACGGACGGTGTCATGGTCTGGCTGTGCCAGAGGACATTTGGACTTGTTTCCTTTTTGTTTAGATCTGGTGTTCCTCCTGTCCGTTTTCCCCGTGTCTACTGGTTTGTAGTTTGGTTTAGTTCTCAGTTTGGTTTTTGGTGTGTTTCATTTGGACTTGTTGAAACTGTTTGTTTCCTATGATCTGGACTCTGGTTTTGTTTTGTCACTTTGTTTGTTGCTTCAGCTTTTGATCATTAAAAGCTTGCTTTTTGTTAAATTAATCCATTCTGCCTGGTCACTCTGCATTTGGGTCCACCCTTTAAAATAATACCGTGACAGACGGTCAGGATTTAGTTCATTCAACCCCATTTGGCTAGCTGGGGCATTGAGGGAAGAGCGACTTTGCATTTGCAGCCCGAGAGCAGCAGTGAGAGTGATGCTAGTGGGTGCATGTTCCAGACTGAGGACAGCCAGCATGGTGTACATGCCTGAACTGCCAGTTTATGCCCACAGATCTGTAAAATAAATGTTGCAGTCAGGGTCCAGGGAGGTGTCTGGGCAGGACGGCCCAAACTCTCCTGTCTGGATGAGGGCATCCTACGGTTGGCTCGTCAGACATGGAATGACATTCTGGCACTCCATGACAGCCAGGACCCATGGGCAGATAACCGGGAGTATCAGTACTTTGCATACCGCCAGTTCACCATCTGGCAACATGGACGCCTGGGAACCGGGTGGTCATACCAAGCTGCTGCCGTGTGGCGGATTCGTAACGAATACCCTGACCCCTTTAACCAATATGTTGGCTACAAGGAAGCACCGTTTAGGTGAATTCAAAAACGGTTTGGAGTGTTTGTGTGTGTTACTTCTCTACCTCATAGAAAAACTGTTCAGTGTTCCTGTGTGTTCATTGTGTCAAAGAAAAAATTGATTTCATTTTATAATTTTTTTAATTTTATAAAAGTACAAGCCAATGTGTTCTTTTTTTGTGTCTATGTACACGAATCAATACATTAAATTCCGTGACAATTTCAAGGAATTTAATTTATTTTGTAAAGATTTAATTTATACAGTATACATATGGTATTCTGCTCCTTAAGTTATATATGGAACTATATAATATGGCGCACCTTACGTGCTTGTAAGGTGATTGATGATTAATATTGGCGGAGTGATATGAAGTAAGAAGTGATGTGCCACCTTTAAGTTATCGGTGTTCAATTGTCCTACGCTGGAGTTGAGACATTAAAGTGGATCCTGTTGCACAGACGAAGCTCTCCCCGTGCTCTTGCTTTACCCACAGCCCTACAGTAGTTTAATTCAGTAACAAGTAAGTTTATAGTTAAGGCAGCGAGAAGACTGGTGGTCAGGAATCCCCAGACAAACTCCTCTCCCTTAGTAGTCGCCACATATCTGACCTGTGACAACACCACAGCCTCAGTTACATATTTACCAAAGACATTTCAAATCGACGTAGTAAGGAGCTATGGACGTAAATGCACGCGGGAACCTATCTAAAGCTTATTTGCGATGGGTCGACGATATTAATGCAGGCAATATGTTTGTCATTTGCCAAGAAAAATCAGCATGATTCCATAAACCACTACTTCAACATTGCCAGAGGGACAGCAACAAAAGCAGATTTTGAGGTGCCCATTCTCCATCGCTGCCTGAGTCATGATGAAGAATGCCAAGGAGATGTGTAGAAAGTAGCAAGCATTACCTTTTATTACTACTTAGATTAGCTTACATTAAGTAACATGAATCATTGTCGCTAAGGGCGTATTCACACCTGCCTTGTTTAGTTCGGTTGAATGGAACCCTGGAGCGTTTACCCTCTTGGTGCGGTTCGTTTGGGAAGGTGTGAACACAGCAATCGCACTCGGGTGCGCACTAAAACAAGCGAACCGAGACCTCCTTGAAGGGGTGATCAAGGAGGTGTGTGCATGCCCGCGTGTCCGTCCGTTCGCGTGTCACACTTTCGTTTCCGAAGCAGAACTCGGAAACTGTTTAACTTAGGAACTTCAAATTTGGTATGATGGTTGAAAGAGTGGTTTAGTTGTGCCTTTTGGGGGTTAGAAGTCCAGGGTGCCCAAAATGTTTTAAATCTTTCCAAAGTGGCAATACCTTTGGCCCTACTTTAGTAGGGGTCAAGCAGTGAGTGGGGGCATATGAGCCATGCTCACTTTTGCCTTGTATTTCATTTCACCAACTTTATCAGTATTCAGTCCTTGCTGAGTAGTACATCTTACAAGAATGTGAACCTTAATTCAGTCATGTGGAACAATATGAAATCACCAAATGTGAAATAATGCATTCAAAATAACACATAATTGTGTAATTTCGTCTGTTCAACGTATTGATGTTTAAAAGGGAAAAAAAACTGTCTATAATTGGTCTGCAAAGCAATTTCATTTCTCAATGCCTGCTTCCATCCATAGCTCTTACTTCTTTATGCTGACATTCAGAGTGATGAAAGAAAAATGGAAGGAATGCCAGCAGAAAAAGAGGGGTGGGGGGGATACGTAACTGCAATCCGCAAGCCATTCCCCTTCAAAAGCTCTACCAAGAAGGTATACCGTGAATGTAATGCTGTCATACTTTACATATATTTAACAGTAATGGCTAACCCCCCGAAAAGTCATTGCAAAACAAAACAACAAAGCATATGTGTCAATATACCGCTAAACTGTATATTAAATAAAAGATTGGACTAATTTTTCAAAAAGAAAAAAAAAAGCGAGGGAAGGTGCTGCCTGTTTACCGTTACCCGACAACCTGAAAGATGGACGCTACGTCTGGAAGCATTATTGGACATATACAGCCCTACTGTATATGTTTGAGCCACCAGTGCCTGAATCTAACTCAGAGCCAGAGGACACTGACCAACCTGAGAGCCGGCCTTGTTCCTCTCGGTTTGCAACGGAATGGGATTTTTTTCCCCCCAGTTTATGCAAGTTAGCGATACGTATAACTGACTAGCATAGCCTAGCCCAAGTATGAATGATAGGCTATATATAAATAACATAGAATAAAACATATTTTGTCACTTTAGCAGATATAGTTTTGTCTGTATAAATATTAAAGTTATATAGTCACCCAGATCAAACTATCAGCTATCATGTTTTTAATTTTTTTGCATATGACCAAATATATAGGTGCCATAAACCCAGTCCCTATCATTATTGAGGATACACTCAAGTAAAATTCATTGGTGTGTCAGTTTCTTTCAATTACACATACCTGCAGGTCTTCTGATTGCTTTGTGTGAATTTGCCTGTTCGTCTTTGTTATATTCATTTGTCTGTGTGAGTAGGTGAGAGTAAGGTAGTTAGAAGTAGGAAGGAGTAGATTGAGCCAGATGGAGGCAGGTTCTGGTGCAGAGAGAGGGACATCTTGTTGAAAATGGATCCCAGTATTGTTCAACAACTACTGGATCTTAAACTCCATAAACATTATCCTGAGGGGTCAACCAGTAAGGAGAAATATGTGATTAAGAGGCGAGCTGAGGGCGCCCCGATAGTTCAGTTAGTAGAGCGGGCGCCCATATAACAAGGCTGAGTACTAATCGCGGCGGCCCGGGTTTGAATCCGACTTGCGTCCATTTCGGCATGTCGCCCCCTCTCTAAACTGTCCACTGTCCTATCAATAAAGGCTTGAAAATGCCCCAAAAAATAATCTTAAAACAAAAAAGTAGGCGAGCGGAGACCTTCAGGTTAAAGGGTAAGGATGCATGCCACATGCACTTTAGAACACAATGATCATCTGCCAGGGTAAAACCCCCAATAAATCTAATATGACATTTAAAGAGGTATCCTTCTGAGGTGCCCAAAGAGTACCAGGGAAGATTTTGTAATGTCACATTTTTATGAAAAGTCTTAATTAGGGTCATCTATGTCCTCTACATTCAAACTGTGATTTGTGGCAGGTAACTGAAGACAAAGTCCGCAGCCTGCTGGTGAGCGAGGACATCTGTGAAGGACTGAAGAGTCAGAAAAGTGTCTTCACAGAGGTGAAGGCAAACATTAAAAAAAGCCAGGACAAAGTCCGTAATAGGAGGGAAGAAAGGACAACTTCACAGTGGATCTTGTTCTGAAAAAAAACATTAAGAGCAGAAAAAGGGGGAAAGCTGGAGGCAGATATGTTGGGACCATATGAAATTATGGAGCTTGAGGGAAAGATTGCAGTTCAATTAGGCTCCACAGCTGCCTCTCCTCAGAGATAATGAACCCAACCAGCCTGCTGAGTGGCAGCGTGACCCTCACAGAAACATCGATCTGCTAAACCATTATGTCCAGCCAGAGGAGAGGATCCCTGCTAAACTGAAAAAATAAGTGGATCTTTCTCCTCAGGCTGGTCCATAACAGACACATACACACCATCTGAAGCTCCGTCCATGGACTGCAAGGCCCAAATTATTATTATTATTATTTTTTTTAATACATTCACTGGAAATGTTAACCTGCAGAGGGTTAATCAAATAGTTGTTCAAAACAGCAACATCAGTCATATTGCCTGCAATCCACAAGCAGGTGACGTTAGTGAAGGTTGGGTGTGGTGAGTTGGTCCAGAGAGAGCAGAGCAGGAGATGACCAGAGGCAACTACTGCGACATCAGCCAACGCCAGTCAAATTAATGAGTATATTGTTTTTGTTATGTGTTTGTTGTTGTTAAGAGAGTGGCTTTGTTTTTCCAACTGTGTGACTGCCAGTTTCAGGAATGCATTTATTAGGGATGCACAATACAGGTAACGGGGAATTTGGTCAAATGACACTGCACTTTTAGGATTAGCTAGCTAGCTAGCTCGTGTTTTTTTCGCGGGACCGCGTGTTTTATCCCGCGAACAGACTACAGATACAAGGGTCACAAATTAGCCTTGGCTAGAAATCTTTAAGTATATGCAACACATCTGCATCATGCTATTGAAACCTGTTAAAATGATTGTTGCTTTAAATGTATATTAGTGAGAAGTTGATAACTGTCATAGATTTGATATGGTGATGATTAAATTAAATTGAGGGGAATAATTATGTTAAATACATACTATTATTAATCCCAAACATATACAATTGAACATATTTGTATTTTAAACCTAATAGTTGTTCATGTGATTGATATGTACATTTGTTGTTTTGTTTACAGTATAAATGCTCAGATCCGGCCGTGCCCCGCCAGGATCTCTGCAGGGAGAGCCTGCGCACTAATGCTCAGACGATGGAGGTCCTGGTGCGGCAGGTTCGCCTAAAGCGGTCGGCAGAGCACTGCTTAAGAGGGAGCTGGAGTCCACAAAGGCCAAACTTGCCAGCTCCCTCCAGCAGTTTGAGGTGGCGCAGGCCTCTGCCTGCTTTATTAAAGATGGTAAGTAAATAGATGTTTAGTAAGTAGATGTTTAGTTTTAGTTTGCATGTTGTCAAAGACATAACTGTAATGTTGTGGTTGTGTAATAATATTACTGTTAGTAATGTTAATCTGATTTGTTTTTGAGCTGCACCCCAGAAAAGCAGAGGCCAGCCCTATAAACACAAAAGTGTCACTGAGTGAGTGACTGTTGAAGTTTCCCCATTGGCCATGATTCTTTCAAAATTAATGTGATATTAAATTAAAGCAGTCCTCAATTATTGACTCAAAGGTAGCTTACCATGTCATACCATGTCATGCTACTTCATCACACCTTAAGTACAAATCAGTATGGGAGCAGTACAGAAAAGTCAAGATTCAATTCAATGTATTTTTATATAGCGTCAAATCATAATAGAAGTTATCTTGAGACGCTTTTTATATAGAGCAGGTCTAGACCGTACTCTATAGTTTAGAGGCCCAACAAGAGAGATCCCACCAATAGCATTGGAATGCGCTGTAGCCAGGAAAAACTCCCCGTTTAGCAGGTAGAAACCTGGAGCAGAACCGGGCTCTGGGGTGGGCAGCCATCTGCCGGTTGGGTTTAGAGAAGATGAACATTTAATATCCAGGAATTCACATTATAGACACAACTCGCTATCTGTTAGCAATTTTGTGTCAATTTGGCACATTGAGTGTGGGAATTGAGAGGGTAACATCGATAGGGTCAATATATTTTTGTGTTTGATTGTGTTATCAAAGAATAAAAAAAAAAGGGCAATGTCACATTTAATGTGTTTGTATTTTTGTCAACATTTGTGCAGACGTATCAGATGCTGCTACGCAGACAGAGGAGGGCGAGGAGCAGTTTTAAAAACATTTTTTAATATATATTCTTTGTTCATTTTAGTTCATTGTTTATTAGTTCGTTATTGTTTTGTTTGTTTTAAATAAAGTTTATGTTGTTCATTTGTTTCATGTGGTTTTTTTTGTTGTCTTCAAAGGCACAGTTTCTGAATACAGGCTGGGTGTATTTCTCCATGAATTAAGCGTTTCCATACTTTCGCAGTATTTATTCATCTATTAAACCTGCTTTATAATACAAGGGGGGAGGAAGATACAGAGAGAAGTAATAGTTATTGAACATTATGTACATTATATATTGTAAATAAGAGATGGATAATTATCCACATTTGGTAAGAAAAATATTGTTCAATTATGCCACGCTATGAAATGCTGCCACTCATATGCTGTTGCTGCAGGTTATGCTTTACCTGTCATGTAGCGTCAAAAAGCAAAAGGTAATGGTACTCCTGGTTTACTGGGATGGGGTTCGATTCCCTGCAGTGACCTGCTGATTGTTTTGGCATTTACATGAAAAGGCCATATTATTTTGATTCACTTAATTGTCACTAAGTTGACTAGCATTTTACTCATACAATGAGATGGTAAGAATAAATTTGACTTACTAATGAAACACTCTTTTGAAGCCTTAATTATTGACAAACATGTATAACTTGAAATGTAAAACATTTTTTTGTACAGCATCATAGTAATTAAGTTGCCATGATTGTGGACAAAAATATTCTTATATAATTAATAAGTATCTGATCAATAAGATTAAGTTTGAGGTGTCAATGGCTAAAGTGTAGGGGGCGGGGAACATTGTAACTAATGAAAAAAGATGTCCCCGCCGAGTCAAATGAAGCCTCCCACAAGAGTCTACGACAAATAACTAGGATAACCCATGTCAATTAAACAGGAACTCTCTGCTGAGTAAAATGACACCTCCCACAAGACTATGACATGGGTTATGAAAGGGGGCGTGGCTAACATCTTGGGGCAGGGCTATGAGTCTATATCAACATGAAAATGACCTCAGCCCTGGACCACCATCATGGCTGAGAAATTTGGAGCAGATTTGACAAATGCCTGCCTGCCTGCCGACACCAGGCTCTTTCTCACTCCTTCGCTCCACGCTCACGTGCATGCGCGCTCACTCCACACTGCAGAAGAGTTAGTTTAGCTCTGAGAATATCTAGTGAATATACAGTGGACATTTGTGCAGAAATAACTGCTGCAGCTCCTCCAGACCCACAGAGGTTTCTCGTTACCGACCGGGTGCCGGTGTCTTCCCTGTTCACTCCGGCTGCAGTCAGGAGACGAGTTACTCACTGCGGAGCCCCGCTGCCTCAGCCTGCGCCGAAGCAGGAAAAGCCAACACTAGGATCAGCATTGATTCATGGAGAGACCTTGGTCTGGTCAGCTAACATTACTGCCGAGCAGCTGAAATATAGAGTGATATTGTGGTTTTAGCTGACGTGTGTCGCCTCACTGTTTTGAGCGATGCTCGTTCATGTCTATGTAGAGCGAGCAAGCGCGAGCCCGACGCTGACTTTCGTTGACTTAGCGGCCACAGGTGTCGCTGTTGACAAGCATTTCTGAAAGCTACAAATAGTCCCTTTAAGGTCGGCATGTAACACTGGCATTACTGTGTTTGCAGTAATCCGAGACATATGAACAGGGAGAAGAAGGGAGACGCTGTGGTCCAAGATCGGGCCTTATAAAATCTATTCCAAAAACCTGATGGTCTTGGCCCCAGGAAACCAGCTGGAGGGAGAGGTACTTTTTAAAACAAATACTGGGCTGATATTTTCTCTTTTAAATTGCTTACTATTGTACTATTAGATCTTGAATAGCTATCTCACAATGGTGGGAAGGAAAGCTGGAGCGGCGTACGTTGTACTTTTCTCTATCTTAACGCCGTTCAAAGTACCGCTAACCCGCGGAAACAACACACACAGACACCACGATTTCCAGTTTTAATTACCTTAGGAAACGTAAATAAATAAATAAAAAATACTACAATCTGAATGCATCTAAAATGTGAGCAAATTCAGGTATTATATATTAAAGCCATACAATATCATTTCTTTTTCACGACCCACCGAAATCAAATAACCGCATACAGGCATCACGCCCCCATGGTGTGCAAAGTCCCCAAATTCAAGTTCAAATAGGCTTCTTCAATGTAGGCTCTGTGTTTTCGGGTTTCGGTTTAGTTTGGACCCCAAAGTAGAGACGGGACACATGTAAGTAAAAATTAAACAGAGTTTATTTTCCAACCGAGAGGAAAAACGCAAGCAGGAGGGCAGGGAGCTGGCCGGCTCGCGGCGAGGAGAGAATGGAACACGAGGACTGAGCACATGGAATATCTCAGTCACTGGAGACACGGAAGCTGGAGCAGCAGCGAGGCACACCGGGTAATCTGAGCACAGGAAAAACACAGGGAAGTATGGAGATCCCGAGCAACACTAGAAAATAGCAATCGTACAAAAACATTAGGAAAGAAGGTACGCGATGCATTACCGAACGAGACGGAAATATCTGGCGTACTGGAGTGAAGACTGGGCTTTTATAGGGAGGTTGATGAGGTGAGTGGAACCTGGTGTGCCTCGTCTGTTGCCGAAGGCGGAGCCGGCCACACACAGGCCCTGCCAGGAGGAAAATACAGAAGGGAAAGGGGAGAGAGAGAGTAAGAGAGCAAACACAAAAAGACCAACAACAAAACCAAAACTAACAGAATCATCACAATCTGAATGCATCTAAAATGTGAGCAAATTCAGGTATTATATATTGAAGCCATACAATATAATTTCTTTACAATATATTCTATCTAAACTGGCTGCATGTTTGTGTTGCATCATTACAACCCACCGAAATCAAATAACAGCATACAGGCACCATGCCCCTATGGTGTGCGAAGTGCTAATTTTACATATCAATAAAGTGCCAAAATTTAAGTTCAAATCAATGTAGGCTCTGTGTTTTGATACAGACATACGTACAGAGGCCCTGTTCAGACCTGTTATTAACAGTGATAACCTCAGTGATCCGATCACAAGTGGACAGCTCTAAGTACAGGTGTGAACACACTCAAGACACATTGAGATCGGATCTTTCAGACCACATTCAGAGTCGGTCTGGGCCACATATGACCTCATTCTTTTAGCAGTGTGTACGCAAATGTGTCCTGGCCACATTAAGGACCGCCTACTCATCTGATGTCCAGCTGGGATCCGCGGGATCACCGCGCCCCTCAGGTGAATAAACAGGCAGACACGGGCGCTTGTCAGCATGGAAACGGTCTACTGTATCCTGTCGGTACAACTGTATTTTAATATAATAAAATATATCTCATTTATAGGCTACATATCTACAGACTATCAGACTAGGCACGCAAAGTGCATCATTATCATACTGTCGGAGATGTGTCGCTGTTTTTGTTCTGCTGCTTTGCACGGAGCTGACGCCCGCCAGCCCACCGGTACAATAACCTTTTATTTTGATGTTAATATATGTACCAGAAATCACAAATAAGGATATTAGTATATTAGAAGGATAAGGATATTACTACTGACATTCATGTAATATAACGTCACAACGGCTGCTGTATTAGCCGTGTGTTTACTACGTGTTTATTTGCATATAGAGCGGAGAAGGGAGATCGGATCACAAGTGGCTAGTGATGTGTCGGTCGTGAACGAGCCGGCTCCAATCCGAGAGACGTTTTTTTTTTTTTAAAGAAGACATGTTGAATTTTATCGAACTTCTCATTAAGGAACTTTTAAACCTACCGCCTGAACTCAGTTTGGGTGTAGAGAGAGCGCATCGATCCCTGCAGAAGAAGCCAACAAACCCGACTGATCATCCAAGATCCATCGTTGTGAAATTCTCAAGTTTTCGAATGAAAGAGAGCATTCTGCATGGAGCTTGGAAAAAGAAAAAAATCTAATATAAAGGAAAGCATATTTTCTTTGATCACGACCACTCGACTGCTCTACAGAATAAAAAGAAGGAATACTCCGGGATCAAGAAACAACTGCAACAGAAGGAGATCAGATTTTTCTCAGAGATTTATTATGCCACACATCATGAAAGAGGTCAATGTCTGGTTTCTGTCCCCGGAGAAACTTTTGAACCTGGATGGTCTGTCACCAGGGAAGCCACTTTGAGACCAGATCCTTCAAGGAATTCCAGACCTTCCTTTTCCATATGGACACCGCTTCCCACTTCATTGCTCTGTGGATCATAAACGGACATAAAATTTCAGCAAATATTTTGCACCTTCAGATGAAGATAAATTTAGCTGCATAGTGTGATGTGTTGCAGTAATATATTTCAGTTGTGTTGAAAGACAAATATGTGTTCACCGCAAAATAAAGTGCGACCAATTTCTTTTACATCGAGACTTCAAAACTCTAAAAATGTAATTACTCAAAATGTCCCAAGAGTTTCCCTGTTGCAGTAATAATGTAATAGCTGATAATGGAAACAAGCTGGTCCTTAGCAACATAATTGCAATGACACAATCAAGAAACTAATTTATTACCTCTGCCAAGGCCGAAGGCCGAAGGCCTAGGAAGGAGGTTATGTTTTCACCGGTGTTGGTTTGTTTGTTTGTTGGTTTGTCCGTTTGGAGGATTACTCCAAAAATCCGCGATGGATTTGAATTACATTTTTTGGAGGGTTGGGGTGTGGCACAATGAACAACCCATTCGGTTTTGGTGGCGATCCGGCTTCGGGAATTTTTTAATAACTCCGCTTAGCCTGTGCATTAACACCAAAGGCTTTGCGACGTGCATGAAACCTGCCTTGGCGGAGGTTTGCGCTCTCTGAGTGCACTTCTAGTTTTTCATATATATTTACCTGTACGAGCTGGATATCAACAATTTTGTTTGTGCTGAGATCCCTCATGGAGTATGAGCCATACTTTGCGCAGTGGCCTGGACTGTCGGCTCTCATGTCACCACCAAGAGATACGGTTTCCCTCTGTTTCAGTCCCTCAAGCAGGTCGGTCTGGTGTGATCTCCATTTATACAGCACGGAAGGCAGAATGTAGTTATGCACATGATTTTGATGTGCCATTCTGATGGCAGCGAAGGTTCTCACATACATTGCGTTGAGCACCTGTAATGTATAATCAAAAAGTTTCTCTGTAACAGTGTTCATAGCATGTGCTACATCCCACTGCAGCAATCAGATTTGTCCCGAAAAATTAAAAGGAGAGTAGTGTATGATTTTACCAGGGGAAAAAAAACAGAAAGCCGTGGGACAAGACACACCTTTTAGATCATGTCATTATTTTTACAAACCTCATTAGTCTGGACAAAAGAAGAGCCTGTGTAGTAGACCGCGGCTGATAGTTGCAGATTCCCTGCTGGAGAGCTGCCTAGAAAGTGTTAGACTTCCATTCTCTGGTGTACAAGCAGCTCTCTGGTGTAGGCACTTCTGGGTCACAGCAAGGAATGATCCTCCAACACTATTTTTCCAGCCGAGCCCATTGTCTTGTACAAACGCGTTCAGGAGCTGGAATATGTGCTCAGCTGTAGTTCTGGTCTGCAGTGATTGACAGAACAGAAAGTCCTCCTGAGCTGCACCATCATATTCATATCTTAGATAAACAAGCAAATTGGCCAAATCTGAAACATCCGTAGTCTTGTCCAGCTGGAGGGAATAATAGCGACTACTTTTAATGTGCTCAATCAGTGTGTTTTTAACACCATCTGCCATGGCTCCTATTCTCCGCAACACAGTGTCGTTTGAAAGTGGCACCAAGTTTAACTGTTTGGCAGCCTTTTCCCCACACATGATGTGTGTCATCTCTTTGCTAACGGCAGACGTAGTTGTTCACCAATTGTGTGTGGCTTACCGGCTTTCGCTATGCGGAGGCTGGCACGATGCAAAGCTTCCTGTGCTTTGGTCACGGGTGTAACACAGTATTGAATCGTGGACTTTGACTGCTTCAGTTCATCACGTTTTCTTAGAAAAAAATCCACTGGTTTGTCTCTCAGCACTGCGTGTTTGGTTGTAAGATGCTGTTTGAGGTGCGCTGGTTTCATGGATTCATTGCTAAGAACATCACCACACACTGCAGCCTGGGCTCTTCCTCCGTCCCGCTCCAGCTGAATCCAAATTTGAGGTAACTCGAGTCATATTTCCTTACTGTTTTGCGCTTTTTGCTGCTAGCAGGTGCTGTGGAGACTTCACTGGCGCTGCTTAAGTAGCGTGTGTTTTTTAACCCTTCATCATTTTAGCTACCTACGCTTACTCTCTTGTCATCACAGGTTAGCTTGTTTGCTACTATCCAACTACATAACGGGGTAGTAGCACAGACCGGCTCAGACTCTCTTAAAGGTCACCTATTATGCAAAATGCACTTTTCCATGTCTTTTAAACATCAATATCTGTCCCCAGTGTGTCTACAAGTCACCATAGTATCATAAAAGACCATCCTCTCTCTTTTTCTCCTGCTCCGTTTGTCCGGAAATGGGTGTCGAAACAACGCTGCGCAGCTTTTCTTTTCTTCTGACGTCATTTGAGAATTAGCCATATAAGGGTTTCCTGGTCGAACCAGAGCAGAACCTTCAGTAGCTGACCCCGCCCCACAGCGCGTCACTGTCTCTCCTCCTCAACCGAACTTGAGCAAAGTAGCTCCTACTGTTAGTCTGCAAGAACCAGCAGAACAGGCTTCATGTACTCCCATCATCTAAATATAACATGTTCTTTCACAAAGGCTTTATGTAATTACACTGTTTAAACAGATGATATTTATATATTATATATATTTGATGTCATGCATGTAGCAGAGTACAGGTAGTAAATAGTGACTTGTAAGCAACACAACACATTTCTGTTTCACAGTCAAACTTTATTTGAGTTGACAGATGACAATATTAATTATTCACAACATTTGTAATCATCTCACCTGCAGTTAAGTTAACATGGTACAGGAGAAAGTCTTCAGCTCTGGTAAACTATGATAAGCTAAGCTCTGGTGGTCTGTAGTCATGGTAACACAGAGACAGCTACTACTGTAAATAATATACCATTACCATTACATTTATCTTTTAGCAGAAATAATGAACTGACTACTGTTTCACATCTTCTATTTTCCACCCTGATGGTCGCTGTGTTTACACACCGTGTCATAGCGGTAGCATGTAGCTAACCCGTTAGCATGTAGCTACATGCTAACGGGTTAGCTACATGCTACCGGGTTAGCTCTGTATCTCCATGTAAACAGAGCCATCTGCTCTCAGCTGTCTGCTCTCCTCTGGGATGATTCTGTCGGTCATTTCTCACAGATGGATCTGTAAAGACAAACGTAAAACAGAGTGTATGTTTACGGTTTACAGAGTTGATGCATGAGGTAAACACTGAGCTAACTAACAGAGATATAAATAGTATTATTTACCTGAGAGAAACCGTCAGGAAAACCTGGAATCTGGACCGCAGATGTTGATCATGTGTCGCCGATTTCTGATCAGATTCCTCCGGTAACGTGCGCTGGGTGAAGTTTCTGGTTTATAAACTTTAAAGTGGTTTATAAACTTTATTCTAGCTGCTATCTCTCCACTCGTCTCTCTCTCTCTCTCTCTCTCTCTCTCGAGAGAGAGAGAGAGAGAGAGAGAGAGAGAGCTTCTCCGGGAGGGAGGGGGAGGGTGACGCTGTTGTTGAGGACGTTTGATTGACAGAAAACGCTGACCAATCAGAGCAGAGTGGGAGGAGACAGGCTGTGAATCAGGGGTTTTCAGACAGAGGCTGAATTAGGCTCTGAGGCAGGCAGACTCAGGCTGCAGTATGAGAAGAATAAAGGTTTTTTTGAACATTGCAGCATGTAAACATGTTCTAGTGCAACATTAAAATACATCTTTGCACCTGGAAATGAGCATAATATGAGACCTACAGAGCCACAGACACAGAAATCAGCACTTTTGGAAATGGGCTGAAACAGAGGTTATAGAGACATGCTGGAATGCATGATCTGATTGTTTTTTTGAAAAAAAAACTTCAGAGACATGGTTTGGAGGTGTCTGAGACCTATAATAACTAGTTTAAATGGAGTATAATATGTGACCTTTAAGGTGGACCAGGTTTTCTCCTTAAAGTGACTAGTTTTTCTAAGCTTTTCAATTAATTATTCATATTTCTTTTAACCGGTAGCGTTAATCGGTTAAAATGCTTAACGGTTAATTATTAACATCCCTACTTGTTACAAAGTGAATTATTTCTGATTTATCACAGCGGAAGCATCTGGGATGTAGTGTTGCCCACAGCACTCGTATGTGTAAGAGAGGTGGAGCTATGTAAATAGAACAGACTTGTTAAAATGTTTATTGCACTTCGATCATTAGAATTAAAGATTTCGCACACCGCGCATGACATTCACTCTTGTGCTTCAAGTTCTTACTTCAAACGTATTTATGCATATTAATAAAAGTTTGTACCTCCTGACCAATAACACCCTCGTAACACTGGATACTGAAGCACAGACCACAAGCTTTCCAATTACTCCTTGGAATAATCATTGAGTGATATAGAGACATAGAGGCAGCACTTATGACCCACTTCCCTTTTCCATCGTGGGGGATATAGCTGAGGAGTAGCTTCAGTTTTTAAATGACTGAAACATGTATGCTGCATGATGCATAAAAACAAGGCAACATGCCTCCGCTCACTGCTTGAACCCTACTAAAGTAGGGCCAACGGTTTTGCCCTTTTGCAAAAATTTCTAAAATTTTGGGCACCCTGGACTCCTAATTCCCAAAAGGCACAACTAGACCACACTGTCAAATATCATACCAAATTTGTTCCTAAGTTAAATAGTTTCCGAGTTCTCCTCCGGAAACAAAAGTGTGACAAGCAAACAGACGTAAGGACGGACACGCGGAGCGCTATGTATGCTTTAATCACAGGACTATCCCAGTCATGACGCACTGACAGTTTGGGAGTCCTGTAGAGAGTTTTCCTCAGAGGAAACGTATTGTTGTCTGGGACTACGGAAATTATTTTTCAACTTGTTTTGTCTCAGGCTATTATAATTAAAATTGTGGAGCTCAGACGATATTTTGGCCAGGATGGAGACACCGTCCGGGTGAAAGACTGACACGGACGGTCTTGAGGGAGTTATAAGAGGAGTGAAATGCCTGTTGATGGGCAGAAGGAACTGTGTAGAATAATTAATCAAAACGACACGTTTCATGTGCACATAAGCACGGAGGGTTCTGTGGTTCCAAACTGCACTAAATGTAACCAGCGGATATCTGTTCTATTATCTGTTGTGGTGTCATGATATCACTTTGGCAGTTTAGTTTTCCTTGTGTTTCCTATGTTTCCTTCCCTCTTGTCTCCTGTGTGTTTTGCCCTGTTTGTCTAGTCTGTCAGTGTGTCAGGAGGTATGGCCTTCCTCCTCCTCCTCCTTCTCCTGGGCAGGCACTGCTGGAGCAGCTAACAGCAATTATCCAATCATCACACACACCTGCAGTATATCTACCCCGGTTTTCCTGCCAGTCATCGCCAGATCGTTCCGTCGCCCTCAGTGGTATTAGACACATTCAGGCTCTCTTAGTTATTTACTCTCGTCTTTGCTCATGCTTGTGTTTTTGGAGTTTTTGGACTTACCTTGTTTTTTGTTGTTTGCTCAGGTCTGTTCACCTGCCAGCTGTTGCTGCTTCCTGTTTCCAACCTGCCTGCTCACTCCTACACTCTGCTCCTCCTCGACCAGGGGTGCGTCCCAAAGCTCTTAATTTTCGTTTCCTCGCTCCTCGATCCTCGCTTGAACCGGAAGTTGTTCTGGTGCGCCATTTTGAAGACCGTCCCAAAGCCCTTATTTGTGCATCGAGGAGCGAGGATCGAGGAGGCTTGCCGGAGGAGCGATGAGCGAGGATACACCAGTCCATCCTCCCTGGAAGTCGTGCAGCTTAAAAGCTCCGCCCCCAGTTACATCTGCCAGGCATTTGAACCATGGCGGCAGAGAAACAGTACAAGTGTAAGTGTCCGGTGTTTAATGTTATTTCATCGTTATTCTGTGAAATAATGTGACGTTAATGCAACGTTTACATTTATTTCATCCACAGTCCGTTCAGTTATGACATGACAGCACCTCCTAATGTGTGTATTGTAGAGCATCCGTTATTTATCGGACCTTTGTTAGAATATAAGTGTGTTATGCCAGAGCAAAAGTAACGCCACCAGTATTCACATGGCAGACGCGCTGCTTATTTCAAGAAACAACCTATCATTAATTGTTCTTCATATGATGTGAGGAAAATGATGTGTGACATTACTTAATGTTTCCCATTTCTGATATGTATGAAATATGTGTCATTTAACAGGGACCGACGAAGACACAAAACGTCTTATAACCCAGAGGACACAAAACGACCACCTCTTCACGGGGAAGAGGCACTCGGCAAAGAAGGCGTGGGGGTGAGTTAACTGTTTTACGTCTGTTTTGACCGTGCTATTTCACTGCATTTTGTGGTAATCTATACAATGTCACGCTATCGCAACTGTCCACGTGCCTATTATGTGTGTGTTCTATTTATCATGTGTTATACTTATTATAAATAATCACACTTAAGCTCTTCCCCTCACTTTGCATGTGAAACTCACAGTTGAATATGATCTGACATTGTCACATTAATGAGAGATGCCCTTTTATTGATATTGAACAGAACTATCTTGTGTCTGGGATCAGGGATGCAATAAGTTGACATGTTTTATACTCCACAGGGAAGTCATAAAAATGATGGGCCTGGAGGGAATCCTCACCTCCACACAGGTCTCCAAAAAATGGGACAATTTAAAAAGAAAATACAAGGTGAAATATTGTATTTCTTATGAGCTCAGTTCACTTCCATAAATAAGCATTTGTGGCTATTGTTATTTTACATAATGCCTCACATTGTAGTGTTTTAGTCTGTCTACATATAACTGATAAATCCCTTGTTTGATGTCTTCCAGGAGCTGAGAAATCCACCAAACGGGACGGGGACAGATGGGGGTGAGTGTCATGTTCTGGCTGTGCCAGTCTTTCTTATTAGTTATGTTTTATGTGATTTTGGTTTGTGTTTGGTTTCTTTTATATCCTCATTTCAGTTTCCTGTTTTATTTTGTAATTCACTCCTCCTGTGTCTTGTCTGGTTTTACTTCCCTCCTTTGTTTGCTTTCCCGCCTTTTGTTGATTGTCTGCCCCGCCCTGATTTGTTTCACCTGTGTGTAATCATGTCTTGTATTTAAGCCTGTGTGTTCCCCTCTGCCCTTGTCGGTTCGTTTGTCTCTCCAGCCCCGTCTACCTTGTCCTCCGTGTTCCTTGTTTCCTCCTGCTCTGATCCTGGTGTTCCTCGTGTTTCCCTGGTTTGTGATTTTTGGTTTTGGTCCTCTGTTTGGTTTTTGTTGTTTGTTTCTATTTGTTCTTCTGGTACTTGGTTCCCCTCCCTGCCTTTTGTTGTTTTGGATTTTTCAGCTCTATTAAAGCTCGCTTTTATTTCTAACTACCTGTCCTGCCTGTTACTCTGCGATTGGGTCCCCTTTGTAAACTCCTCATACGACAGAACGAACCGACCATAATGACCCCAGCAGAGAGCTTTTATGCCTTTTTGGGCATCCGGATTCGGCCCGAGCATCAGCCTCAGCCCCGGCCTGTTGGCTTCCAGCGGGATTGCCATCTGGGGGCTGGAGTCCCTGGAGCGAGGCATGGATATCGGAGAAGGAAATCTAGGCTGCCCAGTGTCTCAGCCGAATCCAGGCCTGCCCTTGTGTCGGGGGTTCAGCCTACCCCTTCTCCACGTGTCCTGTCGGCGGTCCGGCCGACTCCTGTTCCACGTGTCCTGTCGGCGGTCCGGCCGACTCCTGTTCCACGTGTCCTGTCGGCGGTCCGGTCGACTCCTGTTCTAAGTGTCCTGCCGGCGGTCCGGCCGACTCCTGTTCCACGTGTCCTGTCGGCGGTCCGGCCGACTCCTGTTCCACGTGTCCTGTCGGCGTTCCGGTCGACTCCTGTTCCACGTGTCCTGTCGGCGGTCTGGCCGACTCCTGTTCCACGTGTCCTGTCGGCGGTCCGGCCGACTCCTGTTCCACGTGTCCTGTCGGCGGTCTGGCCGACTCCTGTTCCAAGTGTCCTGCCGGCGGTCCGGCCGACTCCTGTTCCACGTGTCCTGTCGGCGGTCCGGTCGACGGTCCGGTCGACTCCTGTTCCAAGTGTCCTGTCGGCGGTCCGGTCGACTCCTGTTCCAAGTGTCCTGTCGGCGGTCCGGCCGACTCCTGTTCCACGTGTCCTGTCGGCGGTCCGGCCGACTCCTGTTCCAAGTGTCCTGCCGGCGGTCCGGCCGACTCCTGTTCCACGTGTCCTGTCGGCGGTCCGGCCGACTCCTGTTCCAAGTGTCCTGCCGGCGGTCCGGCCGACTCCTGTTCCACGTGTCCTGTCGGCGGTCCGGTCGACGGTCCGGTCGACTCCTGTTCCAAGTGTCCTGTCGGCGGTCCGGTCGACTCCTGTTCCAAGTGTCCTGTCGGCGGTCCGGCCGACTCCTGTTCCACGTGTCCTGTCGGCGGTCCGGCCGACTCCTGTTCCACGTGTCCTGTCGGCGGTCCGGTCGACTCCTGTTCCAAGTGTCCTGTCGGGGGTCTGGCCGACTCCTGCTCCACGTGTCCTGTCGGCGGTCCGGTCGACTCCTGCTCCAAGTGTCCTGTCGGCGGTCCGGCCGACTCCTGTTCCAAGTGTCCTGCCGGCGGTCCGGCCGACTCCTGTTCCACGTGTCCTGTCGGCGGTCCGGTCGACGGTCCGGTCGACTCCTGTTCCAAGTGTCCTGTCGGCGGTCCGGTCGACTCCTGTTCCAAGTGTCCTGTCGGCGGTCCGGCCGACTCCTGTTCCACGTGTCCTGTCGGCGGTCCGGCCGACTCCTGTTCCACGTGTCCTGTCGGCGGTCCGGTCGACTCCTGTTCCAAGTGTCCTGTCGGGAGTCTGGCCGACTCCTGCTCCACGTGTCCTGTCGGCGGTCCGGTCGACTCCTGCTCCAAGTCTCCTGTCGGGGGTCCGGCCGACCTCCGCTCCACGTCTCCTGTCGGGGGTCCGGCCGACCTCCGCTCCACGTTTCCTGTCGGGGGTCCGGGCGATCTCCGCTCCACGTCTCCTGTCGGGGGTCTGGGCGACCTCCGCTCCACGTCTCCTGTCGGGGGTCTGGCCGACCTCCGTTCCACGTCTCCTGTCGGGGGTCTGGCCGACCTCCGTTCCACGTCTCCTGTCGGGGGTCTGGCCGACCTCCGTTTCGGTTGGGCCGCAGCCGTCACCTGCTGTTCCGGTTGGGCCGCAACTGTCACCTGCTGTCCCGGTTGGGCCGCAACCGTCACCTGCTGTCCCGGTTGGGCCGCAACCGTCACCTGCTGTCCCGGTTGGGCCGCAACCGCCACCTCCTGTTTCGCCTGGGTTTCAGCCCAAAAACCGTGTTCCTGTGACTGCTGGGCCACAGTTCCAAGCCCCCGGGTTTCTTGGCTCTGTTTTTGCCCTGCCCCCAGGCCGTCCGCCCGAGTTCCCTGGCTCTGACTCTGCCTTGCCCCCGGGTCATCTGCCGGAGTTTCCCGGCTCTGTCTCTGCCCTGCCCCCGGGTCGTCCACCGGAGTTTCCCGGCTCTGACTCTGCCTTGCCCCCGGGTCATCTGCCGGAGTTTCCCGGCTCTGTCTCTGCCCTGCCCCCGGGCCGTCCCCCCGAGTTCCCAGACTCTGTCCCGGTTTTGCCCTCGGGTCGTCCGCCTGAGATCATCACTGCCCGCTGTTCCTGGAGTCCCTCCTCCGGACCCCCCTCCGGACCCCCCTCCGCCCACCCTGTTCTGTTTGTGGAACGTCTGGGATCCGTCCCTTGAGGGGGAGGCTCTGTCATGTTCTGGCTGTGCCAGTCTTTCTTATTAGTTATGTTTTATGTGATTTTGGTTTGTGTTTGGTTTCTTTTATATCCTCATTTCAGTTTCCTGTTTTATTTTGTAATTCACTCCTCCTGTGTCTTGTCTGGTTTTACTTCCCTCCTTTGTTTGCTTTCCCGCCTTTTGTTGATTGTCTGCCCCGCCCTGATTTGTTTCACCTGTGTGTAATCATGTCTTGTATTTAAGCCTGTGTGTTCCCCTCTGCCCTTGTCGGTTCGTTTGTCTCTCCAGCCCCGTCTACCTTGTCCTCCGTGTTCCTTGTTTCCTCCTGCTCTGATCCTGGTGTTCCTCGTGTTTCCCTGGTTTGCGATTTTTGGTTTTGGTCCTCTGTTTGGTTTTTGTTGTTTGTTTCTATTTGTTCTTCTGGTACTTGGTTCCCCTCCCTGCCTTTTGTTGTTTTGGATTTTTCAGCTCTATTAAAGCTCGCTTTTATTTCTAACTACCGGTCCTGCCTGTTACTCTGCGATTGGGTCCCCTTTGTAAACTCCTCATACGACAGTGAGGCCACGGCAGCCACATGGCCGTGGTTTTCCCTGATGCATGAGTCCATCGGGAGGCGGCCCTCTATCCTGATGGACTCATGTGTCGGGGAAAACCCTGAGCCCGTGGCTAACGTGGCCCCCAGTGGCTCATCATCCAGAGCTAGGTCCGCTATTTGTGGCCAGGCATCTGCGGAGGAAGAGGAATCTGCCCAGCCTGGCACAAGTAGCGGCACCGCGGAGCTGGATGATGAGCCATCCACCTCTACCCGTCCCCCACCCAGAAAGCGGCGGGCCACAAGGGGGGCACTGCTGAATTTCCTGAAGGAGGAAGCAAAAAAAGAGGAGGAGCGCTTTGCTGAAACTCAGCAAACAAACAAACGTTTTTTAGATTTATTTGAGGACTTGGTCCAAAAATCTTAATTTGTATTTATTTAAAATAAATATAATAAATATAATAAATAAATATATAGCCTATTGATTTATTACACACTGCTGATGAGCTGCTGTTCTGACTGATTACAGACAGGTGGTGAAGGAAATGCGTCTGAAGGGGCAGGTGACTGGCCTGCAGGCATCAAAAAAGTGAGACAACCTGAAAACCAAATACAAGGTAAAGCAAATCATATGGCTGGGCTTGTGTACAATTAAAATAAGCTTACATTGGATACTCCAGCCTACTATATGGAAATGTAATGTGCCTATTACTTAGTAATCTACACATTTGATGAACTTTTCAACATTTGAGGTGAAAGCAACTATGAGTAGCCACAAAGTTGAATGGCTAGTAACAGATAGACTACTCCATTATTGGTCACTTTGCATTCTGCTGCCCTTTCACTAACATTCTGTTATCCATAGGAGTTGAAGAATCCCCCCCACCGGCACAGGAACAGAGAGTGGTGAGGCAACAGCAGCTACTTGGCCGTGGTTTGATTCCATGCATGACGCGCTAGTGGAGTCTATTCAGCCTCCCACACTTGTTGCCTCATGCTCGGTGCCAAACCGTGGCCAGGCTGCTGCTGAAGCCTCACCCTCCAAAGAACCCCTCAGGAACCTCCATCCTGGATGATGCTTCGAGTGAGGAAGAGGAGCCCATGCCCTCCATCTCCTCCCAGCCACCCACCAAGAGGGGTGAGGGCGTGTTGGCCTTCCTCAGGAAGAAGGCTGAGAAGGAGGGAGCCAGCGATGCTGCCTTAATGGAGCAAAATTAGCAGTTCCTTAGGCTTTTTGCAGAGCTGGTTAAAAAAATAAAAAATACATAAAAAGATGTGGGGTCCCGTTCTGTTAACTGAAAGAAGTCAAATGCGAAGTTACTAAATGTATTAATTAGAATAGTTTGAATAGTTGTAAGCCCCTTTACCACTAGTTATTCAGAGTGAATGATGTTAGTGTTTCTTTGGCAACCCATGGTTTTATTATCTGACAGAAAGATCCACTGCAAAAAACAGGACAAACACTGTGAAACAAAGGCAAGTTCTTGATTTATTAATGTGCAAAAAAACAAAAATGTATAAGAAAAGTTCTTCAACTATTGGCAGAAAACAAAAACAGGAAAACCGTATCTACTTTACTAAATTAAATAGTTGTGCTCTTGCAGCGGTGAGAGACACCAGTTTAGGGCTGACACATGTGCTGCCTGTCTATCCCTGTATTGCTGACCTCCATCTTCATTCCCTTGCACAGTTGGTGATGGTGGCACTGGTTCCTCTTCCTCAGCCGGCTCCAGGATGTCCCCATCAGTAATGCAAATAGTATGGAGCACTGTACTGTAAGATACCTTTAACATAATGGATAACTAAATATAAGCAAAACCAAACAAACCAAGCTGGGAGCCTGCAAGGCATCAGCCTTCCATAAGGGAGAGAGACAGGCCATCTTGAAATGACCCTGCTTATATGTGCTCCCAGCAGGTGAGGCCAATCTCCTAATGAGGGGGGGGGGGGCAGGCAAGTTACTGTCTTTCTATACAGTAACTTGACCCAATTTCTCCCCTCGGGATCAAATTTGATTTTGATGCTGACATTGCATAACTGTGGCGGTATTGATTCCCCCCAGACTGTAGTTGATCAGGCAGAAGACTGAAAACCAGTTCCCATCCACATAATAATATAAAATAAAATGCCTCCTTTATTATAATAATAATAATAATAATAATGAACAAATGCCTCTACAATAACAAACAATTCAGGAAACTGAAATGTTATTATTTTTCCTTTTACCCTCCTTTAAAGTTTCCCCAAATAAAATAGACCAAAAGAAATTGGTATAAAGGGTTTCAGTGAAAATCAACAAATGAATAGAATAACAAAATACAGCCTGCAGGCGCTAGGCTATCGTGAGGCAAGCCAGATCCTTGCACAAATAGCACCTAAACGTCCTAGTGCAGGTAACCTAATTGAATGGTATTTATGTTGTTTCCCCAACTAGGACGGTCAACACTCTCAATAAGCAAAACACAAAGAGCACAGAATCTCAAAAGGGCCTAAAACAGACCAGAGTTTCTGGCTTGGCTGATAACACATGTTGCATTTAGTGAAGGAGAGATCAGAATGACCCTGGGTGTGCAGTTTCCCTCCTGTTTTAAGTCCTACAGAAAGGGCGTCGTCACACCCTGATTGGCCAAGAGGGGAATGCACCAAGCTGCTCTCAGCTATCATTTAAGAGCCAGTTTAATTCCAGTTTAATTCCCCCTCCTCCCCTTTCTTTTTCACCTCCCCTTTATTTTTCTCTCTTTCTCCTCCCTATTGATGATGTGTTATTTCCTTGTTTTTCCACCAATAGGCTTGCTCATTGATGGAGAACCAGCCTCCCACTCTACTGATTAGTATAACACAGTATAGGTGTGCAAGCTACTGCTGAATGCTCACAGTGACCCTGATGAAGACCTATGTTGGTTGCAATGCGTTGGTCATTTTAAACAATTATTGCCATGTAAAATAAAGGCATTTTAATTTTGTCCAAACACTACAGTGTCCCTTGGGTTATTTTTTAGGGGAGACTTGCATTTTGTACTTTTTTGAGACCATATTCCACCCATGTAATGAGCCCTTCACAAGACTGAATGTGACCAGTGATGTCCTTGTGAATGTAGGTTGCAAAAGTGAAATGTTTAAAAAACCTTGGCTTTTTTTGTCATGTCACAGCTTTCTATTTAATAAAGATCTCCTTGTTATTTCTTCAAACTGGATTGTCTTGATTTGAATTCCAAAAAAGGATACATGCTTGATTTGTTTGCAACATGCTTATTTAATTTATTTTTTTTAAAGTATATTTGCAGTATAAAATTGGGGTCTGCGATGACATTGCCAGAAAAATTGTTTTTCTTCATTGTTTACACACAAAACAAATGAAACTATGCAAACAAATATGAAAAGCTGAAACCCATGTACATAGAAAAAAAGTGCTGAACTGTTAACACAAATCCATTGTCTTCCTTCAAATAAAAATTCCAAGAACCAAAAACACTAATCTTTCTTATTGATAAACTTTTCAAAGAGGTCTAGAAATCATTTAGAATTGTCCTGCATTGCCTTTTGTTGACTCTCGAATCTCTCCTCCTCCTTGGCTGCCTCCTCCTCTAGAAACTCCAGCACAGACTTTTTCTTCTTTTTACGGGGGGTCCCTGTCCCGGTATAGCGGGGAATCTCAACTCCTACAGAAACACAAGTAAGAGTGAAAGTTATCCAATAGTATACTGACCGGACATAAAAATGGGATTCACAGACAAACATGAATGCAAGGGAACATGTCACACATCACTGAGCATTTATCCTGCAAATACAATTTAAACCACACCTTCTATTTCCGCTTTAGATTATCCCACTTTTTTGCCACCTGTGTGGGGGTTACTCTGGAAAGGCCCATCATCTGAAGTATTTCCCTGAGTCATACAAGATATGTTACTGGTTAACCCATGTGTCAGCAAGTAGTTAGGTCCACAGCCACAGGTGTCAGCTCACATGTAAATAACAATTGTCATGGCAAGTTCAGGAGAAATCATTAAAATACCAATACATAAATGCTATAGATCATATCTTAATCCAGAAAAGGGCTCTGTCAACATGATGACATGTAAAAAGCATCTTGAGGTTGCAATGAACATTAGTAGCATGTTGAAAGGAACAACAGTTATAGATTACAGTATCATGCACTACATAGAAATCCACTAACTCACTCCCAGGCCTGTTTGGCTGTGTGGCTCCTCCCTGTAAACAGGGTGTCATTCTCTGCCCTCAGTCTGATGACGGTCAGAGTTTCATCATGGGTCCCTGTAAGAAATGACAAAGTAAGATTGATCTCAAATGTAGCCTACAGCCCCAATTGGAACACTCGTCACAGGACTGTTTTTGGAATGATAATTGCACACTACGTACTGGGCAATTGACTATTATATGACAACATGAAATACAGCAAATTAGAGCTGAATGCTCAAATGCTTTTGTTGATATAAGAATTTAATATTAATAACTGTTTGCACTTGTAAACATCATGTCAGGATTAGGCCTATAGCAGTTAAATTGGAGCCCAAATGTTCCAATAAAAACATAGATAATAATACTACTATCAATGTGAAATGTCATGAGGAATGCGTTTAGAACAACAATTTATGAGGTGCTACACAAACGGTGAAGGGCAGAAAGTTTCATCATCTTAAACAACTACAATCTATAAAAACACACTTACATTTGTGAAGTGCTCCCGCCATGGTTTGAGATTATTCCAGCTGCGTGTCACGTGCCTTTTATACGTGACGGGTGCCAAAAACACTTCTGCAAAGGATACTCCAGTGTATCCTTGCTCATAGCTCCTCCGGCAAGCCTCCACGATCTGCATTTTAGGAAATGGGATGTCCTTCGAGATGGAGCGCTGAGATCGATTTCCGGGTAACAGTCGGAAGACGAGGAGACGAGGAGGCAACAAATCGGGAAATGAGATGCAGCTAGAGAATCATGACAAGGCCGTCAAACCACCTCCTATAAAACGAAGGCCCCAACTAACAGGGTCTTTGGGACATCAACATGGGGCACGCCAAAGTGCGTCTGCCCTTACATTTTCTCGACCTTCTCTCTGGTGTGTATACTAAATAGTCCCTCTCTGACATATGACTTTTGACTGTAGGCCGAACTAAACCTTGCCTGGAACGGTGAACCAACTATAGGCAACAATGCCAAAACTTGATCCCCTGGCTCAAATAGACGGGTTTCCGTCTTGCGATCAAAAAATTGGTTGGGCTTTCTAGTTAACTGAAATGTGTTGCAAGTTTTACAGTACATTCCTACATCCCTCTTCAGACGAGGCCAGAAGAAATGGCGGCGCACTCTGTCAAATGTTTTCTTTACCCCTAGATAACCTGCCACTCCATCATGTGATGTTCTCAACACAAGGTCTTTAAACTTTGAGGGCAACACCACCCGAACAACCTTGTCTACCTGCACACCGTTCACTACCTGTGGTGGTAGCACTGGTTCCTCTTCCTCAGCCGGCTCCAGGATGTCCCCAGCAGTAATGCAAATATTATGGAGCACTGTACACACTGCGACAACCTTCGGAACGAAGGTGTGATCCACTTCCAGGGCTTTGAAGAAGATCCCTCGCCACCGTGCCTTCATCATTCCAAAGGCCCTCTCGATGATGGATCGGGCTCTGGCTTGGTGAGCGTTGAAGCACACCTCCACTCTTCCCCGCAGAGGCTCCCGGTACGGGGTAATGAGGGTGACTGGTGTCCTCAGACATGGGTATCCCTCAAGATGAAGTAACCAGCTGGTGGGTAACAGTCCCTGATAAATACTGGACTATTTCTTAGTACCCTGGATTTGTGGACCGAACCGGGGTACCCAACAAATATGTCCATATTTTCCAGTGCTGTCACAGATTGCCTGAAGCTGGACAGAGTGGAAGAGTTTCCTGTTCAGGTAATCTTGTGCATGTAGATCATTGGGAGCCTTGATGCGGATGTGGCATCCATCAATGGCTCCCACACAGTGGCTGAAGGCCGGGCTGTTGGAATCCATGGCCAACTTCAGCACACTGTGCCAGTGTGGGGAAGGGGACCACTTTGTCCAGGAAAGACAGGATTGAGTCGCACATGCGATGTACAATGTCAAACACAGTCGTCTACGGCGCATCGAACACCCGGGAAACAACAGTGTACGACAGACCTTGTGCCAGCCAGTAGACCACCAGGAGGACCTCCATACGCTGCACCCAGCCATGGGTCTTCTCCCTCCTGAGAAGGGCCATCAGTGCCTCAAAAGACGGTCTTTTCAGGCGATAGTCAAGATGCATGTCTCTTGATGCATCTCAATAGATCTGCACAAGAGGGACATGGGTGTTGGGGGTGGCATATATTGTGCTCCTGTCCTGTAAAACACAAAATAAAGTGTGAATACATAAGTAATGTTCTGTGTTTTCCTGTCTTCATTTTTCCTGTCTTTAATAACAAATCTCTTGAAAGGGAAAAGCTTTTCTCCTTTTGCCTTTACTTTTCTCCTCCGCCCTCCCATCTCATCTGTCCTTTTCACCGTGACTCCCTTCCTCCCTCTTGTCCTTATTAACTCCAATGAAACAATGGAAAAAATAAACATCATATCTTCAACTTAAACATGCTTAATACTGAATTATTCTCAATTTATAAACAGTCCTTTCCAACTCCTCCTACTCATAGTCTATTTCATCTTCCAGTGTCTTGTTCTTTTTTTGTTTCTTTTAATTATTCACAAAACGGTCCAGATGTGTGTCTCCTTGGTATCTCTCTAGTCCAAATGTGTGTCCCATTGGTGTCACTCCAATCCAGATGTGTATCTCTGTGGTGTCTTTCTAGTCCAGATGTGTGTCTCATTGGTGTCTTTCTAGTCCAGATGTCTCTTTGGTGTCTCTTTAGTCCAGATGTGTGTCTCATTGGTGTCTTTCTAGTCCAGATGTGTGTCTCGTTGGTGTCTCTCCAGTCCAGATGTGTCTCTGTGATATATCTCTAGTCAAGATGTGTCTCTATGTTGTCTCTCTGTTACAGTCCTTTCCAACTTGTCCTAATCATATTGTATTTCATCTTTGTTTCTTTTAATTCTACTCAATCACAAAACAGTCCTTTTAAACTGATCCTACTCTGAGTCTATTTCATCTTTGTGTTTCTTTGGTTCCTTTCATGTTCCTTTTGATTTCAGACAGTTTACAAGTCTGAGAACTTAGCCCATATGCCCCTGTCGATCTCCATTTGACGTGAGGTCACAGAAGTTGGAGGAGGAATCATCTGATGATATCTTCATGCAAATACCATAAGACATCATCCCGCGGTGGCCAGAAAAAGCGGTTGATTCCAATCCGGTGCATACTGTACATTTTACTTTGACATGAGTTTCAGTCACCTCTTGAATAACTCCAGGATAAATGTCATCATCATAATTCACACAACACCATTGGCCGATGATGTCTGAGTTTTGCCAAGGAATTTCATACAGATTCTGACTGTTATCCTCCTGTGTGGGTGCCATTGCCTGAACCTCGAAGGTAAAGGTTTGGGAGTTATAACACTGACACTCCAGGGTCTGTCTTTTTGAGCAAAGGCAGCTCACATCACGGTAACTGATTTGTCCCGGGCTAACTGTTACTACTTGGTGAATGCGCGTGGTTGATGGCACCACCGGGAGACTATCTGGCATGCTCTTTGTGGCTTCATCTACGTTATCCTCACTGATGTAGAACAGTTTTACTGAGGTCTGTGCATACACCAGTGTGTTGAAGAAGAGCTCAGCATTGGGGATGTCTTTCCCGTGGCTGACCAGCCTGTCAGCAGTCCTTTTTGAGGAGGCCTCCAATTCCATCTGGAGCACTCTTGCCGTGGCTCGCCTCAAAAAAATTCCAGTTGCCTGATTTGAACCCACAGTGCTGCAGCTTAGTACAGAACAGATCAAAATTGCCTTTCTGCCTGTATTGTGTGCACGGCCCAAAAAAGCACATAATGTTCTTTCACACCCCCAGCATGTAGAACTCAAGGTGAGGCGTGTTGCCTGCTGCTGGTTTGATGCAAAGTGTACAGCTTGGATTTCAGAGGAGTGCCTGCAGGCGTAGTTTTCTGAAAAGTCAACATGAATTAAGCATTCATGATCTGTCATGTTCCTCTTTAGTGCCCTGTAGTAGGTGAAATGTCGTTTTATGTTAAAGAGGGGTCTTTTGAATGAAATCATTGTGATGTATATATATATAAATATATATATATATATATGTTTAGATCAGTTAAGTTAATCCCTTCTAATGCAAATCATGTTTTTAGGCAATTCCTATGTAATTAATATGAACTGTAACTGAGGAATCTTTCTTAGGCTGGTGGATATATGACACTCGTCGTCACTCGGGTGTCGATCTTTATTTATGGATTTAGGTTATGTATCTGTGATCTATGTGTGTTGCGGTCCTACAGAAACCAACAGAGAAATACAATATCAGCTAACTTGACTTACAATTAAGTCATACAATTATTATACACCTAATAAACAGTAGGAACATTCATACAAACAAATTATGAACGTTGCATTATCATAGTCCTATTACAATCCAGGCCTTTCTAACAATAGTTCATGAATGTTTTTTATCAACAACACTCAATATAAGTGTAAGGTTTAGAAGTCAATTCATATATTTGAGTTAATTTACTAAAAATATACTTACAATGTTTACAGTTAATTATTTACATATTTATGTTTACAAGATTATTATTTACATATTTACATGTTCAAATATTTACGGCAGCATCTTTGAAATAGTTATGATAATATCTTGAATCTGCCTGTGAGTATCTTCCTGACATTTACCTTAGTCCAGGTCCTTCTGGCCTGTGATTGGTTAGTTCTACGACATGTGAGTTAGGAACAAGGAAGTGTTGTTATTGTTGTGAAACTGATGAAGTGGGAAGAACAGTAAAGTGGCTGCTTAAAAAGTTATCTGTCTCCATCCTGCATGTTTATTCTCCTAAAGAGTGATCCACCACCACACAACGAACCCTCAACTTACAAATACTATTCAGCCAGATGAATCAAACTGTTGAGTTCACTCTAACATTTCTCTCCTCTACAGTCCACAGGGAGAAAACTGACTCAGACACTTTAACAGTGAAATAATAAAATGTTGGATCAACACTCACCCTGCTTCAGTCTTCAGTTTTCCTCCTTCTACTCAAAATGGAGTCTGAGCTGACTGTTGCACAATGAAAAATAATTTCAGCCATTTTCCTGAGTTGCAACTTTTCAACTCTTTTTCATAATCAAAACACAAATTAAAGATCTTTATTGCTCAATTAGTACAATGTAAAGCAACATTTTAAAATGTATTATATTATCATATGAGTCACATTTCTTTATATTGATGTTTCTTCCAATATACAATTACAATATCATAGAAAAGGTGTGAACGTTTTGCTTGTGTTTTACAAAAATAAAAACAAAGGACATGCCGTTTCCAGCAACCTGGATTTGTTAATACAATCACAACTTGGGAAAGTGATAAAAATGTGTTTTTATTTTGCAACAGATGTTCAGAAGAGTCTTTGGGAGTCTTCAAAACAGCTCTAAGTGTTTGCTGTTGAAGGACTTTATCAGAAAATAGTCTGCTTAACTCTGTGACTTGAGTTTAAAGGTCAGACATGAGAGGCACAAACTGTAGCTACTGGAACTGTAACGTATACTAGAATATACTCCTGCACTTATTATAACATGTGAACATGCAGTTTTCTCTCCCTGCTGAGGAACACTGTGAACTTTTATTTATTGTGTGAGATGTTAAAGAGGTTCTGTCAAAGACAGTTGTTGAATACTAATATGCCAAAATACCTGCAGTCTCATCTTTACTACAATGATGAGTTCACTGTCCAGTACAGTAACAGATCTTAACATGTGGACAGAAAACCACAGAAACATGTTGAAGTTTTAAAAAAATTAAATTGACCATTAACACTAACGTTAGCTACATCTCTTTGTTAATATCGCAAAGTTAGCTAACTTATTTTAAAATTTGTTAATTCTAAATACTTAAACATCCTTGAAATAAAAAAAACTTGTTTTTTCTTCGAAAAGAAAAAACAAGAATTACCGCCTCACCCAACCATTCAAGTTGCAGTTTACATCCATATCTGTCCAAAATGTCATCACTTCATGATTTTATCATAATAAACATTTGTGTGAAATTGTCATAATTAGCATATGAATTCTTGAGTTATGGCCAAAAGTGTGTTTTGTGAGGTCACAGTGACCTTTGACCTTTGACCACCAAACTCTAATCAGTTCATACTTGAGTCCAAGTGGGTGTTTGTGCAATTAGTGTGCTGAGTTTAATTTCAAATCCAGTTTCCATCATTTTAAATCAAGTTTAACTACATTATGATGACACTTAACCTTTACAAAACCAAGTCAGTCAGAAAGAAAGCATTCACATCATCAGTTCAGTGTTCACTGCATCCATTCAGATAAACCTCCTTTGTGGTTAAACAGAGGGAACAGTGACATCTGCTGGCAGAAAGCAGCTCCAGCAGGATCAGGGACTTTATGTGTCTGTGCTCAGTCATGTCATGTCACGTGAAAACTGGCAGAGTCACACATAAAACTGGACTTTTCCTGTATGTACATGATTATTGAATATAAAATCTAGAGAATGCATGTTAATCAGATCTGTTTGTTTATTTTACATCAAAAATCATATAAAATATGAAGGTGCTGACTTTCCACCAAAATCCAGACATAATGTGTTTGTAGTCAGTTGAGAAACTTAAAGGGACTGTTTGTAAGAATCAGAAATTGCTTGTTAACAGCGACACCTGTGGCCGAAAGTCAGCGTTGGGTTCGCGCTTGTGCTCGCTCTACATAGACATGAACGAGCACAGTGCGGCCAACACTGTTTAACAGACGGGCTTCAATACAACTTTGCGGTTTTGGTGCTTCCATGTAGTTTTTGTTGGAATCTTGTCTGAACAGCGTAGCCACACGCGAGAGCGCATGGGACACCGACAATGATTTATACATGTAAGAAGTTACAAACATTCTTCTCATAGTGTCTCTCTCACTCAGCCTGCATTCTCCCTCTGTCTGAGAGACCCTGATTCACAGCCTGTCTCCTCCCACTCTGTTCTGATTGGTCAGCGTTTCCTGTCAATCAAACGTCCTCAACACAGCGTCAATTTCTCCCCCTCCCCCGGAGCAGGGTGGAAAATAGAAGATGCGAAACACTAGTCAGTTAATTATTTCTGGTAAAAGACACCTGATAAATGTAGTAAAGTAATCAGAGTAATGGTATATTATTTACTGTAGGAGCTGTCTCTGTGTTACCATGACCACAGACCGGTTAACGTTACACTCTCGGGGGCTTAGCTTGCCGTAGCTTAGCTTACTGGAGCTGAAACACTTTATCCTGTACCATGTCAACATAACAGCAGGTGGGATTAAAAATGCTGTGTATAATTAATATTGTCATCTCTCTTCTCAAATAAAGTTTGACTGTGAAACAGAAATGTGTTGTGGTGCTTACAGTCACTATTTACTACCTGTACAGTGACATCAAATATATATAATATATAAATATCATCTGTTTAAACAGTGTAATTACATAAAGCCTTTGTGAAAGAACATGTTATATTTAGATGATGGGAGTACATGAAGCCTGTTCTGCTGGTTCTTGCAGACTAACAGTAGGAGCTACTTTGCTTATAGTTTAGGATGAGGAGGAGAGAGTGACGCTCTGTGGGCGGGGTCACCTCGCTGCCGGTTCTGCTCCGGTTGTAACAGGTAACCCTTATATGGCTTGCAATTCGCTAGCCATAAGTATATTTGCAGTATAAAATTGGGGTCTGCGATGACATTGCCAGAAAATTAGTTTTTCTCCATTGTTTACACACAAAACAAATGAAACTATGCAAACAAATCTGAAAAGTTGAAACCCATGTACATAGAAAAAAAGTGCTAAACTGTTAACACAAATCCATTGTCTTCCTTCAAATAAAAATTCCAAGAACCAAAAACACTAATCTTTCTTATTGATAAACTTTTCAAAGAGGTCTAGAAATCGTTTAGAATTGTCCTGCATTGCCTGATGTTGCCTCTTGAATTTCTCCTCCTCCTCTAAAAACTCCAACACAGACATTTCTTCTTTTTACGGGGGGGGGGACCGGCAGAGGTGGAGGGCTCAACATCCTCCACATGGCTGTCCGAGCCAGACTCAGTGGCCTCGTCATCCTCCACTGTCCTGGCTCTGCTTCAGCCTCAGTGGATGTTGAGCCACTACCAGAGGCCACAGCATCCACACATGCAGAGTCCATCAGGGTGGGAGGATCTACAGATGGCCTCCCACCGATGGCCTCATGCACAGCCGAAAAATATGGCCTTGTGGCTGCTGTGGCCTCTCCCCTGTCAGTCCCTGTCCCAGTATAGCGGGGAATCTCAACTCCTACAGAAACACAAGCAAGAGAGAAAGTTATTCAATAGTATACTGACCGGACATAAAAATGGGATTCACAGACAAACATGAATGCAAGGGAACATGTTACACATCACTGAGCATTTATCCTGCAAATACAATTTAAACCACACCTTCTATTTCCGCTTTAGATTATCCCACTTTTTTGCCACCTGTGTGGGGTTTACTCTGGAAAGGCCCATCATCTGAAGTATTTCCCTGAGTGATACAAAAAATATGTTACTGGTTAACTTATTTGTCAGCAAGTAGTTAGGTCCACAGCCACAGGTGTCAGCTCACATGTAAATAACAATTGTCATAGCAAGTTCAGGAGAAATCATTAAAATACCAATACATAAATGCTATAGATCATATCTTAATCCAGAAAAGGGCTCTGTCAACATGATGACATGTAAAAAGCATCTTGAGGTTGCAATGAACATTAGTAGCATGTTGAAAGGAACAACAGTTACAGATTACAGTATCATGCACTACATAGAAATCCACTAACTCACTCCCAGGCCTGTTTGGCTGTGTGGCTCCTCCCTGTAAACAGGGTGTCATTCTCTGCCCTCAGTCTGATGACGGTCAGAGTTTCATCATGGGTCCCTGTAAGAAATGACAAAGTAAGATTGATCTCAAATGTAGCCTACAGCCCCAATTGGAACACTCGTCACAGGACTGTTTTTGGAATGATAATTGCACACTACGTACTGGGCAATTGACTATTATATGACAACATGAAATACAGCAAATTAGAGCTGAATGCTCAAATGCTTTTGTTGATATAAGAATTTAATATTAATAACTGTTTGCACTTGTAAACATCATGTCAGGATTAGGCCTATAGCAGTTAAATTGGAGCCCAAATGTTCCAATAAAAACATAGATAATAATACTACTATCAATGTGAAATGTCATGAGGAATGCGTTTAGAACAACAATTTATGAGGTGCTACACAAACGGTGAAGGGCAGAAAGTTTCATCATCTTAAACAACTACAATCTATAAAAACACACTTACATTTGTGAAGTGCTCCCGCCATGGTTTGAGATTATTCCAGCTGCGTGTCACGTGCCTTTTATACGTGACGGGTGCCAAAAACACTTCTGCAAAGGATACTCCAGTGTATCCTTGCTCATAGCTCCTCCGGCAAGCCTCCACGATCTGCATTTTAGGAAATGGGATGTCCTTCGAGATGGAGCGCTGAGATCGATTTCCGGGTAACAGTCGGAAGACGAGGAGACGAGGAGGCAACAAATCGGGAAATGAGATGCAGCTAGAGAATCATGACAAGGCCGTCAAACCACCTCCTATAAAACGAAGGCCCCAACTAACAGGGTCTTTGGGACATCAACATGGGGCACACCAAAGTGCGTCTGCCCTTACATTTTCTCGACCTTCTCTCTGGTGTGTATACTAAATAGTCCCTCTCTGACATACAAACAACAGTGTACGAAAGACCTTATGCCAGCCAGTAGACCACCAGGAGGACCTCCATACGCTGCACCCAGCCATGGGTCTTCTCCCTCCTGAGAAGGGCCATCAGTGCCTCAAAAGACAGTCTTTTCATGCGATAGTCAAGATGCATGTCTCTTGATGCATCTCAATAGATCTGCACAAGAGGGACATGGGTGTTGGGGGTGGCATATATTGTGCTCCTGTCCTGTAAAAGACAAAATAAAGTGTGAATACATAAGTAATGTTCTGTGTTTTCCTTTCTTCATTTTTCCTATCTTTAATAACAAATCTCTTGAAAGGGAAAAGCTTTTCTCCTTTTGCCTTTACTTTTCTCCTCCCCCCTCCCATCTCATCTGTCCTTTTCACCATGACTCCCTTCCTCCCTCTTGTCCTTATTAACTCCAATGAAACAATGGAAAAAATAAACATCATATCTTCAACTTAAACATGCTTAATACTGAATTATTCTCAATTTATAAACAGTCCTTTCCAACTCCTCCTATTCATAGTCTATTTCATCTTCCAGTGTCTTGTTCTTTTTTTGTTTCTTTTAATTATTCACAAAACGGTCCAGATGTGTTTCTCCTTGGTATCTCTCTAGTCTAAATGTGTGTCCCATTGGTGTCTCTCCAATCCAGATGTGTATCTCTGTGGTGTCTTTCTAGTCCAGATTTGTGTCTCATTGGTGTCTTTCTAGTCCATATGTCTCTGTGGTGTCTCTTTAGTCCAGATGTGTGTCTCATTGGTGTCTTTCTAGTCCAGATTTGTGTCTCATTGGTGTCTCTCCAGTCCAGATGTGTCTCTGTGATATGTCTCTAGTCAAGATGTGTCTCTCTTTCCAACTCGTCCTAATCATATTGTATTTCATCTTTGTTTCTTGTTCTTTTGTGTTTCTTTTAATTCTACTCAATCACAAAACAGTCCTTTTAAATTGATCCTACTCTGAGTCTATTTCATCTTTGTGTTTCTTTGGTTCCTTTCATGTTCCTTTTGATTTCAGACAGTTAACTATCTGAGAACTTGGACCATATGTCCCTGTTGATCTCCATTTGACGTGAGGTCACAGAAGTTGGAGGAGGAATCATCTGATGATATCTTCATGCAAATACCATAAGACATCATCCCGCGGTGGCCAGAAAAAGCGGTTGATTCCAATCCCGTGCATACTGTACATTTTACTTCGACATGAGTTTCAGTCACCTCTTGAATAACTCCAGGATAAATGTCGACATCATAATTCACACAACACCATTGGCCGATGATGTCTGAGTTTTGCCAAGGAATTTCATACAGATTCTGACTGTTATCCTCCTGTGTGGGTGCCATTGCCTGAACCTCGAAGATAAAGGTTTGGGAGTTATAACACTGACACTCCAGGGTCTGTCTTTTTGAGCAAAGGCAGCTCACATCACGGTAACTGATTTGTCCCGGGCTAACTGTTACTACTTGGTGAATGCGCGTGGTTGATGGCACCACCTGGAGACTATCTGGCATGCTCTTTGTGGCTTCATCTACGTTATCCTCACTGATGTAGAACAGTTTTACTGAGGTCTGTGCATACACCAGTGTGTTGAAGAAGAGCTCAGCATTGGGGATGTCTTTCCCGTGGCTGACCAGCCTGTCAGCAGTCCTTTTTGAGGAGGCCTCCAATTCCATCTGGAGCACTCTTGCCGTGGCTCGCCTCAAAAAAATTCCAGTTGCCTGATTTGAACCCACAGTGCTGCAGCTTAGTACAGAACAGATCAAAATTGCCTTTCTGCCTGTATTGTGTGCACGGCCCAAAAAAGCACATAATGTTCTTTCACACCCCCAGCATGTAGAACTCAAGGTGAGGCGTGTTGCCTGCTGCTGGTTTGATGCAAAGTGTACAGCTTGGATTTCAGAGGAGTGCCTGCAGGCGTAGTTTTCTGAAAAGTCAACATGAATTAAGCATTCATGATCTGTCATGTTCCTCTTTAGTGCCCTGTAGTAGGTGAAATGTCGTTTTATGTTAAAGAGGTGTCTTTTGAATGAAATCATTGTGATGTATATATATATAAATATATATATATATATATGTTTAGATCAGTTGAGTTAATCTCTTCTAATGAAAATCATGTTTTCAGGCAATTCCTATGTAATTAATATGATTGTGTAATAACAATAGTTGTAACTGAGGAATCTTTCTTAGGCTGGTGGATATATGACACTCGCCACTGGGTGTCGGTCAGGACACAAAACTCCACTCTCGGATAACTGTTAAATCCACTCTTCTTTATTTATGGATTGAGGTTATGTATCTGTGATCTATGTGTGTTGTGGTCCTACAGAAACAAACAGAGAAATACAATATCAGCTAACTTGACTTACAATTTACCTAAATAATATAAGCAACTTAAACAGCAGTATTTCTTGTTAATAATATAGCCACAGTGAACTCAATATATACTGTACATTTACACACAACCTGACAGCAACTACATACTGTAAAAACATTTTTTTCAGTACAATATACACACTGGTTATCACAATACTATATAGCTGAATTAACGTAATGAATAATAGTGACCTTTGGTGGCCGAAACATGCACGGCAGCGGAGCGCATACAGCGCAGCCTTAATTAACCACACTTATTACCTACAGACTGAACATGAGCTGAACACAAAGCAATGTGTAATGAGACTTATTTAACTACTCTATACAGTAGACCATACTATAACAGAAATATAGCAATATAGTCAAATATCAATGCAGGGGAATAAAGACTATAGAGAGCCTGATATCATTCCGATAGAATGCTAATTAGCCTATCCTGCGAACACAGCACGGTACTTTTGAAGCACAAGATAAAAAAGCACAGAAAGGAATAAATACACAGTTATTACATAGAAGTCAAAGGAGAGCAAATAAGAAACTACTTACTGTATGTCATGAACGCACAACAACACATGAATTAGCTCCTTCTACTCATCCACATACTAACTACTGAGCCTGTTTCCTCTGCTGCTTACTGGGATATTACCTCAGTCAGCCAGCAGGGGGCGTATTTTGACTGTCACTACATGCCCATAGAAAGGTGGGAATTAAGTCATACAATTATTATACAACTAATAAACAGTAGGAACATTCATACAAACAAATTTTGAGCTTTGCATTAGCATAGTCCTATTACAGTCCATTGCGTTATCCATGTCCAGGTGGTGAACCTCTGTGGATCATCAGGACATGGCTGATCCTCGCAACACATCCACTTTTCTGATCACTCACTCTGAGAGAGATCACCACCTTCGGTTCCAGCTGATGAGAGAAGAAGAGAACAGAAGTCATAAACCAATGTTTACAGAGACTCCCTTCATCAGCTGTCAGTCAGTGATGCAGCACACAGTTCATTTATAAAACTATCACTGGCAGAACCAACCTCCATATCTCCGCTCACTACTCAATATCTCCAACAGTAACCGCAATTTATCTTCTAGTAAATTCATCAGTATGGTCGTTCCTAAAGTCTGCACCTCCTCTGGTCGTCATTCATTCCAGTTTGCCGCTCCTAGTGACTGGAACGAGTTACAAAAGACACTAAAACTCCACACCCTCATCCCGTTACCCTCCTTTAATAACTCTTTGGGCAGACCACATCATGGTTACGAAATGTAACCATGGTTCTATGAAATAAGAGCCAGTGATTCGAGGCTTCAGTCAGACTGATCTCAGAGCTGTGACAGAGATGAACTGATCAATGAGAGAATAAAGACTTTCTGATCAGATTTGATGGTACGACAGTTTGATGGATGAGGACCACTGTCTCTATACATGTTGTGATGCTGTCAGCTGTAATCCAGCTTTATTTCCTGGAGACATGAACACAACAACAACATCTTCTTCACATCAACTCTTTTTTTTAAATCAAGATCTTTTTATTGGTTTTTTTTGCAGTATATAGCAAAGGTACAGCTCTATTCGGTAACCAGAAAAGAATGACAGGTATTAGTATACATTATTAGCAGCTGGCACCAATGCCAACAAATAAACAAGTCAAAACAAAGGATTTATACAAACAATAAAACAATCCCTCCCCAGTCACTGCCAGCACGCCATATGGGAAGCTAACTGTCACGCCAATGACTTGCGATGAATGATTGAATACTTTGTGATGTAGTCAAGCTGTACTTGGTAATCAAGTATTTACAGTGTCTGGAATGTATTTAAAAAAGGGCCCCATGCTTTCAGGAATTTCCCATGTGAATATTGAAGCGAGCATCTGATTTTCTCAAGCTTTAAGCAAGACATGATGTCCGCCAACCATTGTGTGTGAGTGGGAAGGGCAGCGCCCTTCCACCTGAGCAGGATTGCTCGCCGAGCCAGAAGGGAAACAAAGGATAAGGTACGTCGTTTTTCTGCAGGTAATTGCGTCTCACTTCCGGTGACCCCGAACAGAGCAACCAGAGGGTTTGGTTCTAATTTGACGTTTAACACCTGAGATAGAGTGTGAAAGATCTCCGTCCAATAGTTTGTAAGACTAGGGCATGACCAGTACATGTGAATAAGGGAGGCTTCACTGCTCTTGCACTTGTCACAGTTGGGACTAATCTCAGGATACATGCGAGACAGTTTGGCTTTTGAGATATGAGCCCTATGCACCACTTTAAACTGAAGTAAGCAGTGACAAGCACATAGAGAGGATGAATTAACCTGCTTCAATATGGAATTCCATGTATCCGGTGATAGAGAGAGGCCTAAGTCCTCCTCCCATGCTGCTCTAAGCTTGTCCATGGGGGCACGCTTCAAGTCTGATATCATGCCATAGAGAGTGGAGATAAGTCTTTTGTGTGATGGATTTAAAGAAAGGATCGTATTGACAATTGCCGTGTCTATCGATGCAGAGGAGCCGGACAACTGAGAGAGCACAAAGCGCCTTGCTTGTAGATATCTAAAAAAGTTGGACTTAGGAAGACTGAATTTTTTGCTTAGCTGCTCGAATGATGCCAAAGTATTATCTACAAATAAATCTTTGAAACGCACAATACCTTTCCTGTGCCATTCTTGGAAAACAGGGTCCTGAATAGATGGTTTGAAAAGATGATTTGACGCAATGGGGCTTAGAGTAGAGAAGCTGTCCAAGTCAAAGTATTTCCTGAATTGAGCCCATATTCTCAAAGAATGTTTAACTACCGGGTTCCTGATAGATTTAATTGAGGGGAGCGGAAGCGAGGATCCTAGCAATGCAAGAACAGACAGGTTATCGTCCGAGTGGAGTTCCATCGCTACCCAGTAAGGACAGTCGGGCTGATTGTAAAAGTAAGACCAAAACGCAAGACATCGCAAGTTAGCAGCCCAATAATAGAAACAGAAATTTGGAAGTGCCAGACCACCAGTAGCCTTGGTTTTTTGGAGATGAACCTTGTTAAGACGGGGACGCTTACCCTGCCATATATAGGCGGAAATAATTGAATCAAGTTGATTGAAAAAAGATCTGGGGATAAAAAGTGGTAGGGCCTGAAAGAGGTAAAGAAATTTGGGTAGGATGGTCATTTTGATGGAATTGATACGACCCACGAGAGACATGGACAGAGGTGACCACTGTTTCAGTGTTTGTTTAATCTGGTTTAACAGAGCAATAAAATTCTCCTTAAATAGATCTTTGTACTTTTTAGTAATTGAGATGCCCAAATAGGAAAACTTATTTTTTTCAATTTTGAAAGGCAGGTTGGTGAGGTCTAAGGCTCGTGCTTCATCATTGATGGGAAAAAGCTCACTTTTGTTGAGATTTAATTTGTATCCTGAAAATTTACCAAACTGATTGAGCAACGACAGAGCGGGGGGTAGTGAGGTACCCGGGTTTGAGACAAAGAGCAAGAGGTCATCAGCATAAAGTGAGACCCTATGCTCTGTGTTGCCCCTCCAAATACCAGATATGTCCCCGCAACTGCGGAAGGCTGTGGCAAGCGGTTCGATGGCCAAATCAAAAAGTATGGGGCTCAGAGGGCACCCTTGACGGGTTCCACGATGTAAGTTGAATGGTTTAGACTGCTGGGAGTTAGTACTAATTGAGGCTGAGGGATGCAAATATAGTAGCTTAATCCACGAGGTAAATTTCGGGCCGAAACCAAATTTGTTCAGAACAGCAAATAAGTAGTTCCATTCAACACGGTCAAATGCTTTCTCCGCATCGAGAGACACAACACACTCAGGGACTTCCTCAGAGGCAGAGTAGATGATATTGAATAGTCGTCGTATGTTAAAGTACGATTGTCTGCCCCTGACAAAGCCAGTTTGGTCTTCGGATATAATTGTAGGAATGACATTCTCCAGTCTACGGGCTAGGACCTTAGCCAAAATTTTTGCATCTGTGTTTAAAAGGGAGATAGGCCTGTAGGAGGCACATTCGGTTGGGTCTTTACCTTTTTTAGCAATGAGAGTGATACAAGCCTCGGTAAATGATTGAGGAAGGGAACCTTGCCTACAGGATTCAGATAGGACTGAACATAACTGTGGGGAAAGTAGCGAGGAGAACTTTTTAAAAAATTCTGCTGGGAAACCATCGGGACCCGGACTCTTACCTGACTGCATTGAGGAAATTGCTAAAGCTATTTCTGCCTGAGATATGGGCTCTTCCAGTCTCTTCCTGAAGTCCAAAGAAATTTGGGGAATATTTAGACTGTGCAGGAAGTCAAGAATTACATTACAATCGGCCTGAGACTCTGAGGTGTAAAGCTGGGAATAAAAATCCCTGAATGTCTCATTAATTTGTGAATGATCTGAAGTTATGTGACCATTTGACATTTGGATTTTAGAGATATTTTGTTTTGCTTTAAAGCCTTTGAGTTGGTTGGCTAGCATTTTGTCAGATTTGTCTCCATATATGTAAAACCTGGCCTTGTTTTTTAAAAGCAAGTGTTCAGTTGAGTGAGTTGTAAGCAGGTCAAATTTGGTTTTGAGTTCTAATCGTTTTTTATAAAGGTCTGGACTTTGAGTTTGAGCATATTGTTTGTCAATCTCTCCAATTTGGTGGGCCAGATCCAAGCGCTCTTTATAGGATTTTCTCTTCACTTGAGCGGTGTATGCTATGATCTGCCCCCTAAGATAAGCTTTAAGAGCATCCCATACAATTAGGCTAGAGGTTTCAGGGGATATATTAGTAGTAAGAAAAAAGGCTATCTCTTTCTCCATATGTTTCACAAAATTATCGTCAGGCAGTAGGGTTGAGTTAAACCGCCAGTGCCTGCTCCTCTGTGGGAGGCCAGGGAGGGACATGGTCAAACCAATAGGAGCGTGGTCTGAAATGACAATACTCTGATAAGCGCAGGACTGAACCAGCGGGACTAGTTGGTTGTCGATAAAAAAATAATCTATCCTGGAGTATGTATGATGGACGTGCGAGAAAAACGAGTATTCCCTATCGTTTGGATGTAGAGAGCGCCACACATCACAGACACCGTAGTCAGAGAGAAAGGCTTGAATGAAAGAGGCTGATTTACTTATTGTGCTGGGGTTAGTGGAAGATCGGTCTAAAACTGGGTCTACCCAACAATTGAAATCACCACCAAGTATGAGAGAGTATGTGTTGAGGTCTGGCAGCAGAGAAAACAAATGTTCGAAAAAACCTACATCATCTGAGTTAGGGGCATACACGTTCACAAGCACTACCAGTGTGTCATATAATTTCCCAGATACAATAACATATCGACCGAACTTGTCAGCAATCACATTGTGTGGTTCGAAGGAAATACTTTGACTGATAAGGATTGAAACCCCTCTGGCTTTGGCTGGAAAAGCGGAGTGAAATTTCTGCCCCATCCAGCATGACAGAAGACGACCACTGTCTGAACTGCAAATATGGGTTTCTTGCAGGAAGGCTATTTCTGTTTTAAGTTGTTTGAGGTGTGAGAAAACCTTCTTTCTTTTAATGGGGTGGTTCAAACCCTTGACATTCCAGCTCTGTAGTTTTAAGTGCCTATCCATGCAGCTTGACTAAAAAGGTTAGGACGCGAGCACAGTATTCAAGTGGTTGCTTTAAGATACAGCTGTAGCAGGTCATTGGAGACCAGGAGTGACTAGTGTACAGTAATAGGTTTGTGTAAGTTACTAAGGTGTTACTGGCAGTGACATATCCCTTCCCCCCACCCCCCTCCCCAACCAAGAAAACTGCTAAAAAAGAAAGCAGCAAGCTCTTCAGAACAAACATTGCACAACAACAACTCTTCCTGTCTTAAACTAAATTAACTGCTGCTCCGGTATACATACAAAAGTAGATTACAAGCACCTCTAAAACAATATTTTGGCTTAAACAATCAACTTTATGAACTGTGGAAGCTGGGAAGCTCTAGCACGAGTTTCAGAAATCAGAAATCAAAATTAAAAACAAAATTTCACCAAAACCATAGAAGCAGGAATCAGACATCATATGGAATTGTGATTTCAAAGTAGACAGAAATAAGAGAGAGGGAGAAAACATGGATTCACTTGTGCCATACCAGATAGCTAAATAGTTGAATTAACGGTACAGGACAAGACCCACTTAAGTACTAATAAACGTAGAATAACCAGTCTTCAAAATGATAATTCCAGCTTGAAATGTGAACTAACTGTTCAACTGGCCCTTTAAAATCCAGCGCAGATTCTCATTGAAACGGCATCACACTCAGAGAGGGCAAAGCTGTCATATGTGATAACAGCTCCAGAGAGCCAGTATAGAACCAGGCTAAATAAAGTAATGTTTGCTTGTAAATGTTTGCAACTGTCTGTATATGTAGCCTAACAAGAGAGCAGCGCAAAAACACGTGTATAGTCTGGATAAATGAACATGTTCACCGATGTAAACAAACCCACGTGACAGTTAACATACGCCGCACTACGTGTAAAATGGTAGGGCTATAAACAGTGATACCTCTCATCCAGTGGGTCCATAGTTACTAAAGAGTCCCTTTATGAATGTTCCGGTGACCTGCGGAGGCTGCTGATGTACTTGTGTGCCTCGTCCACTGAGCTGATCCACTTTCTGGCTCCGCTGGACAGCGTCAGCCGGAGCCGGGCTGGGTAGAGCAGAGCAGGCTTCTGTCCCAGTTGATAAAGTTCTGCCATCACGTCTCTGTATTCCCCCCGCTGGTTCACAACTTCAGGGCAGTAGTCCTCCAGAACACGGATGGGCTGGCCACGGAACTCAAGTTTACCTCTCCGCCGTGCCTCTCTGATGAGCAGATCCTTCGCCTGATACCGGTGCAGGCGGAGAATAACCGGGCGCGGTCGCTGTCCGGGGGCCGGTTTAGCAGCTAGGGAGCGGTGGGCCCGGTCCAGTTCTGGGAGGGATGGCAGTGTCTCGGTACCGAACACCTCGCGCAGCAAATTTGAGAAGAATTCAGTGGGGCGTCCGCTTTCAATGGACTCCGGGAGACCCAGGATACGGATGTTCTGGCGCCTGCTTCGGCTCTCCAGGTCGGTGACTTTAGCCTTTAGCCTAGCATTATCCTCGCTCAGGGTGGTGCACACGTTCTCCAGATCCACGACTCGTTGGCTGAGGTCTTCTGCAGCTAGTTCCAAGGAGGAGACACGTTGGCCGTGGTCCTCCACTGTGAGCCGTGTTTGGTCTAGTTTTGAGTCCAGCTGGCTGAATGATGTTCTGAACTCGGTGGCTAGCGCATCACGGTGTTGCTCAAGCAGCGTGGTGATAGCCTCCAGTGTTAAGCTAACGTTAGCATCTTCTTTTTTGCTCCCCTTGGCTCCTTTCGAAGTCATTGTGAGAAATAAAAGGGTCGGTCAGGAGAAAAATTAGATAAATAAAAAAAAGGTTTCGTTTTGGCGTGGAAGTTAGAGGGCTGGATGGTATAAAAATGAAAAGTTTACCGGAGCACCGGCTAGTGCGTCTACTCCATCTGCCTATCGACCGGAAGTCCACATCAACTCTAACACATGATCACAACAAACTTCTGGCTGATCTGATTGGCTGACTGTTCTCTCTCTCTCTGTGTGTCACCGTTCTCCTCTCACAGCTTAACTGAGGAAACACATCGCAACAATACTGCTGAAACCAGCATGGACCGACTCCGACCCTCTACTGACCTCAGAGTCTCCAGTCTACAGTGTGGACTCTCCACAAGATCAGACAGCAGCTTCACATCTGAATCCTGCAACCCGTTGTTACCCAGCACCAGCTCTCTCAGATGGGAGGGGTTTGACGTCAGAGCTGAGGCCAGAGAAGCACAGCTGATCGCTGACAATCTGCAGCCCCACAATCTGAATAAAGAATACATGATGTAAGTTTAGCAGACAAAGTTCCTGCTTGAAATCATTCAATGTTTAATAATCTGTGCAGAGCTGAAGAAGGTTTAGAACGTAGAAGTTTAGAAAATGTAAACTCCAAACACCTGAAGCCAACAGGATGCAGGTTAAAAAATGTAAAATACAAACAGTGAAACAGAGCTCTCATTAATATTAATGACAACGTGCTGCTACTTCAATAAAGACGTAGTGACTTGACCTGTTAAACTCTGACAGCTCCACCAGTGGATCCATCTATACAAAATCATGTTGTGCAGCCAAACACAAATAAAAACCCACAGAAATTGATTCAAGATTCAACTCAAGATCTCAAAGTTTAAAGATGTCAAATATGTCAGGATGAATTTTGGGGAAATGTGAACAAAAGATATAAAAGATAAGACATCTATAATATATATTTTAAGAATAGTGGAGTCATAAAATCAAAGCATCTTCAGTTTAAACTATTCAGTCATTATAAGCATCATATAGATTCATAACATTTATAGAAAAAACATACTGAATATATTTGTTATTGTCTCATAGTTGAAATAGAGATTATTTATTTATACCTCATATTTATGTATTTCTTATAATTATTTTAACACGATGAAAGTCAGGTGTTTTGATTATTAAGGTTTTAAATGTGTAGCTCAACATTGCTCTGCCACAGTCAATGGACTAAACCAATGAAGAAGAAAATGTACTTTAGCATTGACATAATCAGTGTGGATTAGTATAATATCAGCCTGATACCTGCAGTTTAGTGTCACCACAACTTTCACATCATATTAATCTCAGTACAGAAGTAAAAAATGGTGTCTGACCTCAGAGTCTCCAGTCTACAGTGTGGACTCTCCAGAAAACCAGACAGCAGCTTCACTGTTGAATCCTGCAGCTTGTTGTGACTCAGCTTCAGCTCTCTCAGATGGGAGGGGTTGGACTTCAGAGCTGAGGCCAGAGAAGCACAGCTGATCTCTGACAAACTGCAGCTGCTCAATCTGAATAAAGAATAAACGATGAAGATAAAAATCACTTTATTATCCAATCAGATGTATTCAGGTTTTAAATGTGTAGCTCAACATTACTATGTCCTAATCAATGATCTTTTCCCTAAAATGAGTAGAGTGACTTTGTCATTGTGTTATTGTGGATCATCATAATGTCAGCCTTCTACAGACATCATCCAAATGTCACCACCACATTCATACACCTGTTCATGTCAAAACACATCAATAAAATGCTGCTGATCTCAGTCAAGTCTGGAATTATAGGATCAACACTATATTGATCCTTTAAACAGCTGCATTTGGTGTTTGCTGAAGTATCAATATCAATGATCAGACATTATTTGTGAAAACACATTTAATTTAACAGAAACCAGAGAAATGTTTCTACTTCATGAAGTAAACTTGATCAATGTAAAACACATATTAGTCCAGAGGATCTTCTGTATCCAGATGTGATCATTTACCAACAATGATAAACATTAATTTACTTCAACAACTAACTGGATATTTTCTATAAGTCTTTTGTGACTGCAGACTGAATTTAGTTCAAGAAACATGAAAATATGAAGAAAAGGCAATCTACAACCTCATATATGTTTGTTCATAAATTAGTTTGAATTGTTAATTAAACGTATAAGATCTATAATAGTAACAGAGAGTCTGTGAACTGACCTCAGAGTCTCCCGTCTACAGTGTGGACTCTCCAGAAAACCACACAGCTGCTTCACTCCTGAATCCTGCAGGTCGTTGTTACTCAGGTCCAGCTCTCTCAGATGGGAGGGGTTGGACTTCAGAGCTGAGGCCAGAGAAGCACAGCTGATCTCTGACAAACTGCACCAACTCAATCTGAATAAAGAATAAATGATGTAAGTTTAGAAGACAAAGTTCCTGCTTGAAATCATTCAATGTTTAATAATGTGTTCAGAGCTGAAGAAGGTTTAGAACGTCGAAGTTTAGAAAATGTAAACTCCAAACACCTGAAGCCAACAGGATGCAGGTTAAAAACTGTAAAATACAAACAGTGAAACAGAGCTCTCGTTAATATTAATGACAACGTGCTGCTACTTCAATAAAGACGTAGTGACTTCACCTCTTAAACTCTGACAGCTCCACCAGTGGATCCATCTATACAAACTCATGTTGTGCAGCCAAACACAAATAAAAAACACAGACATTGATTCAAGATTCGACTCAAGATCTCAAAGTTTCCAAAGATGTCAAATATGTCAGGATGGATTTGGGGGGAAAGGGAAGAAAATCAGGCAACAAAAAGAAGAAAAAAAAATCAGCAAAAGTAAATCTGCTACTTATACAACGTGGGTGCTAAGCATGAAAATGACGACTGCGTCAGTCTGAAACTATGCTGTGCGCCGCTTTGCGCTGGGTCTAAGATAGGGCCCTCAGTGTGGATCAGTATAATATCAGCCTTATGTCTGCAGTTTAGTGTCACCACAACTTTCACATCATATTAATCTCAGTACATAAGTGAAAAATGGTGTCTGACCACAGAGTCTCCAGTCTACAGTGTGGACTCTCCAGAAAACCACACAGAAGCTTCACTCCTGAATCCTGCAGCTTGTTTCCACTCAGCTCCAGCTCTCAGATGGCAGGGGTTCGACTTCAGAGCTGAGACCAGAGAAGCACAGCTGATCTCTGACAACCTGCAGCTCAACAATCTGAATAAAGAATAAATGATGAAAATAAAAATCACTTTATAATCCAATCAGGTGTGTTCAGGTTTTAAATGTGTAGCTCAACATTACTATGTCCTAATCAATGAGCTTTCCCCTAAAATGAGTAGAGTGACTTTGTCATTGTGTTATTGTGGATCATCATAATGTCAGCCTTCTACAGACATCATCCAAATGTCAACCAAAACATTCATACACCTGTTCATGTCAACACACATCAATAACATGCGGCTGATCTCAGTCAAGTCTGGAATTAGAGGATCAATATCAAATCAGACTTGTTGGACTTCATTATTTCCTTTATTACATGGCCTTCTTCTCACTGTATCTGGTAGCTTAGTAGGTTTGTGTCATTTACAGGAAAGGTCCACATTTGTTCAAGTGTGTCTGTAAACAACAGCCACATGTCACATGTACATTAAAATAATTATTTGTGGCAGTAATCACTCCTCCTGTGAAGTGGTCCCTTCATAACACAATTACACTGTAAGAAATTACTTCATAAGTTCAACTGAAACTAATTTGAAGATTCAGCAGTCTGAGTCCGACAAATCAAGTGAGTGTTTAATAGGGCTGGGACGATTCAACTATCTCCCGATTCGAAACTATCACGATTCAATATGTATTGTGATTTTTAAGTATTGGGATTTGATTTTGCGATTTATTGTGATTTTTGTTAACTTTTTTAACACTAGACCGTGAGAAAAAGTTGAATCATACACATCTAGGGACTTTTACTTTGTAAAATATCTAAATTAATACAGTAAAAATGTTTGATTTTCAGCATGTATTTAGTCAGAGATGTCCTGAAGTCAAATATATCAGTCATTGTCAGGAATTATTTATTAAATTTTTTCAGCAACCAAAAAATCAAAGGATAAAGATATTTCCCTCACAAATTAGTGGTATTTTCGTTTTAATTTATAAGGGACATGTAATGTTTTATACTTCTGGTGAATATAATCCAATCAATCTTATTTCCATAGATGTATTTTGTATGTACAGTTTCCTTTGTTAACACCTTATTTTGAAAACCGGACGTAGTCACACGTGTACACTTCCTCTAACTTCTCCAAGTCCGTCTCTAGCTCTCCCATCAGCTCCGTTTTCTTTATACATCCATGGTCAGCTCCATTGGGGCTGTTTGAATGCATTTTACATAAATGTCAGTATATGGATGATCTACAGTTGTAGCGTCGGCTCATTTGACCACGGAGATGAGAGCGACGGCCGGCTCGACCGCCATGTTACCGCCATACGGTAACGTTTCCTGTCTATGACAGAGTTAGCATGCAGCTTTAGCCGTGATTTCCTGCAATGTGTGAAACTCAAAGTGTTTCCATACTTTACCAGATGTGTAGTGTTTACCACGCTGGATTTAACATGTGAGGGTGCAGGTCGTATCCACGCAGAACCTCCGCCGTTTTCTACTTTTTCGTTTCGGCTCGCGGCGGCTGGCTGGTTTGTTTTGGTTGGAACGGATATGACGTGACGTTACTCAGACTACAACAATAAAAGCGGTAACTTCCTTCTACCTCCGCATAGACTCAAATGAAGCAAATATATTGATTCTGGCTTTAAAAAATCTATTTCAAAATTGTTCAAAAAAAAATGTGCGATACATAGGTGAATGAATTTTATAGTGTTTACCAAAGTTACAGACTGTTTAGTACCAAATTCCCTCTTTGTGTTACTAATCCTCCTGCAGCTCAACAAGGAAACTGTCAAACACAACATACTGACTGGATACATACTAAGGCTGGGCAATTGGAGGGGTTGGACTTTAGAGCTGAGGCCACAACTTCACATTGAGTATCTGAGAGTCCACAACGAGAAAGTCTGTCATGACACAAAAATTACAAAATATGTTATTATGAAAGAGGACAGTTAATATTTACTTCATGCATTTAATGACTAAACAGTTTGATATATACTTATTTGACTAACATTTGCTCACATCAGTGGTTCAGCTAATCTTATCTCAGTGGTTCAGCTAATCTTATCTCACTGTTTGACATGAAACAATAATTCTAATCACTCTCTCTCAAACCTGCAGACTTTTAATCTTTGCTTTTCTTTAATCTTGCAGAAGAGAGAGAACTGTAGTTACATTGAGGTTTCCCTAATGTCCAGTCTGTCAGTGTGATCTGATCCCAGGTCCGTCTCCACAAAGTTAGCATGAGGCCTTCTTGATTAGAAAAGCCTTTTTAAAACTGAATGAGTAATAATAATACTGTTGAGAAAGATGACCTCTCTTTGCTAGCTACCTGCTGCTGTCAGATTCACGTCCATAAATGGGAAAATTCAATGCTGCCAAACGGTACAGAAATGAAACAAATCGGATAATAATATTAGACCTGAAAAGTGACACAGAGACAGTGCTAAATCTAGCCTGTATTACATTACTAACTAGAATGGCACTCGGAGAGCGCAGACCCCTGACTTTAGAAACAGATCACAGCTCACAGCTGGCGGTACCGTGAGGTGGTCGGCTTGTTATTAACACGGTGTGTTCCGTGTAACGTATCGGCGGATGCCTCTCTCATTCAGCAGCCTTGTTATGTCTGTATAACGTTACACTACGTTGTCTCTCATCCCGTCAGCTACCGCTTTGTTCTTTCTCACCGCAGACGGTCAGTGGCTCCCGCACACACATCCACACACGTATCTCTCTGCTCTCAGAAAGAAGAAGGCGGGGTCATGTGTCATCAACGCGTCATCAGTTACACTGTGCATGTGTTATACCCTGTGGTCTTAATGCTCAGGCTGATCGGAATCATTAAAAAAATTCCTGAATCCAGATAATGATCCAGATCACCACCAAAATGTAATGGATTGTTGATTATGCCACACCCCACCCATCCCAAAAATGTCATTCAAATCCATCACAAACTTTTGGAGTAATCCTGCTAACACAAACAAACAAACAAACCAACAAACCAACACCAGTGAAAACATTAGCAATATGACAACATGATTAATATAATATTATGATATTATGTTGGTTTATAAACAAGAAGAGGTTTGTTTACTAGAAAGTTCATGTGTTTTTTGGGGTGACGAGTCGAGACATGGCAGAGCTGGTCTCAAAGAAACATTTTGGATTTGAAGCCAATGAAAGAGATCAGCCCAAAAACAGACGAGGTAAGGTGTCAGGCATGGATGTATTAAAAGAACTGGATACAGCGTTGGAGGCGGGGCCATGTTCATTCCTATGAAAGTTGCTCATTGGCGCATGAAGCCTAAATGGCTCGACTTCCGTCTGGAAAAGTACCCAGATCTTGGCGGACCATGGGCAATTGGGACATGCGCAGTAGCGTCCGCTCGGTCACATGACTCGGTCAAGGGGTCCCAACGTCACGGTCTGGGTCTCATTCACATGAACGGAGGAAGGGAAATAACTCTGGATTCAGCTATTAGTGCATTTCACAACTTTAATATTCCTTTTTAGAGTGTTCGTACTGGGGAGTTGATTCACCTCAAAAAAAATTATCCGCTGAGTTACAGACGTCTCTTTCCCAATGGAAGTCTATGGGAAAAAGTATTTTTGGGCCCAACAGCACCACGTGACTGACACGGAAGTTACAGTACCGCCGTTTGGCCACCACGAAAGTCCAGATCGTCGACCGGCGCACTTCCTGGGGGCTTGGTGTAATGTGGTGCCACTTCTTCTTCTTTAGTGTTTATTGGCGGTTGGCAAACCAGCTTAGAGGTGCATTACAACCAAGTAGACTGGAGGCGCTCCACTCTCGTTCATGGGCTCTCTGCTGCGACACCTAGTGGTAAAATGCGGTATACCAGTCCGGTACGGTGTTTGGCTTAATATCAAATACCGAGGGCTTGTCAATAATACATCCAGAGTCTGTGTGCATTTTGATAGTTTGTTTATCTAACTATAAAGCTGTCTGTCTGTCTGTCTGTCTGTGTGTCCTTCCCATATCTTGAGAACCGCTCATCCAATCGACTTCACACTTGGTGGGTGTAATGCTGGGGATCCAAGGACATGCATTGTCAAGTTTGGATGCCTGACACGTTCAATGTTATTAAACTTTGAATAAACGAGTGACCAGCTCTCTGTGCAGCAGCGGGGTCCAACATGTCATCCACAGCGGGCAGACCGCTGCTCATTGACTGCAGTTCACTTTACAACCAAACTCTTCTGTATTTCACGGGTGTAACCGTGAGTAAGCTGTGACCTGTGTGTGTTTTTCTCCCATGAGTAAGACGGTATTTCCCCGGTGTCAGACTTGATACTAACAAATAACACTAATACCGTTACCTCGAGAAAAATACCTCCGATAATTAAATCCATGCTCTACTTTATAACCGTGGTGGTTATGTCAAAGCAAGCAACTAATACACCTATTTGGAAATTACCTCCGCTAAGTGTATTTCACCGATGTTTCTGACTGCGAGTAACAGCTACCGGGGTCTGTTTCTTCCTTTGAAACAGAGTGTTTTTCACCGGTGTTCCTAACCATGAGTAACCGTGACTTGGGTGTGTGACACAACTATGTCATGGCAGGTGTATTGCTCAGGACCCAAGGAGGCACAATGTCGAGTGTGAAGTTTTTTGTACGAGCGGTTCTCGAGAAAGCTGCAAGCAGCAACACCACAAGCCAAGCATTCGGCCCGTTCTGAACAGACATGCTCTGAACGGACACTGCACTGTCTGGATTAAATCATTAGAAGGAGAAACGAGAAAACTCGCGCCCCCGCTTCATCCTCCTCGCCTCCGGGAGGCTGCTTCACCGGGAGTAGAGTGTGTGGCAGCTCCAGGAGACGTAACCCCAGTTAGCAGTTAGCTCAAATTCAGCCAGTGCAAACCCCAGCACCAGGGCTCTGATCCCAGGCCCGCCCCGACTCCCCGCCGGATCAGCAAACGTTCTGTTGCTGCCGTTACACCGGTTAGACCCAGCGCTCCACCAGCCAGCTGATCTTTTATTTTTTTCATTTGTTTTACCAGGTTCACATGTCGTCTTCATCACCCAAAACGATAAATAAGAAAAAACTGTAAAATTTAACAATTATTAGAAATAAATAGAATAAGTGTGTTCATTAACTTGACAGCTAGAAACACAACCTACTGAAACATTTTTTAACTCAACATTTGAAACAGCTCAAGAACATCTGTGACAAAATATAACTGACATATTTATGTAATAAACACGTGGAACACATATAAGAATATTATATTTTAAGAATAATTTATAGTGTGTATATTTGAATAACTAAACTACTAATCTACACTGATCTATAAAGTTAATCACATCTGGGCTTACAGAGCTTTTCTGCAGTTCCTCACAGCTGGAATCAGTCTCCGTCGTCCCTCCATTGTTGTCTTGTACTTCTTCAGGTCCAACTCATCCAGAACCTCCTCTGACATCTGCAGCATGTAGGCCAGAGCTGAGCAGTGGATCACAGAGATGTTCTTCTCTGATCTGTTTTCTGACTTCAGTAACTCTTGGATCTCCTGATGTACCGACTGGTCGTTCATCTCCGTCAGACAGTGGAAGATGTTGGTGCTTCTGTCAGGAGAGATTTTGGTATCATATCTGTTCATCTCCTTCAGGTTTTTAATGGCCCTCTGGATGATTTCTGGACTGTTGTCTGTCTGACCCAGCAGGCCTCCGAAGAGCTTCTGGTTGGACTTCAGAGAGAGGCCATGAAGGAAGCGAACAAACAGGTCCAGGTGGCCATTTTTACTTTCAAGGGATTTCTCCATGGCTCTCCACAGGAAGTCATCTAGTGAATGAACATATCCTTCTCCCAGGAAGGCCTCCAGTACCTCTGTGTTGCTGCTTGTGTAACAGTGAAACATGTAGACTGCAGCCAGAAACTCCTGAATGCTCAGGTGAACAAAGCAGTAGACTGTTTTCTGGAAGATCACACACTCTCTTTTGAAGATCTCTGTACAAACTCCTGAGTACACCGAGGCCTCTGTGACATCCAGACCACACCGCTCCAGGTCTTCTTGGTAGAACATGATGTCTCCTTTCTCCAGATGTTCAAACGCCAGCCTCCCCAGCTTCAGAAGAACTTCCCTGTCAGCCTCTGTCAGCTCCTGTGGACTCGTTTCATGTCCCTCACCATACTTCTGCTTCTTCCTCTTTGTCTGAACCAACAGGAAGTGTGAGTACATGTCAGTCAGGGTCTTGGGCAGCTCTCCTCTCTGGTCTGTAGTCAACATGTGGTCCAGAACTGTAGCAGTGATCCAGCAGAAGACTGGGATTAGACACATGATGTGGAGGCTCCTGGATGTCTTGATGTGTGAGATGATTCTGCTGGACTGCTCTTCATCATTGACTCTCCTCCTGAAGTACTCCTCCTTCTGGGCGTCAGTGAAGCCTCGTACTTCTGTTACCCTGTCAACACATACAGGAGGGATCTGATTGGCTGCTGCAGGTCGGGAAGTTATCCAGACGAGAGCTGAGGGAAGCAGATTCCCCTGGATGAGGTTTGTCAACAGCACGTTGACTGATGACTTCTGGGTGACATCAGACACAACCTCATTGTTCTTGAAATCCATTGAAAGTCTGCTTTCATCCAGGCCGTCAAAGATGAACAGAACTTTACAGACAGCGAGCTTCTCCGCTGTGACCTTCTGTAATGTTGGATGGAAAACATGAAGCAGCTTTAGAAGACTGTACTGCTCATCTCTGATCAAGTTCAGCTCCCTGAACGAAAGCAGAATCACCAGCCTGACATCTTGGTTTTCCAAGCCCTCTGCCCAGTCCAGAGTGAACTTCTGCACTGAGAAGGTTTTTCCAACGCCAGCGACGCCGTTCGTCAGAACGACTCTGATGTTTCCCTGTTGGTCAGGTGAGGCTTTAAAGATGTCGTGGCACTTGATTGGATCGTCATGGAGGGTCATCTTCTTGGAAGCTGTCTCAAGCTGCCTCACCTCATGTTGGGTATTAACCTCTTCACTCTGTCCCTCTGTGATGTAGAGCTCAGTGTAGATCCTGTTGAGGAGGGTTCCACTTCCTGTTTCATCAGTTCCTTCAGTCACATGTTCACATCTCCTCCTCAGACTGATCTTATGTTCATCTACAACCTCCTGCAGAATGCTATCTGCTGAAAGAGAAAGAAAAAAGTTTGAGAAAAAATAAAGAAAATTTGACAATCTGCTTATTATTTTCATTGCCAATATGACAGTGATCAATATAAAGTAAAAAAAAAAAAAGAAGTAAAGGTTATATAGTCCAGTTTTTGTGGAAGCATCAGAAATGCTCCTTTTTCTCTCAGTCGGTGTACATGTTTGATTGACAGCAGAGGAGGCGGAGCCTCAGCTGTCCGTCTGCAGCTCTTCATCTAAACAGCTCACTGTGGCTGTTCCTTCCTCACTGTAATATTTAAAACTGATCCACTCATCAAATAATGCAGGATATGTTCATATCTCATTGTGTAGACCTGTTTTTATTGAACAGCAACAATAACAAAAGCTGGGTTTCCCCCAAAAGTTCCTGGGACTTTTTATTCCTACTACTGTTTGGGAACTAAAAAGTTCCTTCAGCCCAATTTTGTCTGTGTTTCCACTACAGTCTAAAGACCTGTGAAGATTCAGCAAATTAGTCCGCTGATGTATGAAAAAGCAACATGACATGTGACGAGGGCTGTTGGTGGTCGCAGCGGTAAACGCACTCTGCAGTCTGCTGTTCAGTGTGTCCGTCCGTTTCATTTAAAAAACGAAAAAAATAAAGATTAGGTTTTATCTCACTGTGACGAAATTTACTGATGCACGTTGGATGTAATGAATGAAATGCAGCGGAGGTAAATGAAACTAAGAGCGTCCATCTCCACAGTAAATCATGTTGAGTATTTGAGGGTTATTTATTTCTGCTTTAGAACGTTAACGCTGTCAAACAATCAGAAAATAACATTTCTTTCTCTCATTCACAACACTGTCACGCTACGTCTCTCTGTCTCTCTTCTACTGATCGCCCTCTCGCTCATGCGGTCTCTCTTTTTTTCTCTGTCTTTTTGGCTGGACCGCAGAGGGCCATCTGCCCTACAACCGCAAAAGTCTGTCCCTGAGTGAGTGGTGAACTTACACAATTGGTTGGCCGAGTGTCAGAGTTTCCTCATTGGCCGTTGCTCTTTCCAAATGAAAAGGCGGAGAACAATGCTTTATGCACATGAGCCGGTCCAGTGCGACGTGTCCGACTCACAAAACTGTCAAGCTGTCAAACTAGGCGATCTAGTTCTAAAATAAAACCAGATTCAGCAGTGGCATTGCCTATAGCTCGCTTAAAATGATTTCAGAAGTAGATTTTGGTGGATTGTTTAGACGGAATAACAGAAAGTTTATTCCTAGCTTTATGAATGAAGCAGTACAGTTGAAGCAGTGTGTTTGACCAATCAGCGACGGTGAATGAAATGCAGACGAGGAGAATGAGACTAAGAGCGTCCGTCTCTACAGTAAATCATCTGTTGAGTGTTTGATGGTTATTTATTTGTGCTTTACAACGTAACCGCTGTGAAACAATCAGAAAATAACTTTTCTTTCACTCGTTCACAGCACCGCCGCGCTGTCTCCCTCTCAGCTCACTCGCGCAATCTCTCTCTCTTTTTCTGTCAGTCTTTATTTTAATGAGTCGAGAGGCCGACAGCAGAGCCCAACTTTACTTTTGATGTTATCAAATAAAGAAACATTTTCTCCCCTCGTCCTAAAATGGTCCTAAATCGATACTAGAGAACTTCTTTGTTTATGAATGAAGCGGTACATTTGAAGCAGTGGTGCTGTGTGTGTGTTTCACCAATCAACAACGGTCATCCCTGCAAACTCCACCCTGAAAGTTCCGGTACTTTCAAAAAGTACTACCCCCCCCGACCAGGGCCTTCTTTGGGTTAAAAAGGCCCTGGAAAATGTCCCAGGAACTTAATGTAGACCCTGGTCCCTGCAGTCGAAACACAATGAGTTCCTCAAAAGGTTCTTAGTTCTGGGGAAAAGTTCCTGCAGTTAAAACGTGGCTAAAGAACTGCAAATCTCGCTGACAAATACACTGCATTTCCCATAGCTGCCTCACAATAAAAGCATCCCGCTGGTTTGCCGGTGGAAAACTATTATGTGGATGTAGCACCTGAGAGATATATAATTTTTTATATATCTATTCCTAGTTACATTTATCTAATATGTCATTCAGTAATATGCTGTGATATTCAGTCTTTTGTTTAAATATGTATAATTACACCCGCCAGCAGGGGGCAGGGTGAAACTCTCTGTCGTAAATGACTACCAGCGAAGAAGAAGAAGTTTCTGTTGTTAGACGGGGCCCTTGTTCTGTGAAGTGCGTGTGCCCGGTGCTGCATCGACAGCTAGTTTGGTTTTGCCAGTTCTGCCGGTGAATTAATAAAAGTTGAACTCTCTCTTCTACACCAAACCGTGTGTGTGAGTGGTGTAACAATTTGGAGGTCCTACCGAGATGAGTATGGATATTATTTCACGGCGAAGGACTTTTTAACTCTGGAAGAACACGGTAACGTTGGACACGTGTGAGAGCAGCAGGTCAACTAAGTGAGCTAACGTTAGCTACAGAGAACAGTTGAAGTCTAGCTAGCACGACGCCGTCTCGTTTTATTGTTTTTCAAGTGTTGACGAGTTAAAAGCGCGTTAAACAAGATGTCGGAGCACCGAGAAGAGTTTCTGTCAGAAATAGAAACTAAATTGTTATGGACTGACTGTGAAAGAACTGCACAGAGTTTGTGAGTACTGCAACATTACTGGCAAAGACTCTGAGGACATTAAGAACAAAACCCACCGTGCAATGGTGAAGCACATTGTGGAGTTTTGTGAACGTGAGTACTTTCTGGAGAGGGAAGATGAAGGCATGTCTGTGCTTTTGGAACTGAATGATGTACTGGAAGCTCTGCCAGAGGACCCGGCGGAGACCGACGTCGCGGGAGCGGCGCTACTCTTCTCTTCACCTGCAGCCGACGACGACGAGGAGGAGGAGGCGGCGGAGGAGGAGGCACAGCCTGCGTCGGGACGCCGGCAGGGAGACCGCGCACCGCTCATACCGGCGCCGAAGCAGCGGGTCGCCCGGGAGACAGCGCGGGACGAGGGGACGCAAAGCAGAGGCAGAGACTCCATCAGCAACAGCTTTCTGGCTTCCAATGGATTCAGAAAGGACTTCAGGATAAATGGACATGTTGGTGAGTCAACATCAAGAGACACTTTGAGCTTTAGCAGCCTTGAACACCAGATTGAAAGTGGTCTAAGGAAGGGCTTTCCAGAAGAGGAAATTATGGAGGTTGTCATATGTGCTGTGAATCCTGGCTTGAAACTGAGGAGCTATTTAGAGGGGAAAATGGATCTCACCCTAGCCACTCTCAGACAAATATTAGGAACACACTATGCAGAAAAGGATGCAACAGTACTGTACCAACAACTGACAAAAGCTGTACAGGGACCTGGTGAAACTGCACTTGATTTTCTGGTCCGAGTACTTGACCTGCAGCAAAAGATCCTGTTTGCATCTGAACGTTCCCAGTCTGGCCTGAAATATAACAAAGAGCTAGTTCATAGCCAATGTTCTCAGTCCATCATGACAGGCTTGTCAAATGATAACATAAGAGCAGAAATGAGGATTTATCTGCAGGATGGGAACAGTAGTGATGAGCTGCTCCTTCAAAAAATGCAGATAGCACAGTTTTATGAAAATGAGAGAGCCCAAAAGATTAAAGCTACAAATAAAGCCACTCATAAAGCAAGCCTGAGCACAGTAGAAAGGAGTGAGGATGAAAATGACCCTTTGACAACCCCAGTCTCAGCTAAAGCTAACAAACCGATTAAAGACAACTCCTTATTTACAAAGATGGAGGAGAGCAACACAGCAATAAGGGAGCTGACCGGTCAAGTAGCATCCCTTGTGCAAACTGTCCAGCGGGGAAGAAATACTGTTGATGACGGCCATACCAAAGCTCCAGCTGATGCTTTTAAGAGGCCAAGGAGACAATGTGTAGCATGTCAGCAGGACAAAAAGGACTGCAATCATTGTTTTAAGTGCGGCAGTGACACACATTGGGCAAGAGGGTGCAGAGTAGGGGAAAGACAGAAGCCGTCGGGAAACTACCAGAGGTTGTGATGGAGGGACGTGCCATGACCTCGGAATTAAAGTCCCAAAATCACCCAAAGCAGAACCCTCAAACAGAGCCTGTAACTCTGTGCGCAGTGAAGGGGAAAAGAAAAAAACTGCCCTCTCATCACCCATCAGCACCTTTAAAGTCAAATGTGAAACTTAAAGGAGACCAACCCTCTCACTCACACAACCCTTGTACAAAACGCAAGCAAGTAGCACAACTGGTAGGCAAAAAGTGTCTTGTCTGGTGCAGAATGAACAGTGTCAAGACTCAAGCCCTGTGGGACACAGGAGCACAAGTGTCCATCATGAGTGAGACATGGAAGTCACAAAACTTACCTGATGCAAGAATCCGTCCCATCAGTGACCTGCTAAGTGATGATGAACTGCTGGACTTAAGGGCTGCAAATGGCACAGAAATCCCCTTTCAGGGATGGTGTTACGTCCACAAAGTGGAACAATAACTAAACAACAACCAAATTAAAACAGAGTCAACGTGAAGTTTCAAACTGTAACAGTTTATTTCAGTACAACGGAAGGTTCACAAATGTGGTGGAGGTAGGGACAATATAGTTTTGCCAAATAATCAAAATTAAGAAACCAAAACTAGGCCTAACTAAATCTGTCTTCTTTAACACAACAAACAAAAAGGCTGACTAACTTATCTACTAACAGCAGTTTTACAAAACATACATGGGATGGCAACAACCACTAAACCTAGTGTTTCTAGACATGAAAAGACCTACGTGCAAGTGTACAGGGTACCCCAGACTTACCTATGCCCTCTACCTCCTTACCACAAACCTTATCTTTCCTTTCCCACTGGAAACAAGAGACTTCAACATCCAAAAACCTCATTACAAATGAGTCTGAGAGAGAGAGAGCCCAGAGTGTGCCTCTTTTATGGGCAGCCCACGACAGCGATTGGCTGGATGGAATTAGTGTGAGCTAATTGCAGCTGGCAAACTCTGCACAGGTGGACTCCAATCACCTCCATTACCTCTGTACCCTGGAAGCACCTGCAAGACAAGGAGGAGGGGCAGAACAACACAGGAGAAAACTCTGCAGGCCTGTCTGGCCCTGCAGGCACGTAACAGATGGGTCCCAGTTAGTTTCAGTCTGTGTGATCCTAAAGCTAAAGCAGCAAGATCTGATGAGATACTAGTTCCAGTACTAGTGAGCAGGGACATAATGCAGAGGCCCATAATAGGATTTAATGCCATTGAGGAGATGTTGATAAACAGAGAGGACCAGGTTCAGTCTAGTGAAAGAGTAGCTTTGCTCAGAAATTCACTCAGACTAGGGTCAGTAAAGGCAGAAACATTGCTTAACCTCATTCAGGGAGCTACAAATGAGAATGTTACTTACCCTGTCCTCACAGGACGCACATCTGTTGTAGTTCCAAGGGGGGAAATAAAGTGTATTACCTGTCCTGTCAAAACCAATCTCAAAGTGAAAACTGAAATGCTCTTTGAACCTGAGGAGAACTTGTCATTGGATGAAGGCCTCAAAATCACCTGTCAACTGATAAATGTTTCCTGTTCCTCACGTAAAGTGAACATTTATGTGAGAAATACCACGCAACATGACATCACAATGCCAAGTAAAGCTGTGATAGGAAGCATGCAGAGAATAACAGACTGTTACCCAGTGTACTCAGAAGAACACCAGGTTAATTCTGTAGTTGTTGAAAATTCTCAGGCTCCACTTTGCTCCACCACAGAATCATCTCAAGATGATCCCCAGGACAAACTGCTGGATCCACCTGTCAAGGTAGACCACTTGACCAGTGAACAACAAGCGGTGGTCAAACAAATGCTCAGGGAGGAATCAGGAGCATTTGCCAGACACAAAGATGATGTAGGTTACATTAAAAACTTAAAAATGGACATTAAGCTAACTGATGAGATCCCAGTAGCCAGAACATATAATGCCATACCTCGCCCATTGTATGAGGAGGTAAAGAACCACATCCAGGACTTGTTAAGCAAAGGCTTCATCCGCAAATCCACCTCCCCATATGCTGCTTCAGTGGTCTGCGTGAGAAAAAAAGATGGGAGCCTAAGGCTTTGTATTGACTACAGGAGTCTTAACAAAAAGACAATCCCGGACAGGCACCCCATACCACGCATACAGGAGATACTTGATGGCCTTGGTGGAAATGCTTGGTTCAGCGTGCTGGACCAAGGCAAAGCTTATCATCAAGGGAGTGTCAGTGAGGACTCAAAGAAATTCACAGCCTTCTCAACCCCATGGGGGCTGTACGAATGGAACAGGATTCCATTTGGCCTCACAAACGCACCTTCAGCTTTCCAGCGCAGTATGGAAGAGAGCCTGGAAGGTCTCAGAGACAAAATATGTATTCCATACTTGGATGATGTCTTGGTTTACAGTAAAACATTCACACAGCATGTTGAGGATGTGAGGTCTGTCCTCAAACAACAGCAAGCTTGGGGAATTAAGCTGAGGCCAGACAAATGTGACCTATTCAAAAATGAGGTACGCTATGTTGGAAGAGTGATTTCAGCTGAAGGCTACAAGATGGACAGTAAAGAAATCGCAGCTGTGCAAGCGCTTAAGACAAAACCCCCTACAAACATTAAAGAGTTGCGCAAACTTCTGGGTTTCCTGGGGTACTATAGAAGCTATGTGCAGGATTTCTCTCGTCATGCAAAATGCCTGTATGAACTACTCTCAACAGATGTAACCCCAAGTCCTAAGTCAAAGCCCACCTTTCGGTCAGCAGGGGCAGGACAGCTCCCCCCACATCAGAAAATAGTGTGGAGTGACACTCACCAGAAAGCCTTGAACTATCTAGTTGATGTCCTGACTAACCCACCTGTAATAGCTTATCCAAGGTTTGAAGATCCCTTCATTCTCCATGTTGATGCTTCAGAACAAGGACTGGGAGGAGTCTTGTACCAGAGGCAGGAAGGCAAACTCAGAGTTATTGGGTACGGCTCACGAACATTGACACCAGCAGAAAAAAACTACCGCTTACATTCAGGGAAACTTGAGTTTTTAGCGCTCAAGTGGGCTGTTACAGACAGGTTTAGGGATTATTTGTTTTATGCCCCCTCAGTAACAGTATACAGTGATAACAACCCTGTTACTTATGTTTTGAGCACAGCTAAACTGAATGCGACCGGACATCGCTGGGTGTGTGAGCTTGCCGACTTCAACATAACACTGAAGTACCGTCCAGGAAAAACAAATACAGATGCAGATTTCCTGTCCCGCACACCTGTGAGTATGGACTCTTATATGAGCGAGTGCACAGAGCAGTGCTCCCCTGAAGTTTTAAGTGTAATATTCAATGCAACACAAAAACAACACGAAGTGGACTGGGTTTCAGCCATTACATGCAGCCCACATGTTCAGGAGTTAGCTGCAGATAATCAGCCAGACATAAAAGTAACACAGCAAGAGTTACTACAGGCACAGCTGCAAGATCCTGTCGTATCCCATGTACTCCAGTCGAAAAGGTCTGGGGAAAAACCAGACAAGAGGATCATGCATATGGAAGCAGCAAAAACTAAGCAACTGCTTCGTGAATGGAAAAGACTGTATGTTTCTCAAGAGGGTCTGCTGAAGCGCAAAACGGCGACCTGTAATCAAATTGTGCTTCCAGAAAAATACAAAGAGCTTGTGTACAAGTACCTTCACTGTGAAATGGGACACTTGGGGGTAGAACGTGTCTTACACCTTGCTAGGCAGAGGTTTTATTGGCCTGGGATGCAAAAAGACATTGAGTTTTTTATAACCCAAGTTTGTAAGTGCAACATCCAGAAAAAACCTGCCGTGCATAGCAGAGCCCCTATGTGTCATGTACCTGCAACAGCACCGTTCGAAATGGTTTCTATAGACTATGTTCACCTTGAAAAAAGCAGGGGAGGGTATGAGTATATTTTAGTGATTATTGACAACTTCACTAAGTTTGCACAAGCCTACCCAACCCGTAACAAATCAGGCAAAACAGCAGCAGAAAAGATCTTCAATGATTTTTCTCTCAAATTCGGTTTCCCTGCTAAAATACATCACGATCAAGGCAAAGAATTTGAGAACCACCTATTCAGACGCCTGCAAAAATACTCTGGCATGACCAACTCAAAAACAACTCCCTATCATCCACAAGGGAACCCAGCTGAAAGATTTAATCGCACCTTGTTGTCAATGCTGCGGACCTTGGATGAGGAGAAAAAGGGGAATTGGAGTGACTATGTGAGTAAAGTCGTACATGCTTACAACTGCACAACCAGTGAAGCAACTGGATATTCTCCTTTCTACTTGCTTTTTGGCAGAAATCCCCGTTTGCCTATTGACTTGATCTTTGGAATAAATGATGAGGAAGGATGTAATTCACACCAGGAATATGCTCAAAAATGGCAACAGCAGATGAAAGAAGCATATGACATTGCATCAAAAACCATCCAAAAGACTACAGCAAGAGGAAAAATGTATTATGACCAAAAGAGACAAAGTTCAGTGCTTTCCCCAGGAGATAGGGTCCTTGTGAGAAATATGTCAGAGCGTGGGGGACCAGGAAAATTGCGCTCGTATCGGGAGGACCAAATACACATTGTGGTCTCTCAAAAGGGGAAAGACAGCCCAGTCTATGAGGTAAAATCTGAACGTGGCACAGGGAGAGGCAGAATCCTCCATCGCAACATGTTAATGCCATGTAATGCTTTGCCACTTCAAGAACCAGCTCAAAGCACTGTGGGAGGACAAAATTCTCATACTCGACAAAGAAAGCGACACAAAGAGAATACACCAAATGAGACATCAGAGGACGCAGAGAGTTCAGATGAGGAGGAATATTACTGGGCTCATAGACTGAGGCACCATCACCACCAGCCTGCAGAGCAAAATGTTGCACCTCCCATTACTCCTGAAACAGTACCTCAGCCTGAACTTGACGCTGAAGCGGAGGAGTTCAGAATGGATGCTCCAGCGCAAATGCTTGTGGACAATGACTTTACCGGAGATGTCACAGCTGGACATGACACTCAAGAGGTCGCAGAAACTGTTCAGTCTGAAGACCTGCCCAGCGAACAGGAGTCAGAGCCTTCTGACACACAGCCACGCAGGTCACAGAGGGAAAGACGACCGAAAGAGACATTGACCTATGAATCATTAGGTCAGCCTACTCGTCGTGTGGTGGGGCTTCACACTAACCCGCTGTATGTAAATGCACTGTTACCAGTATATGGACAATACAGTGTGCCCTGGCTACCTCCACAGATGTTTGGAACACAACTGGTTTATCCTGCTCTTGTTCCCGCAGGATATTACTGAAAGACTGCTAATAGGTTCATTATGGACTGTTGCAGATTATTCTGGAAGAACAGATACAGTAACATGGACTGTTTGTGAACTGAGTAGTTACTGTCCAGTATGGATGTCATGGGACAAGGAGGACTGAGATAAACAAAGTATACAGAAGAAAAGAGTCTGAAAGTAATGTGAAGTTATTTACTGTGATTTAATTGTTGTTTACACTTACCTGGTTTAAACAAAAAGAGAAAAAAAAGATGCATTTAGTAAATTGCTTATATTTTCAAAACGTTACTCATATGGGATATGCAACTGAAAAGAAGTTTAGTCATAAACTATATAGTTTGGATTAAGATATGGCATATTTAAGTAATGCATATGGAATGTTTTTGGTATATGTGTGTATGATGTGAAGTGTATAGCGAAGTGACAGAAATGTTTTTGTTTCAAAGTATCAATTTAGTACTGTATATTGTTACAACTGCTCAGAGTTAAGACTATTCTTAAGTTTAAACACTGTGGTGTTATTTAAGAGCAGAGTGTGCTGAGATCACATGGTATACAATAGTAATGTACACTTAAGGTAAAATCTGTTCAAATGCACTGAAGAACATTTACGTCTTGCTAACTTTCAGTGAAAGCCATTGCCATTATATGACATGTTAAATGTAAAGTGTTGTCTTAATGACGTAGTTGTATTGGTATTACATCCTATAGTCAGAGTTGCACTGAAATTGAATGCTAATGTTGAGGACAACATTCATTTGGCAGGGGAGGATTGTAGCACCTGAGAGATATATAATTTTTTTATATATCTATTCCTAGTTACATTTATCTAATATGTCATTCAGTAATATGCTGTGATATTCAGTCTTTTGTTTAAATATGTATAATTACACCCGTCAGCAGGGGGCAGGGTGAAACTCTCTGTCGTAAATGACTACCAGCGAAGAAGAAGAAGTTTCTGTTGTTAGACGGGGCCCTTGTTCTGTGAAGTGCGTGTGCCCGGTGCTGCATCGACAGCTAGTTTGGTTTTGCCAGTTCTGCCGGTGAATTAATAAAAGTTGAACTCTCTCTTCTACACCAAACCGTGTGTGTGAGTGGTGTAACAATTTGGAGGTCCTACCGAGATGAGTATGGATATTATTTCACGGCGAAGGACTTTTTAACTCTGGAAGAACACGGTAACGTTGGACACGTGTGAGAGCAGCAGAGCAACTAAGTGAGCTAACGTTAGCTACAGAGAACAGTTGAAGTCTAGCTAGCACGACGCCGTCTCGTTTTATTGTTTTTCAAGTGTTGACGAGTTAAAAGCGCGTTAAACAAGATGTCGGAGCACCAAGAAGAGTTTCTGTCAGAAATAGAAACTAAATTGTTATGGACTGACTGTGAAAGAACTGCACAGAGTTTGTGAGTACTGCAACATTACTGGCAAAGACTCTGAGGACATTAAGAACAAAACCCACCGTGCAATGGTGAAGCACATTGTGGAGTTTTGTGAACGTGAGTACTTTCTGGAGAGGGAAGATGAAGGCATGTCTGTGCTTTTGGAACTGAATGATGTACTGGAAGCTCTGCCAGAGGACCCGGCGGAGACCGACGTCGCGGGAGCGGTGCTACTCTTCTCTTCACCTCTCCTGCTTTAAAAACACTAATGAGCTGAATTTCCTATCTGGCTGTCTTATTAACCTCTTAACAATCCTACGGACGCTATTCTGTCTTTCAGAGGCTGTAGCAGGCTCAGTTGTAAAGCTAGAGTGAAGATATTGGTAGAATGGACTAGAACTAGAAAACCTAAGGAATCCATTGTTATCAAACCATGTCATACTAGTTTGTCAGGAAGAACGCTCTGACCTCAAGATATGTGAATGTAAATGGGTTCTATAGGTACCCATGAGTCTCCCCTTTACAGACACGCCCACTTTATGATAATCACATGATTTTTTGAGCATGACACAGCATCACTACCCTCTTTGATATACCACGTCACGATGGAGCCTTATCACCAAAGACTTTGCACTATTCAACTTATCATGCACCATGTAATAAATTATTGTTCATTCGATATGGAGTCTCTCCTGATTGAAATATATACGTCCTTATAGTCACAGTGTATTAATACAGTAACTTAGAATGCGGTCGGCGTGCTCCCGTTAGGAGAAGCAGACAGGAGAACCGGCAGGAAGCTAAGCGATGTACTGCTGTGGACGCCACGTTAGTTCAGATCAGAAAGTCACACAATAACACAAACTAACTAACCGATGGATGCAGCGGTAGACCAGATACTCCCTTGTTCTGAGAGGGAAAATTACTGTTTTTGTGAATGGAGTCTTGTGGCTTTGAAGACAGTGATATAACGGCTTCAGTTCTCCGTCAGAAAGGGCTGTCTGACGGCGAGGTATACACGGGAGTATACATACAACCCCACTTCAAAAAAGCTGTCATAACAGCTGATTTTAGTGGAAGTCAAACCAACACAGTATTTTGAAGACAAACGTGAGAAAATTAATTACACATTTGAAGCACATTCTTTCAGATTTTGAATAGTTGTAAATCTTTACAGCGACTCCAACGTACAGGCAAAAATATGAATATTTTCTTGAAGTGTAAATTGTGAAATGGAGGTTCTCAGGTGTTTGTTACAGAAATACAATCAGTAGTTTGTAGCTATAAAACCCAGACTAAGAAACAGTATCTGCACTAATAGTTCTGCATCAGGAATATAAATCTTTTAGCAGAACATTTAGTCTTAATCCTCAATGCATCATCGTCCACCAGGTCAGTTTACAGTAAAAACAGTCTCTTACTTTGTGTCTGAGGGTCCAGGTTCATTACTGAAGTCCTGAAGAAAATGTATGGACTGGTCGCTCTTCATAGACAGACAGCTGGGTACTGGAGACTCTGCTCTCTGACTGGACTGAATTCTGCAAACACCAAGATGATTTTATTCACATCACATGAATCCTTGATAAATTCTCTGATGACAAAGACAGTTCAGTAGCTCTAAACACACAAACTACTGCTACTGTCAATAATTTGGTTTAAAAGTTTGAATTAGTCCTCTTAGATTACAGTTATTCAAATAAATCTGTTTATCTGTCTGTCAGATTGTCTTTCTAGTTAGTTAGCTAGTTAGGTGTAGTTAGCTAGTGTAGTTGGTTAGTTAGGTGTAGTTACCTAGTTGGGTGTAGTTAACTAGTTAGGTGTAGTTAGTTAGTGTAGTTGGTTAGTTAGGTGTAGTTAGCTAGTTCGGTGTAGTTAACTAGTTAGGTGTAGTTAGCTAGTTAGGTGTAGTTAGTTAGTGTATTTGGTTAGTTAGATGTAGTTAGCTAGTTAGGTGTAGTTGGTTAGTTAGGTGTAGTTAGTTAGTTAGGTGTAGTTAGCTAGTTAGGTGTAGTTGGTTAGTTAGGTGTAGTTAGTTAGGTGTAGTTAGCTAGTTAGGTGTAATTGGTTAGTTAGGTGTAGTTAACTAGTTAGGTGTAGTTAGCTAGTTAGGTGTAGTTGGTTAGTTAGGTGTAGTTAGTTAGTTAGGTGTAGTTAGCTAGTTAGGTGTAGTTGGTTAGTTAGGTGTAGTTAACTAGTTAGGTGTAGTTAGCTAGTTAGGTGTAGTTGGTTAGTTAGGTGTAGTTAGCTAGTTAGGTGTAGTTAACTAGTTAGGTGTAGTTAGCTAGTTAGGTGTAGTTGGTTAGTTAGGTGTAGTTAGTTAGTTCAGTGTAGTTAGCTAGTTAGGTGTAGTTGGTTAGTTAGGTGTAGTTAACTAGTTAGGTGTAGTTAGCTAGTTAGGTGTAGTTGGTTAGTTAGGTGTAGTTAGCTAGTTAGGTGTAGTTAACTAGTTAGGTGTAGTTAGCTAGTTAGGTGTAGTTGGTTAGTTAGGTGTAGTTAGTTAGTTAGGTGTAGTTAGCTAGCCCAACAGGTTGCATTCACTAACTGAAGGTTTTCATTTTAGTTTTTAGTTTCCTCCTCCTTACTTTAGTGTGTTTATTTTCACCATGTGTGTGCTGAACAGGTGAAATCAACACAGTGGATTACACAAAATCCCACCGACAGAATTAACACAACACACTGACTGTGTCTCTCACTCGCTCTCTTTACCGTCTCCTCCTGCTGGAGATAAATTAACGGAAAACAGCCGATACCGTTTTGGAGGTTTGTGGGCCTCTTAGAGGTCAGAACGACGGGGAGCACAACTTTCAGCTCAACAGAAAACAAGAGAAAAGTCCCGTTAGAGAAAGAAACGAATCACAGAGCAGCCCGGTACGGTGTCGGTGCTGGAGCTGAGGAGAGAGCGACCGGTGCTGGTGGATGGTGAACCTCCAAAACGTCCTGAAACTGTATTTCAATGGGCGGACCTCAGCAACATGTCTACCCGTCCTCCGGTGTAGTGTGGCCGGCGTGCGGCAGTGCGGCTCCAGCAGCAGCCAGACGGCCACCTCACCAGGAGACGGTAAAGAAGAGAGCGAGAGAGAGAGTCGGTGTGTAGAGATAATTCTGGTCTAATTCGTGGTCTGATAAACAGTAAATTCATCTAAACTGGGATGATAAACTATGCAATCTGGTTGCAATGGTGATGAATGACGTCTGACTATTTACAACATCCCCATTCTCTGTCTGAGAAAGAACGATAACCAAAAAACAGGAAGTAACACTGCCTGGTGGGGGGGGGCTCTGTCTTTGTGTCAAGAAAAGTTTGTTCAACTTCAGTTAGCAAATACATTTTAGTAGAAACTTTAAAATAGAAGCACAAAATCCACAGAAAACAGTATTGGTAGAGGAAAGTGAAAACGAGTCCCATAAATGAGTTAGTAGCAGCTCTCTTACTTTGACTCTGAGGGTCCAGGTTCATTACTGAAGGCTGGAGGTCTATCTTTAGACCGGTCACTCTTCATAGACAGACAGCCAGAAACTAGAGACTCTGCTCCGTCCTCCTCTTCCTCCACACAATCACTCATCTTCTGATCTGAAGTCCGTCTGAGAGGTGAAACAGCAACACTGACTGTGAACATCTACAGGAAACGGAAGATTGTACAAGAGTCACAGGCAAGCCTGAGAGAACACGCACGCGAGTGGCAGCAGGGTCAGAGAGACACAGGCTGTATTCGAAACCTCATACTATGCTAGTAGAACGTACTGATTTGGCCAAAATGTAGCATGTAGTATGTAGTATGTAGCTAAATCTGCAGTATGCCAAAAGTACCTGGATGTCACATGGCTCACATGGCTTTGCCAACACAACAGTACTGATGTGGAAAAAATCTCCAGTCTGCATCGGACCAGTCTACCTCGCCTACTGTATCCCACAATGCAAAGCGCTGGAACGCTACAGGCTACGGTTACAACAACAACAACAACAACAACAGCCAAAAACGGCTCGTTTTTTTTTTAATTTTCGTAGTAATTTCATCCCTAAATTCACTTCTGAAAGTTTTTGAGGCGAGAAATCCGCTGTGTAGATTTTGAATATTGACAGTTTTACGATATTAGATGGCGAATCGAACATTTGCTCCAACGTTTTTGGAGTTAAGAAGCTCCACAAACTGCCGTGACAGCTAGCTAGCGCCTGCCGGGGTCGCTACCTCGCCAGCTGGGCGGTCACGCTAGAGACCGCTTTGAGCTGGCTGGAGCTCTATAGAGACCGGTCTGTAGACAAGAGGCTTTTATTTCCTTGTTGACGGATAGTTTTGTTTAGATATCACAACAAAAATGTCCATTATAAATGAACAGGAACCTGTGTTTATTTGTCTTTTTGAAGTTGGTAATAGTGGTATGAGTTCTTTTTTTTGTCCAGTACTTTAAGAGCTGATTTAAAGCCTGTGTAAAGCAATAATAAATATGCATTCTCGGTTTGTCACACCACAGAAAAATGTGTTACTAACCACCCAGCCATATTTGAATGATTAAAAAAATCAGCAAGTATATCAAATTAGCTTTCAAAATCATGGAAACATCAACAGTATTCTCTGCTCTGAAACGCTCGGGGGCGTGTCCGCTGAAGGCCTGAAACCACACCCACAAGCGAGGGAAGGTGCAGCCTGTCTACCGTTACCCAGCAACCTGAAAGATGGACGCTACGTCTGGAAGCGTTATTGGACATATACAGCCCTACTGTATATGTTTGAGCCACCAGAGCCGGAATCCAACTCAGAGCCAGAGGACACTGACCTACCTGAGAGCCGGCCTCCTTCCTCTCGGTCTGCAACGGAATGGGATTTTTTTCCCCCAGTTTATGCAAGTTAGCGATACGTATAACTGACTAGCATAGTACGAATGAGTGATTGAGCATTAACTGTGATAGAGTGATTGTCCTTGTGAGTGGAAGTGGGTGAGTAACTGAGCTGTGACTGTGTGCATTTGAGAGAAGCTGGTTTGTGTGAATTTGCCTGTTCGTCTTTGTTATATTCATTTGTCTGTGTGAGGAGGTGAGTAGGTGAGAGTAAGGTAGTTAGAAGTAGGAAGGAGTAGATTGAGCCAGATGGAGGCAGGCTCTGGTGCAGAGAGAGGGACAGCTTGTTGAAAATGGATCCCAGTATTGCTCAACAACTACTGGATCTTAAACTCCATAACCATTATCCTGAGGGGTCAACCAGTAAGGAGAAATATGTGATTAAGAGGCGAGCTGAGGACGATAGCTCAGTTGGTAGAGCGGGCGCCCATATAACAAGGCTGAGTTCTAACTGCGGCGGCCCGGGTTTGAACCCGACTTGCGGCCATTTCCGCATGTCACCCCCTCTCTAAACTGTCCACTGTCCTATCAATAAAGGCTTGAAAATGCCAAAAAAAAAAGAATCTTAAAAAAAAAGAGGCGAGCTGAGACCTTCAGGTAAGGATGCCACATGCACTTTAGAACACAATGATCATCTGCCATGGTAAAACCCCCAATAAATCTAATACTATGACATTTAAACACCAGATGGAGAACTGTATTACGTATGCAGGCACAAAAAAAAAACAAGACTGAGCACCTGGTCAAAGTGGTCTCCAGTGCGGAGGAAGCAAGTGAACTGTTTTGAGGAGTTCCGTGAGATTGCCTTAACTATAGAATAGCCATAACTATTCCATAAGCACCTTACAAATGTGAAAGATAAACTCAAACCCCAAAGCAAATTCCGCTCAATATCTCATCAGCGCTGTCTCCATCACGTCCTCCACCTCTGGAGCTCAGAGGAGAGGACCGGACTACCGACAGTCACAGTCAGCTGTGGAGCAGCTGTTGAAATCATCATCATAGGTTGTAGAAATCCAAGATTATATCAAATAGCATTAAAGAATGGCAGAACATGAGCGCCAACAGTTTTAATAATATCTTCTAATAGTGTGCAGATATCACCAAGTACCATATTAGTTTTCATAAAGTTGTTGTGTAAAATCGCTGCAGTGATGACATGACTTATTAATTTATGTATGGTTTATTAGATAGGGACAGATACAGTATACATAGACAAAATGAAAACAACTATCCGATGCAACTATCAGACTGTCTCCAGTGCGCCACCGCGGTGTGCCACTCTGCCTCCTCCAGTCACCTCCACCCGGCACATCTTCACCAGTATGGATTGTGTAAATTAACAAAGTGTGTAAATGAAGCCAGTGACAGCTCTCACACAATCGTTACTCTCCATATCCTCATTATCATTATCAGTCCTAATCATAATGCAGGACAAGTTCACCATAACACCTTAAATAAATAAATAAATAGTGTACACCTATCAAACTTCCTTTTTCCAGGTGGGGGATATTACTGATTGTCTTGATCACTTTAAGTGAATGGATCGGCCTGATTGCTGTAAAGATATAAACACAGCGGTGAGACTCGGAACATGCTGCATGGTGCTGGTGGATATACCGGTGTGCAAGATTAACTGGTGGCTGAATTAACTGGTGATATTCCCGTGCAGATGTGTGGTAGGAGTGGCCTGTCAGGACCCCTGTCGATTCACCAGGAACATATTGATCGCTTATCCCGCTTCTCCTTTCTGTCCGATTGTTTTGTCGGTGTCATTTGAAACATTACGATCAGAACAGTTTGCTAGAACAGTCATTACGCGGACGTGAGGCTGTGGTAGCGACGCCAATCTCAGCGCGAGGACATGAGAATGGTAAAGTAGGTGACTTTGTCGATGCCTGTTGAAAACACTGCTAACGTCAATAAATCATTTACAACTTTTTCTTGCTGTCAGTGTGATATGTGTATGTATCATATCGTTATTAGTATGATGTGAAGTTGATTTGAGACCTGTTTATACTTTCATTCGTAAATGACAAATACAGTCTGAAGTTTACACCCAGGTCGAACCCATTCAACTGTGGCAAACTGTGATCAAGTCAGATTAACTTGTGATACAACATCTGTAGGCTATCTACCAGCGATCATGTTCAACACTAAAGGCTACAGACATTTATCCCTCTCATCACAACGATATGCAGCACCCATTCACCCAGAGTAGACAGACATGAATGTTAACTCTCATTTCACAACTGGGGGGGACTAACTACAACTACTAATTATGTATGTATAAAGTATAAGCAGAGACAGATGACCGTGAGGCTTGATCAAAGAAACATAACAGGTAAAACAACATCATATAACTTTAAACAACTTGCATTACCTGAAACCTGGAAAGGGGGGTGGGGGTTCAATTACACCTGATGGCACAGGTTGACACAAAAGTGACATCATGAAGTCATTAGGGCCTCATGATGTCCAGGCTATATAAAGTCAGTCAACATGGCACAACTTTGTGGGTTTGTGATGAGATAGTAAGCGATAGAAAGCAATAGTGAGCGAGAGTCAGATATCGAAATAATCAAAAATAGTCAGAGATAGTGAGAGTAAGGTAGGTGAGAGTAAGTAGGTGAGAGTAAGTAGGTGAGAGTAAGGTAGGTGAGAGTAAGTAAGTGATAGTAAGGTAGGTGGGAGTAAGTAGGTGAGAGTAAGGTAGGTAGAGGTAGATTGGTGAGTCAGGTGGAGAAAGGGAGAGCTTTTGGAAAATGGATCCCAGTATCATTAAACAGCTGCTGGATGTGAAAATCCATAACCGTTATCCTGAGGGGTCAACCAGTAAGGAAAAATATGTAATTAAGAGGAGAGCTGAGACCTTCAGGTTAAAGGGTAAGGATGCATGCCACATGCACTTTAGAACACAATAGTAGTATAAGACTGGTGCGTTTGCGCGTGCATGTGAAAAGCGCGTGCACGTGCGTGTGTGTGTGTGCGCGTGCGTGTGTGTGTGTGGGGATGCAGGTGCACCCTTGGTGACCCTGGTGACCTTTTTGTAACCCTAGGGCTGATGTTAATTATTGATAGTTGTCCAAAGGTGTCTGCTGTAGGTGTTATCAGTTGCTCCACAACAAAAAAAGAAGACCCCATCCTGTGGATCCTGATGCAGATAAAAAATACAGTTGTATCCCAATATGTGTCTTTATTACAGTATCATTAAAAGTTCAAACAAACCCCTGGTCCCTGTGACCAAAATGTTTTTGCTTTTTGATGTTGCCACAGAAGACCCATAGTGTTGATCCTGATTCAGATAAAAAAAAAAGTCGGTTGTATCCAAGATGTTATCAGTTGCTCCGTAAACAAAAGAAGACCCCCTCCTGTGGATACTGCTTCAGTGAACAAAACACAGTTGTATCCCTATATGTGAACTCCGTTGTATCCAAGAGTTGTCTTTTTATTACAGTACCCATAAAAGATCAAACAAACCCTAGTGTGCTGTGGTCAAAATGTTTATGTCTTTTGATGCTGTGGTGGTTGGTACTGTTTGCAGGCTATATCAGCATGGCTCCTGTAACAATATGTTTGTTTGTGAGAGGGTGTATGGATTAGTGTTGTTCGTAGTCGATATTAACATGTATCCAGGACAAATGGTGTGAGAAGGGAAGTATGTCATCTCCTTCATGTCATCTCCTAAAATTCTTTAGGAGATGTATCTGTGAGAGGGTGTGGGGGTATGGGGTGGTATTGTTTGTAATAGATATCAAGCCTGTATCCAGGGACAAATGGGGGTCATCTCTTGTATGCCATCTCATAAAATTCTTTAGGAGATGTATCTATGTTGTAATGATTTGTTAACATTTAAATTGGTAGATGTGTGTTAGTACACCACTAATTTTGCTTGTAGTCATCTCCCAAAAAAAAAAAAGCGGTGCAATGTCGGTAGAGTTACAATATAGTGGGTTTTTAAAAAAAAAAATAAAAAAATAAAAAATGTATGTAGTGTGAAGGGGGCAACCTCAAGCCCTGTCAACCATGCGTATTCATGAGATGTCACTAGCTCCACCTTTTACCTACACTTTGTGTATATAGTCAGCATTCAGCTGAGGTCGTGTTTACCAAACTTCACAATTTTTGAAGAGGACGCTTTTCCTAACGCCACTCTTGCATTTTCACATTAGGTACAGTGTTCTTTTCTTTGGATGCTTCATTTTGGCGTCTGTGAACATAGAGCTGATGTGACTTGCCAAAAAGCTCCAGTTTTGTCTCATCTGTCCAAAAGACATTCTCCAAGAAGCTTTGTGGCTTGTCAATATGCATTTTGGCAAATTCCAGTCTCACTTTTTTTATGATTTGGTGCCCTCCGGGGTTGTCTTCCATTAAGTCCACTTTGGCTCAAACAGGAGAAAACTGCTCATGGACTACTACTAAAACACTATGAATACTATAGAACTAACTAGCATTGTTAGAAAAAGAATTATTAATGGGACAAATTTCTTGGGTATTTTAGCGTGCGATCAACTGCCTAAACACATCAGGCTGCTTGGAGATGGTCTTATAGCTTTTACCTTTAACATGCTTGTCTATAATTTTCTTTCTAATCTCCTGAGACAACTCTCTTCTTAGCTTTCGGTGGTCCATGTTCAGTGTGGTACACACCATGATACCAATGTTTAATGTGTCCCTATGGTCAAATTATTTTCAATCTTTTCTAGGGGTACCATCATTTTTGTCCAGGCCAGTTTCATTAGTTTGTTTTTTAAAATGATTCTGAACCAAAATTCAAAAACATTAGCTGATTTTCATTAGTTCATTTTCAATAAATTTTTATTTATTATTACTTTTTGTCAGTTTCAAGTTATTTCAGTGACCATTGTTTTTTTTTATTCTTTCTTTAACGGAAGGGTACCAACAATTTTGACTATGTATGTAGATACACACACACACACATACAGTATATACATATGTCTATATCCACACCCGCTTACATATAGATATCCACTTAGACACATTCGCTTACACAGTTATCTATTCTATTTTACAGACAAAAAAAAAAAAAAAGGACATATTTACATCCCTTTAGTTGACCTTTTTATCGACATTACTTATTAATTAATTTTGTTTAACTCCAATCCTCACCCTGACTCAAAGTAGCCCACCCATGATCAAAAATTATATTCTGTTCTTTATTTCTATTAACATCCCTCTCAAGAACCCACTGATGTTTCAAAAACATTTTGAAATGTTCAGTGTTTAACTGTTGTCTTTTTATAGCTTTAAATATAAATGCTTTCCCCATCGTAATGATGATGTTGTTCAGGTCTTTTCCTTTTTTTTTCATCACCCCTTAAATCACCAAACATTATAGATAAAGGACAACTATAGAAATTTGATTTGTAGACTGAGATCCACTTTTTCAACTTTAATCCAAAATAATGCAACTTCCTTACAATATCAAAATAAATGAATGTCTGACTCCTCTTCCTCCTCACACAATCTACATATGTCACATTGTTGGATGCCCCATTTTTATTTTAGCATTCTCTTAGTAGGCAAGAATTTGTAGATTAGTTTTAGTTGTAACATTCTAATGTAGACATCAAAAGAAGTTGTGTAAATACATGCATATACTTTCCTCCATGGGATACAGTTGTCTAACAAATACTCCCATTTTGACTGGATAGCTACTGGTGCAGCAGAAATGTGTTTAAGTTGCATGTATAACTGATATATTTTCTTGTTTATTTTTGTCTTATACATCCATGTTGTGTCCTTAATGTAGGGGTAACACGCCATTTGTTTTGTACATAATAATAGCTTCCTTTTCCAGATCTGAGGTATAGCTGCACAGAGTTGATTAAATGTAAAAAGGTCACAAACATTACCGTATACTATTTTAAATTCATCATAAGTCTTGATTTCGCCCCCACTATTCAAAAGGTCATTTATAAATAATATTCATTTTTCAAACATTGATTCAATAAAGATAGGGTGATCATTAATCAAAATATTTCTATTATAACACAACACTTGGCTCTGGATTTCATAACTTCACTCTGGTTGATGATATTGGTATTGAAACCAACTGACTATGGCCTCTTCCAAAAAGCCGGATAAGTATGGAAAGGACTTTCTCTTTAATATAGTGAACTGAAAAGCAGTTAACTGTAGGTAAGGATAGAGTTCTTTGTGGAACAGAGGATGAGCAGACCTCAATAATTTTGCTGAAAACCACTGCGGATTTAAGATACATTTTGGTATAAGGGATGCTTTTAGTGCAAAGTTGAGTGCCTTAAGGTTTAACAATTTAAGTCCACAGTGTTTGTAATCATTATACAGATAAGCTCTTTTAATTTTGTCAGGCTTCCAACCCCATATGAAATTGAACACATTTTGCTCATATTTTTTAAAAACAGCTCCTCTCCTGGGGTAGGTAATGACATGAGAATATAGATAAACTGAGGAATCACTAAGGAATTTATCACTGTTATTTTTTCCATATAAAAGTTAAGTTAGTCATTCCCCAAACTTTTAATTTTCTGTCGACTGTATGTAGCTTTCTATCAAAGTTTTGCCATTGTGATAAGGTCCATGTCTTTAGGGATATGTATACCAAGGACATCTATTGGGCCATCTGACCATTTTAGTGGGCAGATTACTATAGATATTAAAATTTGTACCTTTCAGAGATCCAATTCGCAGCACAGTACATTTATCATAGTTAGGTTTTAGTCCGGAAATTACTGAGAAGTTATTCAACTCTTTAACCAAAGCAGTAAAGGATGCAACATTTGGTTGATTTTGAAAGTTTACATCGTCCGCATACATTGATATTTTTTGATTCCAAACTATTTATTCTCAAACCTTCTATGTTGTTATTCATTCTTACTTTTTGTGCTAAGATTTCTATAGCTATAATAATTAGATACGCAGACAGTGGACATCCTTCTTTCAATCTTCTATATTGCTTAATTGTTTCAGAAAAAAAACATTGTTTATTATTTTACACTTTGGATTACTATACATTACTTTTTATCCAACTAATTAAAGAGTCTCCAAAGTTAAAATATTCTAAACATTTATAAATAAAATCCAAACGTACTTTATCGAAAGCTTTCTCAAAGGCAGCAACAAAAAAAAAATGAAAGCAGGGGTTTTTGTTGAGTCATAATATTCAATTATTTCAATTATTTGTCTAATACTGTCACTGATAGATCGACACTGTAAGAAGCCACACTGATCTGGATGAATAATATTGGGCAGTACTAGTTTTAATCTGTTTGCAAGACATTTGGCTAATATTTTAGCATCGTTACATTGTAGTGTGATTGGCCTCCAATTCTTTAGAGTAGTGGGATCTTTATACCTTCCACCTGAATCTTGTTTCAATAATAGTGAGATTAAACCTTCCTGTCGAGTTTCTGTAAGTTGTTTTTTTGCTATATGACCAGTTGAAGGTGTTCAGCAAAGGTGTTTTAACAGACTCATAGAAGGTTTGATAAAAGTCTACAGGTATGCCATCGGCTCCTGGACTTTTTACCTTTTTCAAAGGAGTTAATAGCTGGATGTAATTCCATCAAGCGTAATAAGTCCCTCACAAGATTTTTTTCTTTCTCTGTTAACTTTACGGTATTATCGTCTTGAGAATTGGGGCTAGTATTTTGAGGCAATAAATCCTCTGGTGGGCTCTGAAAGGAGTACAATTTTGAAAAATAATTATGTTGTACCAGCAAAATTTCCCTTGGTTTTTTCAATGATTTTATTTCCTACTACAAGCTTCAAAACATTTTTCTTTACAGTGTTTTTATACTGCAGATTTAAAAAATATTTGGTTGATCTCTCCCGATTTTTCCAGCCATTCTATTCTATTTCTCAAATATGATACGATGGCTTTCTCTGCACATAGTCTTTCTAACTCTCTTTCCTTGTGCACAATATTGTCCAGTAGAGCTTGTGACACATTTGTATTATTGTCTACCCGTTCTGTTAAATCTTCTATCTCAGCTATCAATATTTTTTCTGTCTCCAAACGATTTTTAATTTTCCTTGAGCTGTATTGAATGCAGTGTCCCCTTAAGGTGTATTTTAAAAGCATCCCATATAATCAAAGGATCCGCTGTATCATTATTCACTACAAAGAAATCTTTTATGAATTTGTTTGTTGTATCTATAAACTCTTTATCCTTCAATAGCTTCTGATTTAATTTCCAGTATCCTGGACCCCTATGAAACGTTGTGGTACAAATGCTCAAGGTTATAAGATGATGATCTGACCTAAATCTCTCTTTAATCTCGACTTTATTCATTTTTGGAGTCAAAGAAAATGATGTTAAGAAATAATCTATTCTGCTAGCCTGATTTCCTCGTCTCCATGTATATCTTGTTTGCTTTGGATTTTGCAATCTCCATATGTCAATTAAATCTAGTGAGGTCATGAGGCCAGAAATAGCATTATATGCTCTAGAATGATAATTCTTAGTTTGTATGCCTTTTCGATCCAGATCTACATCCAACACAGTGTTGTAGTCTCCTGTCATTATCAAATTTTTATCATGTAGTTGTTGTTTTTTTTCTTGCAACATGTTGAATATATCTTGAAAGAAGAGTGGATCATCAGAATTAGGTGCGTACAGATTTACTAATACAAATTCTAGGCTATCCACCAATATATCTTGCATAATATATCTACCTGCTTGATGTATTATTGTATCATTGACCACAATATCTACTTCCTTTTTTATACATTATCATTACAACTTTAGAATTTGAGCATCTGTGTGAAAAGTATATGTTATCCCCCCACTCTGTTTTCCATTTAATCTCATACAGTTGGGTAGAGTGAGTCTCTTGTAAACAAAATATATCATAGTTTTTATCCGTAAGCCAACTAATAAAGTGTCCCCTTTTCTTCCTATCAGCTAAACCGTTACAGTTGAAGTTTGATATTACTAACTTAGACATATTTGATCTTCAGTGGATTCTATACTTTCATGATTCTTGAAAAAAAAAGGAAGGAAATAATAATAGTGACACCAAAACAGCGGCTATATTTTTTTTATTTTCTGCATTGATGCTCTTTTGTTCTTAGTTTTGCGCTCATAAATTGGGATTGGATGTTTTGTTATAGTAAAATGTTTCTCTTAGACGCTATTTAAAAAGGGAGAGAAATATGACAATAGAAAATATAGCCGCTGTTTTGGTGTCACTATTATTATTTCCTTCCTTTTTTTTTCAAGAATCATGAAAGTATAGAATCCACTGAAGATCAAATATGTCTAAGTTAGTAATATCAAACTTCAACTGTAACGGTTTAGCTGATAGGAAGAAAAGGGGACACTTTATTAGTTGGCTTACGGATAAAAACTATGATATATTTTGTTTACAAGAGACTCACTCTACCCAACTGTATGAGATTAAATGGAAAACAGTGGGGGGATAACATATACTTTTCACACAGATGCTCAAATTCTAAAGTTGTAATGATAATGTATAAAAAAGGAAGTAGATATTGTGGTCAATGATACAATAATACATCAAGCAGGTAGATATATTATGCAAGATATATTGGTGGATAGCCTAGAATTTGTATTAGTAAATCTGTACGCACCTAATTCTGATGATCCACTCTTCTTTCAAGATATATTCAACATGTTGCAAGAAAAAAAACAACAACTACATGATAAAAATTTGATAATGACAGGAGACTACAACACTGTGTTGGATGTAGATCTGGATCGAAAAGGCATACAAACTAAGAATTATCATTCTAGAGCATATAATGCTATTTCTGGCCTCATGACCTCACTAGATTTAATTGACATATGGAGATTGCAAAATCCAAAGCAAACAAGATATACATGGAGACGAGGAAATCAGGCTAGCAGAATAGATTATTTCTTAACATCATTTTCTTTGACTCCAAAAATGAATAAAGTCGAGATTAAAGAGAGATTTAGGTCAGATCATCATCTTATAACCTTGAGCATTTGTACCACAACGTTTCATAGGGGTCCAGGATACTGGAAATTAAATCAGAAGCTATTGAAGGATAAAGAGTTTATAGATACAACAAACAAATTCATAAAAGATTTCTTTGTAGTGAATAATGATACAGCGGATCCTTTGATTATATGGGATGCTTTTAAAATACACCTTAAGGGGACACTGCATTCAATACAGCTCAAGGAAAATTAAAAATCGTTTGGAGACAGAAAAAATATTGATAGCTGAGATAGAAGATTTAACAGAACGGGTAGACAATAATACAAATGTGTCACAAGCTCTACTGGACAATATTGTGCACAAGGAAAGAGAGTTAGAAAGACTATGTGCAGAGAAAGCCAACGTATCATATTTGAGAAATAGAATAGAATGGCTGGAAAAATCGGGAGAGATCAACCAAATATTTTTTAAATCTGCAGTATAAAAACACTGTAAAGAAAAATGTTTTGAAGCTTGTAGTAGGAAATAAAATCATTGAAAAAACCAAGGGAAATTTTGCTGGTACAACATAATTAAATATGTCCTTTTTTTTTTTTTTTGTCTGTAAAATAGAATAGATAACTGTGTAAGCGAATGTGTCTAAGTGGATATCTATATGTAAGCGGGTGTGGATATAGACATATGTATATACTGTATGTGTGTGTGTGTGTATCTACATACATAGTCAAAATTGTTGGTACCCTTCCGTTAAAGAAAGAATAAAAAAAAACAATGGTCACTGAAATAACTTGAAACTGACAAAAAGTAATAATAAATAAAAATTTATTGAAAATGAACTAATGAAAATCAGCTAATGTTTTTGAATTTTGGTTCAGAATCATTTTAAAAAACAAACTAATGAAACTGGCCTGGACAAAAATGATGGTACCCCTAGAAAAGATTGAAAATAATTTGACCATAGGGACACATTAAACATTGGTATCATGGTGTGTACCACACTGAACATGGACCACCGAAAGCTAAGAAGAGAGTTGTCTCAGGAGATTAGAAAGAAAATTATAGACAAGCATGTTAAAGGTAAAAGCTATAAGACCATCTCCAAGCAGCCTGATGTGTTTAGGCAGTTGATCGCACGCTAAAATACCCAAGAAATTTGTCCCATTAATAATTCTTTTTCTAACAATGCTAGTTAGTTCTATAGTATTCATAGTGTTTTAGTAGTAGTCCATGAGCAGTTTTCTCCTGTTTGAGCCAAAGTGGACTTAATGGAAGACAACCCCGGAGGGCACCAAATCATAAAAAAAGTGAGACTGGAATTTGCCAAAATGCATATTGACAAGCCACAAAGCTTCTTGGAGAATGTCTTTTGGACAGATGAGACAAAACTGGAGCTTTTTGGCAAGTCACATCAGCTCTATGTTCACAGACGCCAAAATGAAGCATCCAAAGAAAAGAACACTGTACCTAATGTGAAAATGCAAGAGTGGCGTTAGGAAAAGCGTCCTCTTCAAAAATTGTGAAGTTTGGTAAACACGACCTCAGCTGAATGCTGACTATATACACAAAGTGTAGGTAAAAGGTGGAGCTAGTGACATCTCATGAATACGCATGGTTGACAGGGCTTGAGGTTGCCCCCTTCACACTACATACATTTTTTATTTTTTTTTTTATTTTTTAAAAACCCACTATATTGTAACTCTACCGACATTGCACCGCTTTTTTTTTTTTGGGAGATGACTACAAGCAAAGTTAGTGGTGTACTAACACACATCTACCAATTTAAATGTTAACAAATCATTACAACATAGATACATCTCCTAAAGAATTTTATGAGATGGCATACAAGAGATGACCCCCATTTGTCCCTGGATACAGGCTTGATATCTATTACAAACAATACCACCCCATACCCCCACACCCTCTCACAGATACATCTCCTAAAGAATTTTAGGAGATGACATGAAGGAGATGACATACTTCCCTTCTCACACCATTTGTCCTGGATACATGTTAATATCGACTACGAACAACACTAATCCATACACCCTCTCACAAACAAACATATTGTTACAGGAGCCATGCTGATATAGCCTGCAAACAGTACCAACCACCACAGCATCAAAAGACATAAACATTTTGACCATAGCACACTAGGGTTTGTTTGATCTTTTATGGGTACTGTAATAAAAAGACAACTCTTGGATACAACGGAGTTCACATATAGGGATACAACTGTGTTTTGTTCACTGAAGCAGTATCCACAGGAGGGGGTCTTCTTTTGTTTACGGAGCAACTGATAACATCTTGGATACAACCGACTTTTTTTTTTATCTGAATCAGGATCAACACTATGGGTCTTCTGTGGCAACATCAAAAAGCAAAAACATTTTGGTCACAGGGACCAGGGGTTTGTTTGAACTTTTAATGATACTGTAATAAAGACACATATTGGGATACAACTGTATTTTTTATCTGCATCAGGATCCACAGGATGGGGTCTTCTTTTTTTGTTGTGGAGCAACTGATAACACCTACAGCAGACACCTTTGGACAACTATCAATAATTAACATCAGCCCTAGGGTTACAAAAAGGTCACCAGGGTCACCAAGGGTGCACCTGCATCCCCACACACCCACACGCACGCGCACGCGCACACACACACACGCACGCGCTTTTCACATGCACGCGCAAACGCACCAGTCTTATACTACTCACAATGATTATCTGCCATGGTAAAACTCCCAATATATCTAATATGACATTTAAACACCAGATGGAGACCTGTAATACATATGCAGGCGCAAAAAAAACAAGACGGAGCACCTGGCTAAAGTGGTCTCCAGTGCTGAGGAAGCGAGTGAAGTCTTTGAGGAGTTCCATAGTAGTGTGATTGGTGGCCACTGTGGAACTGAAAAGACCCATAGTGCAATAATCACCCGCTATTATTGGCCTGGAATGGAGGATGATATTCGCAAGTGGGTGAGTTGGTATCTTCCAAATAATGTGGTGGAATACATTTTGGTTCAAAAGTAGAGCATACATATGTTTGAAAGATGTATAAGCAAAGGGCTATCACTTTTCAATATAATATAGTATAACATAATATTCATTTGCACTACCATTCGTCATCATTTTGAAATAATCTTTCACTGCTTAGATTGCTGTGTCCACAGTGCCAGTTGAAGAGAGCAAACCTCAAAGAAAAGCAGGAGTACAATCCAATAGAGGTAAAGGAAACAACAGCATATTGTCAGCTTTGAAACACATAAACAGTGATGCTCATGTCTTTTATTTTTGTTTTTCCCAGGTGACAGAGCCCTTTGAACTGGTAGGGATGGACCTAGTGGGTAAACTCACAGCAACAGATGGTGGCTACCAGTACATATGTGTCATGGTTGACTATTTCACCAAATGGTCAGAGGCATACCCACTAAAGAGCAAAACAGCAGATGAGGTGACCAATTGTATTCTCGATTTCTTTTACAAATTTGGTGCACCTAAAAGACTGCTAACAGACCAGGGCTCAGAATTTTGCAACAAGGTACAGTGATGATGCTATATAAATCCCCAGTATCTAACAGTTGCTGTGCTGATATCTTTCTTATTCCTGCTGTCTGATGTTTGTCCAAATTAACATTTCAAGGTCAACTATGGCCTTTGTAAGAGGCTGGGCATAGAAAGGAGCCTGTGCTCCCCCTATCATCCACAGACCAATGGCCTTGTGGAGAAACTGAATGGGACAATACAGAGGTATGTTTTAGTATTAAATACTTCAATAAATTCAAGGTCTTCATACAATAAACACATTTCCTGTTCCTATATGATCAGGTAAGTAGTGATAATACTTTCTGAGAATAGCTTGCTTTATCATACATGAGAACCATAATTCTGTCCTGCCTGTACTTGAATTCTGCATTTTCAGGTCGCTGAACAAACTTGTAGCCGAACAACCCAAACGGTGGGACCATTTCCTGCAGTCCACCATGTTTGGCCTTCGGACCAAGAAGCAGCTGACGACAAAATACACTCCTTATTGTTTGATGTTTGGGAGGGAGGCCAGGTATCCTTCTGAGGTGCCCAAGGAGTACAAAGTAAGATTTTCTAATGTTGTCACATTTTTTAAAAGTCTTAATTAGGGTCATCTATGTCCTCTACTTTCAAACTGTGATTTGTGGCAGGTAACTGAAGACAAAGTCCGCAGCCTGCTGGTGAGGGAGGACATCTGCGAAGGACTGAAGAGTCAGAAAGGTGTCTTCAAAGAGGTGAAGGCAAACATAAAAAAAAGCCAGGACAAAGTCCGTAAGAGGAAGGAAGAAAGGGGCCAGGAGGACAATTTCAGAGTGGGCGATTTGGTCTTGAAAAAAAACATCCGACAGGAGCAGAGAAAAGGGGGGAAGCTGGAGCCAGATATGTTGGGACCCTATAAAATCATTGAGCTTGAGGGAAAGATTGCCGTCCTGGCTACAAGTAAGGGAAAGGGAAAGCTTCAAACAAACATTGATCTGCTGACACACTATTTCCAGCCAGAGGAGAGGATCCCTGCTAAACTGAAAAAATTGTCAGATCCTTCTCCTCTGGCTGGTCCACAACAGACACACACACAGACACTCATACACAGCACACAAACACCCACATCTGAGGTCATACCAAAACCATCGGAAGCTCCATCCATGGACTGCAAGGCCCAAAGACCATCCAGTGATCTCACAAAGTACAACTGAAATTATGCATTGCACAAATAACTGGCATTGCTGTGTTTGCAGTAATCCGAGACATATGGACGGGGAGGAGAAGGGAGACCCTGTGGTCCAAGATCGGGCCTTATAAAATCTATTCGGAAAACCTCATGGTCTTGGCCCCAGGAGAGCAGCTGGAGGGAGAGGTACTTTAAAAACAAATATTGGACTGATCACAACTTACTATTGTACTCTTAGATCGTGAATGGCTATCTAACAATGGTGGGCAGGAAAGCTGGAGCACTAGTAATCGACACGTATTTGATGACCTCACTCTGGCAGGGGACACACAAAGGTGGTTTAAGAAGGGTGAGTAGGACTATATAGTTGGACTGTGTGTGTGTGTATGTATATATATATATATGTGTGTGTATATATATATATATACATATATATATATGTATATATATATATATATATGTGTGTGTATATATATATATATATATATATATATATATATATATATGTGTTGATACCTTTTTTTTTAATTTTAGTTGGACCTTTTCAACCATGACGTGGCAGCTGGAGTGGTCTGTCACAATGGACACTGGACACTCATTGTAAGTAATCTCGAATGTTAACAGATCGCGACGCAACCATGAGTCCACCTGATGTCTGAAGGGTTGGCTAACATTTCTACAGATCATGTACCTTAAGGAGATGAGGGCCTTGTTCCTAGACCCATTTGGGGCCACAGATGAGCAAATCCAGAAATGCAAGGATGTGACCAGGTGAATTAACTTTAATGTGTGCATTACACAAATGCATTTGGAATATTCTTTTGGCAGCAACACTAAGATCAGTAAATCATTGTCCTAGGAACTATTGTTTAACTATAACATAAGCTTGTCCTTGTGAAGTCCCTTAACATGAAATTGAAAATGATATTACTTGGCTTTATGTTAAAATTGCCAAACTGTAATCAATCTTTATCTGTGTAGAGCACTGGTCCGTCAAAAGTGCCCAGCTGTTGGGAGATGGGCATGTACCACAGTAGGGCATCCTAAACAGCAGGATGCTGTATCATGTGGCGTGTTCGTGTGCAAGGTAACAATTTAATTATCTCTGTGGCTATCTGTCATTCTAAAGTCATCAGAATTATATTTATCAGAGACTTTGTAGTTTGCAGAGCAGATTTTATTGAAGGAGGCGATCCAGTACCCTGTGGACCACGAGGGTGTGGCAATATTGCGGCTCAACATAGCAATATCTTTGCTGAATAATTCAGGTGTACAGAACTTTGCCAGGTATACTTAAATGTGTTTGTATTGGCATTAATCTACATTTGCGCCTATATATTTTTACAGATGACCTATCGCAGCTGTGTCGAGCATGTGGGGAGCTCAGCTCAGGGGCTGACATTGATGATTGGGTAAGAAGATTAATTCATATCCTGGCCAACGACTGGGATGCACCTTGGATAGGTTACCTCAACATCACCGGGTGAACACTCACTATAACACAGATATTGAAAATGTCTAATTTAATTCACCTAACTTGCATGTCTCTGCACTTTTGGAGGACACTGGAGCAGCTGAAGGGAAATAAGAACACAAACTCCACACAAAGGACCACAGCTAAGATTTAAATGCAGAATCTGACACCCATTGCCATACAGTTTATTATGATGATGCCTAATGAAGTTTAAACTGCAGAATTTAACATCCTAAAATGGATGACTGATGTGAACCTGACAATGTTTTGACAGCATTCTAAGGTCTGTTTTTTTAATTTTTCCCTTTCAGATTGAGTGCACCACCTGTGCTCTGTGGTACCACACTAGATGTGTTGGCCAGCCCTCCACAGATGTAGACTACTTCTGCACTGCATGTACGACTTAAAAAGTAGTTCCTACACCAGCTCAGGAAGTCTGGCCTGTCTCAGCTGCTGATCCAGTTCTACAATACAGTGGTCAAGTCTGTTCTCCGCACATCCATCACTGGGTGGTTTGGATCCAAACAGGACAAGAACAGGCTACAACGGATGGTCAAGACTGCAGACCGACGTAGCTTCGATCAGGATATGTCCTTTAACTCCCACATAAAACAAACCTCAAGGACTGCCTTCTTTCATCTACGTAACATTGCGAAGATCAGGCACATCGTGTCTCAAAATGATGCAGAAAAATTAGTCCATGCGTTTGTTACTTCGTTCTACGTTAGCTTAAGTTCAATAGAACCCTGATACGATTGTTGCACAGAAATAAGTTCATTATTTTTAGGTTGAAGCAATTACTGAAAGTCCTCCTTAGACTACACTGTACAAGCACTCACATGTAGGCTACTTTCACTAACTATGTTGCATGAGTCAGATTGTGCAGTATAGGAGTACAGATGTTGTATCACAAGTTAATCTGAGCTGATCACAGTTTGCCACAGTTGAATGGGTTCGACCTGGGTGTAAATATCAGACTGTATTTGTAATTTACAGGCTGTATGAAAGTATAAACAGGTCTCTAATCAACTTCACATCATACTAATAACGATATGATACATACACATATCACACTGACAGCAAGAAAAAGTTTTAAATGATTTATCAAGGATCAAAACACGCATGTCAATAAATCTTTCACAAAATATTTTCGTTGTCAGTCTTATTTTTGTATCTTACATTATTAATCTGATGTCAAGTTGATTTGAGACCTGTTCATACTTTCATACAGCCTGGAAGTGAAATATACCGTCTGATGTTTACACCAGCTCCACCACAGAAGCGTGGAGATGCTGCTGTGGCAAACTGTGACCGCTCAGATTAAGTTGTGATACAACATCTGTAGGCTATCTACCATCGATCAGGTTTTATATTCAATGCTACAGTCATTAATCTCTCTCATCACAACGCTGTTCTTCACTGTGCAGCACATTCACCCAGATTACACTGTTAACTCGAATTTTGCAACTAACGTTATCGAGACAGCATTTGAAAAACTACGCACAGGGTTTTTGTGTCTGCTGAAACATTACGATCGGATCGGTTGCTGAAACATTCATCTCGATCAAGATAGAAATGCATGAAAACATTATCCATCTTCTTTGAGAAAATATCAATCGTCTAGCTAAAAAAACAAACACTAAATGCTGGAGTCGAACCACATGTAGGTAAGAGACTATTAATTATGTCCTAACGCCCTTGAATATACCGCTAAGCCACGGAAACAACACACATACCTACCTCGATTCCCACTATTAATTACTTTAGGAAACGTTAATAAATTAATGAAAAATAATACTATCTGAATGCATCTAAAATGTGAGAAAATTAAGGTATTATATATTGAAGCCATACAATATAATTTCTTTACAATTTATTCTATCAATACTGGCTGCCTTTTCTATGTTGCATCATTAAGACCCACCGAAATCAGATAACAACATATGCATCACTATGGTGTGCAAAGTGCTAATTGTACATATCAACAACGTGCCCAAATTCTAGTTCAAATAGGTTTCTTCAATGTAGGCTCTGTATCTTGACACAGACATACGTACATAGACTTACTCATTACTATGACAGAAGGAAAGACAACAATCATCATTAGTGATTCAAAATCAGCGTTGTTGGTTAACTACGTTATGTGTACACATATGGGGAATTTGACTGTTCTTTTTTTGTATCGCTCTGTGTAGCCTACTTACATATAAATAGACATCACAGCTAAGAACAAAGACCACACAGTTGAACACATAAAGTAAAAGAATAGACAGGACCGTATGTGCGTAGTTTTTCAAATGCTGTCTCGATAACGTTAGTTGCAAAATTCGAGTTAACAGTGTAATCTGGGTGAATGTGCTGCACAGTGAAGAACAGCATTGTGATGAGAGAGATTAATGACTGTAGCATTGAATATAAAACCTGATCGATGTTAGATACAGCCTACAGATGCTGTATCACAGGTTGATCTGAGCGGTCACAGTTTGCCACAGCAGCATCTCCACGCTTCTGCGGTGGAGCTGGTGTAAAGTTTAAACATCATACGGTATATTTCACTTCCAGGCTGTATGAAAGTATGAACAGGTCTCAAATCAACTTGACATCAGATTAATAACGATATACGATACAAATATAAGACTGACAACGAGAATATTTTGTAAAGGATTTATTGACGTGAGTGTTTTGAACAGGCATTGTCTCCTACCACCTACTTTACTCTTGTCCTCAGAGCGGCATCGTAACAGCAGCCTAACGCACGTGAAATTAATTTTCCAGCAAACTGTTCCGTTAGATACCGACACATGAATGTGATAGAGAGACGAAGAGATCAATATGTTTATTTTCAGGTGAATCGACAGGGGTCCTGACAGGCCACTCCTACCACACATCTGCACGGGAATATCACCAGTTAATTCAGCCACCAGTTAATCTTGCACACCGGCACTGTGAGGACTACGTGACGTGAATGAGAGAATCAGGAGGGAACGAGGGTTCAGAGACCTCCTCACCTACAAGCTCCTCCATCTCTGTGTCAGAAAAACTCCTTTTCTCTGTCTTCCTCTCGGGAGTCGCCGTGATTCACCGTAAAGATCCACTGATCAACAACAGGCTCATTCACATGCAGAAACATTCATGAGGTGCTTTGCATTGACCATTTATGGTTGAAAGTGGGCGTGTAGTGGGCGGAATATGAGGCGGATTCACGTGCGCACATTTCCAGGTGGAGTGTGATTTATAAAGGGAACATTGCTTGCAGGTGTGCGTACGCACGGTTTATAAGTCAGATTTTTTTTGGCGTACGCCATTTTCGGCTTTTGTGCGCACGTACATTTTTAGTATGGATCCTACGCACTGTTTTATAAATGAGACCCCAGGCCGCTACTATTGGCCTGGACTGGAGGATGATATTCGCAAGTGGTTGAGTTGGTATCTTCCAAATAATGTGGTGGAATACACATTTCGGTCCAAAAGTAGAGCATATGTATGTTTAAGAGATGTATAAGCAAAGGGCTATCACTTTTCAATATAATATAGTATAACATAATATTCATTTGCACTACCATTCATCATAATTTTTTTATTATCTTTCTCTGATAGCTTGCTTAATCATACATTAGAACCCTAATTCTGTCCTGCCTATACTTGAATTCTGCATTTTCAGGTCCCTGAAAAAACTTGTGGCTGAACATTCCAAACAGTGGGACCGTTTCCTTCAGTCCACCATGTTTGGCCTTCGGACTCAAAAAACAGCTGACTACTAAATACAGCCCGTATTATTTGATGTTTGGGAGGGCGGTGAGGTATCCTTCTGAGGTGCCCAAGGAGTATTAAGGAAGATTCTGTAATGTCACATTTTTATTAAAAGTCTTAATTAGGCTCATCTATGTCCTCTACATTCAAACTGTGATTTGTGGCAGGTAATCGAAGACAAAGTCCGCAGCCTGCTGGTGAGACATGATGTCTGTGAAGGACTGAAGAGTCAGAAAGGTGTCTTCACAGAGCGGAAGGCAAACATTAAAAAAGCCATGACAAAGTCCGTAATAGGAAGGAAGAAAGGGGCCAGGAGGACAACTTCACAGTGGATCTTGTTCCCTAAAAAAACATTAGACAGGAGCAGAGAAAAGGGGGGAAGCTGGAGGCAGATATGTTGGGACCATATCAAATTGTGGAGCTTGATTGAAAGATTGCAGTCCTGGCTACAAGTAAGGGAAAGATTAAAACAAACTGTCAGGGGGACGGGGAGAGGGACGCAATTTCGGACCAGGAGAATCTAAAAGTTAATCCTGAAGGTTAACCACAAAGAGGAGAAACACCAAATGAAAACAGGCCTAAAAGGAAGGCTCCCTACACTCAATAGATCTCAAAAAGACTTAAACTAAAACACTGCTGCCGAGCAGCTGACTAGAACATAAATGAAACAAAAGAACCAGCGAAGGCAGGCCACACAGACCTAACCCACTCTAAGAGACTCCAGAGAAGAGAAGAAGCTAAATGGTGAGTGAATCCCACAGATAGGTTCACGTGGTACTTCTGCAGATTCACACACCCCCTATACAGATAGAGCACAAACAGGACAGCACTCTCACTACCTCTGACAAAGAGACAATGAGTCAGCACCTGAGCACTGAAACCAGGAGGAGATATAGGCTTCAACCAGCTGATTGTCATCAGGGACAATTAGTCTCCACAGCTGCCTCTGCTCAGAGATAATGAACCCAACCAGCCTGTCAGTATGCCCTGATGTTGTCTGAGTGAAACTCTGAGGTCGTCTACTGTCATCTTGATGTGAGATTAGTCTGTGGTAGAGGACAGTTTCCTTTTAGTTCTAATCTGAATTTAGAGTGAAGGTAGCCCATACATTAGATTTTTAAAGGGCTTTAATTTTGAAATTCTACATCAGAATGTCCTGATACTGTCTGAGTGATACTCTGAGGTGGTCTACTATTATTCTGAAGTGAAATTAATCTGTGATAGTGAACAGTTTCATTTAATCAATTCTATCTATTTCAAATGAAATTAAGCACTTAGTAGAAACATGGAGGTGCTGAGAGTGAGGTGGTATACTGTAATTCAGAAGTCAGATCAGTCTTTGAAAATGTATTCCTTTAATATCAAGTTTGACTAAGTATTTACACAATTGGAATAACATCATTCTCTGAAGTACATTTCGGAGGCGGTTGTTTTTCTTTTAAATTATCATTCATTTCATATGTATTCATTTTGTTTCATTCATCTATTTTTTTTACTTATTTATTCATTTGTTTAATTATTTATTCATTCATTTATTTATTATCAACAGACTGACTGACCTCTTGAATGAATCTGAATGGCCCATCACGTTCATCATAACGGTGCTTTTATTTTGAAGTCAGTTCCTACACGCTCTTACCGTAATGCCTAGGATATAGACGTACCGCAAAACAACGTGGGGGCTGGCTTGACCGCAGAATTGGGCTTTATTGTGAAAATTTCTCAAATTGTCTTGTCAGCGGAAGTTGCAGGACGCATGCAGCAACGTTAGGCAGCAACTCTCGGTTGTCTCTCCCAGGCCAGACCTTCTCTGAATATCCCTCTAGTCTGGAAGGTTAGTAGTTTCCTCGCCGTGTGTTGCTCTCTGTGCTCTCTGTGTGGTACAGCTGCTCGTGAGGAACCTTCAGCTGCAGTCAGAGGAGGCTTTAACTCAGGAAGCTAACTGTTAGCTTAGCTTCAGCCGGCTCACCCTTTCATAAGCACAGCTGGTGCAGTAACTTTAAGGTGACACGTGGCTAACACGCAGCGTTTAGTCCTGTTATGTGAGCTAGTGTCTTATTACAACGAATAAACCCAGTACTACTAGTATCATCAATGTACAGTAGCTGTGCGTCCCAGTACCCATACTACTGAACTTAACCTAGGTCACACCCAGACCAGACATTATAGGAGTTAAAGGCAGGGGGACAGACTCCAGGTCGCCCAGTTTCATATGATACCAGTATCTCCACTGTAGCTTTATAACGGTTTCATATGATACCAGTATCTCCACTGTAGCTTTATTACTGTTTCATATGATACCAGTATCTTCACTGTAGCTTTATTACTGTTTCACATGATACCAGTATCTCCACTGTAGCTTTATTACTGTTTCATATGATACCAGTATCTTCACTGTAGCTTTATTACTGTTTCATATGATACCAGTATCTTCACTGTAGCTTTATTACTGTTTCATATGATACCAGTATCTTCACTCTAGCTTTATAACTGAGCCCTCTACAGCAGGTTGTATAGTCTGCCTATAGCTCCTCATCTTCTCCTGTCATACCTGCTGCTTCTCCAGAAATGTGTTCATTGCCTCTCTGATCCTTTCTTTTACTAGTCTTCTCTGTACCCTGGCTCTTATGTTTTGAGCCCCCGATCAGGGCTTTCCACAATGATATGGAGTAGCCAGTCAGTGGGAAACAGTAGCCAGCTAGAGGGGTTTCCGGGGGCATGCCTCTCAGGAGAATGTTTTTTTGTAGTAAAAGCCCAAATTTGGTTCCTTTAGCACATGCTAATGCTACTATTCCATCATATACACTGATCTTGTTTTTGTTAACATGTAGCTAGTGTATCATTGTAAAGGAGAATCAGGCTTCTAGTGTGTTATAGCCCCCACAGTCTGTAATAGTTATTCATATTTAAAACCACGCCTATTCCTGACTGATCAGAACTTTTCTAATTTAAAATCATAGACCTTATTTATTATCTATTTATTGACACCTTCACTGTGGTTTATCAAGACATGCCACAATTATAGTTGATGTCTAAATGCTCTCTTATTCAATGGAAATAAACACGGTTACTTTAAGGGTCCCAGGTCTTATCTAGCCCATGTATTGATTTTAAATTAAACTATTTATAAAATAAATGTATGGCAAAAAGAACTCTGAAATAACAAAACGTGTCAATTGACTCAAATCATGTGAATCTAGTTAATCAACTCAACTTCTGTACATTTTCTGGTCTAATAACATCAGAAAAGTCAGCACAAAAACTGCAAATTCTCACAGTTGTGAAGCTGGAAACATAGTGATTTTACTTTTTACTTTTTTACAGAAAATAGTAATATGATGATTTATAAACTGAAATAAAAACAAAAATTGAGAACACTTAAGCCACACTTAGCATTGTAGCATGGCTTGTATTTTGTAATGATAAAAATGTACTTAAAGAAAATGAGTCAATGGAACAAACAGAAATCATATTACCAATACTTAAAAGTCCCCACAAATTGAAGTGCACTCAAACGAAACAGCTCAGCTAGAAACTGGTTTGCACATCAGAAAACCTCACATACAGCTGTCTGTCTCCCTGTGTGTAGCAGTATGACCAGTGTCGAAGAGATGGACGCCTTAGGACAGGTTCTGACGGACCCAGGAGGGGACCTGACCCGGCGGTTCAGAGCCTTATTCACCCTGAA